>NW_004444047.1:3294979-3304911 GCF_000243295.1 Trichechus manatus latirostris | reverse complement strand
CTGGTGTGAGTGTGTGTAGGTGTGCATGTGTGTGTGCAGGTGTGAGTGTAGGTGTATATAGTGTGTGGGTTTGTGCATATGGGTGTGCATACTCACGTGTGGGTCAGTGTGTACTGGTGTGAGTGTGTGTAGGTGTGCATGTGTGAGTGTGTACCGGTGTGTGAGTACTGGTGTGAGTGTGTGTAGGTGTGCATTGTGTGTGCTGGTGTGAGTGTGTGTAGGTGTGCATGTGTGTGTGCAGGTGTGAGTGTAGGTGTGTATAGTGTGTGGGTTTGTGCATATGGGTGTGCATACTCATGTGTGGGTCAGTGTTGACCGGTGTGAGTGTGTGTAGGTGTGCATGTGTGAGTGTGTGCAGGTGTGAGTGTGTGGGATATTTATGTGCCCGAGCCTGTGTCTGCAGGAGGGACAGTCCGGGATGTTAGGGTGTTAGTGGGTTCTCAGGGTGGTGGGCTTCCAGATGGCCTATAGTATCTCCTTTAGGTCATGATGTCCTTTCCAAAGTCTCTGTGTCCAGCACGTATTATTTACAGAGTACAGAAAGATACGCTCACTGTGGAAAGAAAGGCCTGGTGAAGGCAGAGGTCGGAAGGGCCCACAGAGCTGCTGCCCGCAGACATGGGCAAATTGTGGCAGGCAGGGGGGTGGCCTCCCCTGGGTGGGTGTGAGGGCTCCCAGCGCCCCCCACCCGGGTTCTCCATGAGGGGTCTCGTTTGCTCCCCCTGCGGCACAAGCCCCGGTTTCCTCCTCCATTAAATAAGGAAACTGAGGCGCTCAGGGGGTTCCAGTGGAGGCTCAGGGTCCCGGGAGAGCAGACCCCTCTCAGGGGGACAGACTGCAGGACTGTGCCCCCTGCTGCCGTCTCCACAGGGAACAACCCCGGGACCCTGTGCCGACAGAGGGGGTGACGTCCATCGCAGACTCTGCCTGCGTCCACCCCTCGGTTGGTCAGTCAGAGGCTCAGCCCCCAGATGGCTCCTGACTCCAGCGGTCCCTCCGCCTATTGCTCACCTGTACACCTGAGTCTGGGGGACGCCGGGGTCCCCCTGGGCTCCCCAGCTTCCAACCGCCTCTCATTCAGCAATCCTGTGTCCATGGTTCAGTGAACCCCCAGCCTCTGTCCACTCTCCTGACGAACAACCCTAATTGGTCCTTTCTTCTGGGGCACTGCTTTCGGACATTCATTCCATTTCTTTACTTAAGTGATGCTCGCACCTGGCACAACACTCACAAAGCAGAGAGAGGGCGCTAACAGTGGAGACGGAATCCCTTCTGCTGTCTCCCAGGCCCCAGCGTTCCTCCCAGCTGTCACCCCAGAGATAAGGACGTCCACACACAGGTCAGCGACTGTGTCTGCATGTGGTCGTTAGGTATGCACGTGCATGCAGCACCGATGCTGGCCCCTCCAAACAGATACGCAGCTCCCGCGCGTACAGCCTGCCCCGCCCTCCATCCTGGGGTGGCTCCGTCTCGTGCACCCCGTCTCCCTCCCGGCCACAGAATGCGGAGCTGCTGAGAGAGCGGCATTCAGGGGACCAGCTCCCTGTGGCTGTGCATTCGGGTTGTCTCCAGCATTTTGCAATCACGAATTCCGCAGCGTCATCACTTCCCACAAGGCTTTGTGTGGTTTTGAGCTTGAAGTGCAATCACGCGTGTGAAGGCCCAGCCCAGCACGGCCGGTAGCCAGGGCTCCGGAGGTGGGAGGTGGCGCTAAGTCTGCTGAATGCTCTGACTTAGCTTCCCTGACGGAGAAGGGCGAGGGGTGGAGGGCCCCCTCCAGACTCCTGCCCCACAAAGTGCCCTGTGTATGGAAGATACAGCTCAGCAGGCCCCACCAGCGTCCCCGTGCCAAACGTTCCTCCCGGCACCCCCAGCGGGGGCCCCCAGAACCTGCACTGCGCTCCAAAAAGGGAAGGCTCCCCAGCACCACGGCAGCCCCAGCCCTTTGTTCCGCTTCGTCTCTCCACCCCCAAGTCACTTCCAATCATGGTCATGGCCAGCCGGAGCTGTCTGAGGTCCCCAGTGGTTTGGATAACTTCTAGCAGGAATCTGTTCTCCACTGTGCAAACGGAAACCTGCCCACGCCACAAGGTGCTCCCGTATTAAAACCAGATCATCTGCACTCCCCAGTCTTAAAGTGACCACAGCTTTGCACGGTGCAGCTGAGACAGGCAGACGCGGATACCCAACGTGTGGCTGCCAATTCAGTAGAGACGTGGGACGTGAGGAAATCAATGGCATGCATTTATCACTGCACTCCTCACCAAGTTTCCATCCGCAGAGCCGTTTCCTGGGGCAGGAGTCTCTCACGGGGTCCATTGGCCTGTCCCGGCCATCACACCCGCCAGCAAAGGGAGCGTCCTCACGCCCGTGTAGGAGAAGGAAGTGGCGCCTGGAGGTGTGTTATGTCTGGCCCTGAGGCTCACCACCAGGCAAGAGGCAGAGCTGCGCCCCACGTCCATGAATTCCCACCTTCCAAGCCCGTGGTTTTCCGGGGTGACGGCCTGTCTCCCAGAAATACCAACAGCCCACTTTTCAGTAGCGCAGGCTCAGTTGGGAAGACTACCTGCAGAGGGACAGAGGCCCAGTCACCGTCACATGGGCGGGGGAGTACAGCTGGGGAGACTGACTGATGGGAGGTACAGACAGGACAGAGGAGAACAGAGGGACAGGCTGTGATAAAGCACGCGTTGATGGTAGAACCTTGGCGGCAGTGGATGGGTTAGTAGAACCCGGGCGGTGGGTGTCCTCTGGGAACCCTGGGCCCGGCCTGGGGAGCGGGTGAACCACGGTGACAGGTGAGCTCAGACAGGGGCTGGCTTGCGGGAGGGTAGGCCAGGCGGTGCGCCCTCGGACCAGGCAGGGTTGGCCCAGGGTCTGAGGGAGGGTCTCGCTCGGAGGGCCAAGGACTTAGCGCTGCCCGCACGGAGCGGACGGCGCTGCCTGTCTGCCGGGTGGGGAAGAGAGCCAGTTCCCACTTGGGCTCTCGACCTTTCCCGGGCGCTCCCACGGGGCCAGGCGGCGGTTGGGAGGGGAGTTGGCGGCCGCGCAAACGCTCCCTCGGGATTGCGAGTTTGCCGAGAGCCTTCCCCTGCAGGACGAGCTCGCGCGCCCGAGCCGGAGCCCGGCGACCCCGCCGGTCCCGCTCCTCCGCGGGACTCGGGTGCGCGGTGCGGCAGGGGGCGGGAATCGCCGCGTGGAGGAACAGAGAACACCGCCCGCAGCTTTGCTGGGGACGTCGGTCATCTCGCTCCTCCTGCCACCCTCTTCCTCCCCCTCCCTCTCCACCCTCAACTCTTGCCCCTCCTCCTCCACCTCCTCCCTCTTCCTCCCTCTTCCCCTCTCCTCCCACCCTCTCCCCCTCTCCTCCCCCCTCCTCCCTCTCCTCCTGCTCCTCCTCCACCACCTCCTTCCTCCCGCCTCCTCTTTCTCCCTCTCTTCTCTCTCTTCTCGTCCACCCCCCTCTCCCCCTCCTCCCTATCCTCCTGCCCCTCCCTCTCCCCTCCTTTCTCTCCTCCCTCCCCCCTCTCTGCCTTCCCTCCCCCTCTCTCCCCCTCCTCCCTCTTCCCGAAAGCTTCTGGGCCCCAGGGAAAGAGCTCCAGGAGGTCTCCACTTCACACTTAGGAAAATGAGCCTCCTCCTTCCGAGGTTTAAAGGGAGAGTGTCACAGGAAGGAAGTGGCTCGACCCCAAAAGGCAGCCAAAATAATTTTTAGACATTTGATCTTTTTCAAAGAAACCATTTTAGTATCTGCTAAAGGCTTGCATCCACCACTATCTCCACTCCACTCCACCCCGCCCTGTGGGCTGGGCACTCCATTGGTCCCACTTTACAGCTAAGGACACTGAGGTTGAGGTGGGGGGATTGCTGAGGACCACGGGGGGCAGGAGCTGTGTGGGAGCCAGACTGCCTGCTGTCACGTCCCCACAGCTGCAAGGACACCACACACAAGCTGTGATCTCTGACAAATCAAGGAGAACATACTGAGATGCTCCTGGCCCCTCAGCCCAGGCCTGGCCTGTGAGCCCTGAAGGACAGAAGGGGAGAAAAGCAGGCACCCCAAGTTCAACAGTGGAGAGTCACTTTCAGCATCCCAACGGCTGCCCAGGCCTGACACATCCCCCTATAAACACAGGCGACACAGCCCCTCTGCATGGCCACTGTCCTCCGTCCGGCTGGACCCTGACACTCGACAGGACACATCTTCTCTGCCCATATTTGGCATTCTTTATGCCACCTCAACCCTGGTGGCGCAGTGGTTAAGAGCTCGGCTGCTAACCAAAAGGTCTGCGGTTCGAATCCACGGGGTGCTCCTTGGAAACCCCATGGGGCAGTTCTACTCTGTCCTATAGGGTCGCTATGAGTCGGAATCGACTTGGTGGCAGATTTTTTTTTTTTGGTATGCCACCTCCTGTCTCCAGAGCCAGCTGTGGATAGTGGAACCTCCTGGACTGCGGACCTGCCGGACAATCTCTCCCTTGGGCGTGTATCTCCCGCTGAGGCTGTCAGGTTACTCTTTGTATGGCCCAGCTTTAATCACATGGCTTCCCCAACTCAACAACCTTCAATGGCTCCCTATTGGTTTCCAAATTAAGAACCAAAATCTTCAGCTTGGCGTGCAAAGGCCTTCCTGGCCTGATGCAGCCCTCACCCCTCCCTCCTTCCCATCATCCCTCTGCCCTCCGGCTTCCTGGCGTGCTTGACCCTTCTCATCTTCTGCCTTCAGTCACACAGAATCCCTTGGCCCATTGGAAACCAGGGACTGTGACCTCAAATCCCTGGATTTCCCTTTACATACGTCCGTGTCCAACATAGAAACACCAGAGAGAGCCCAGCGCTGGGGAAGATGCGATGCGAGGAAATGCAAACCCGTGGAAACAGAGGCAGCCTTTCCAGAGACTCACTCTGAAGTGTGAAGCTGAGTGTGTGCACACCCTTTAGCCTGGAAGTTCCGTTCCTGGGCATCCCCGCTCCCCAGGGAAACTCTCCAACAGGCCCATAAAGAAAGACTGGAGGACCCGTCCGTTCAGGCTGTATTTGCAATAGCGGAGAGTTCGCAGCAACCCAACAACTGGCCGGGAGAACAGCAAGGTATTCTGTGATGTGTAAATGACCACAGCAGGGCTTCCCGTCCAGCCTGATTTTCAGACAAAGGGACTTGAACTTTCTCCCTGCAGGGAGATGGGTCCGTGTCTCCTCCCCTCGGATCTGGGTGGGGGCTCCGATGGCTTCAGTCGACCCAGTGTGGCAGAGCAATGCTCTGTGGTTCCCAGGCTAGCTTCCTCCCGGCTCTCTCCAGTTGCCTTCCCTGGGAGGCTGTGCTGTGAGGGGGCCCAGGCCACAAGGAAAGGTCCGTGCCAGGGGTCGCTCCGCTGACAGCCAGCACCACCCACCAGATAAACAAGTGAATGAGACCCCAGATGAGCCCAGCCTCCAAGTCTTCCAGCCGGGACCCCAGACATCATGGAGTGGAGCTGAACCACGGCCACTGTGTCTTCCGCAAACACAGATCCACAGCATCTGTGAGCATGACAGTAGGTGGCTGCTTCACAACACTGCGTCTTGGGCTCGTTCGCGACGCAGCCGTCATAGCTGGAACCACAGCGTACGCGAATGTCGGGCCACCGCATTGCTGTTAGGTGCCGTCACTGCGACTCACAGTGACCCTGTGTGACAGAAGAACTGCCCCAGAGGGTTTCCTAGGCTGTAATCTTTAAGGGAGCAAATTGCCAGATCTTTCTCCCACGAAGCGGCTGGTGGCTTCAAACCGCGACCTTTCAGTTAGCAGCTGAGAACTTTACTGTTTCACAACCAGGGCTCCTTGGATGACTACATGGTGGTTAAGAAAGAAAGAAACGTTGCGACATTTATTAGTATGGATTTAAAAGAAGAAAGGCTGCCACTGACTGCGGCTCACAGCGCCCCCATGTGTGTCAGAGCAGAACTGTGCTCCACAAGGTTTTCAATGGCTGAGTTTTTGGAAATAGATCACCAGGCCTTTCTTCCAAAGTGCCTCTGGTTGGACCCAGCGCACCAAGCTTTTGGTTTGCACCACCCATGGACTCCATCAGTCTGAACAGATCTCAAAAATATTTTTTAAGGTGACAGAAGGACAGCTATTTGCTGCTGTTTTTGTAAATGTCACAGCCAAGAGCAGGTTCCTGGCATGGTGTGGGGTGGGGTAGGGACAAAAGAGATTGGGGTGAGGGACGAAGGAAAACACTGTGATACAGTTGAAACTCAAAACTGACGTTCTCTGAAATTATTCCAAAGGAAGCCGTTCACGAGAAGGAAACAAGGCAGATGCTGACTCCTGGGGTGTGCTGACTCCCGAGCTGTGTTCTGGGCATCACACCCAGTTACTCATTCACCCAACCTTTGTGGGGGGGCCTCTTTGTATACCAGCCCCAGAGCAGGCCCTGGGGACATAGAGGTGACGAGGCACAGTCCCTGTGAAAGGCAGCTCACGGTCCAGGTAAGAGATCTCCGGGCTTCGTTTAGGATCATTTGCTGGAGGTTTCTAAGGTGGTCCCACTGGACCGGGAGAGAGGTCCGCAGCTGGTCCTGGAGAGGGGAGGGCGTGGCATAAGGAGGACAGAAGTGGACAGAAATAAGTGACAGGATTTGGTGGCTGGCTGGAAGGATGGACGTGGCTTGAGGATGTTTGAGGTCCCCTTGCAGACTTTGCGAGGCTCCACTTTTCTGGATGAGGGCGAGGCCCTCAGCTCCAGAGTTCTGCCTAGTGGGAGGGCCAGAAACTTCGCTCAGGGCGGTAACACTGCCAGGTCACTCACGGAGAGAGCGTTCTGACATCCAGGAGCCTGGCCTTGGGTTCAGAACAGCCGGCTGCTAGGGCCTGACGCGCCGACCGCGCTCAAGAGCAGAGCTGTGCGGAGGTGCACAATCCAGGCCCCTGACTCGGCCTCCTGCCCGGGTACCAGCACCAGCACCAGCACCAGCATAGAAGCAGAGGCCTTCGCCCGCGCCAGTGCGCCGACTTCACGCCTTACTAACCGACCCCCCCGTTTCAAGCCCCTGTCGTCGCGAGCGGCGTGGGGACCCGCCGTCCAGGCGCTCCAGTGCGCCTACTTCACGCCTTCTTAACCGACCCTGCGTTTCAGCCGCGACAATCTGCCCGGCTCGTCCACGCCAGCGCTGCGCCAGCGCTGGACCCGCCGTCCCGGCGCGCCAGCTGCTTCCACGTACGCCGCGGGACCTCCCGGAGGGAGGAAGGGCCATTCTCTGCCGCTGGGTCCATCCCCTCGCCCCATCTCTCTCTCACCCAAGCACCGCAGCGTGCGAGGCGCCACTGTCAAGCGCACCCCCTCCCCCCACCCCAGAGCAGGCGGAAGATACCCAGCGAGGGCCAAGCCCGGTGCCCCGCCGGCCTGGCCTCGCCCAGCCTCCGCTCCCGACAGCCCTGCACCGGCGGGGATGGAACTGAGGGTCCAAGAGGCAGGGGGCCTTGCCTAGGCCTGCACAGCCCGGAAAGTGGTGGGCTAGAACTCGGGCTCCGAGCAAAAGAAGCCCCACCTCGAAGGTGCTCGAGAAATGGGAGCGACGGCAGCGAGCTCACCGGTTGAGGTTCAAGGGGAGGGACCCGGCCGAGCAAGGGGGGACGGGTGGGTGTCAGGGTGACCTGCATGAAGCAGACTGTTATTCAGAACGGATGGCTAAACACCCAGACCCCGACTGGAAGGGCCCCAAAGGAGGGTAATTTCTAAAAGGTGGCTTCCCACACTCGTTGTCTTTTTATGAAGACCCCCTCTCTGGCCTCAGTTTACTCATCTGTCCAAAGCGTCCTGGAATTGGAAGGCGTGGGCGCAGCGTCAACACTTCTGCTCCAAATGGGCACGGTCATTTGTCCCCTCTTCCCATAACCAAGCCCCTGCGCTGGGGCACCTCTGACACGGACACCCCCAGGGAGCAGGACTTGGGAGACCCCAGGTCTTCCCTAAGACCCTGACTCACTGCTCTTTGACTCGGTGTCCTGATGTAGAGAATGGGGAGAGGAAGGCCCACGTCTGCAGGCTGCCGGAGGCTGGAGTACACCAGTGTGGTCAGTCCCTGGTCGTCCCTAGTGAAAGCCAGAGAAGCTAAGGTGGGCATCTGACCCTGGAGTCTCGGAAGGAGCCCCTTGACCCTACCCCGCCACGTGGAGCAGCCGCACTGGGACGGCCTTCTTTTTTCCACGACGGGAAGTTATAGCAACGAGAATGAAAACAAGAACGTTGTAGTTCCTTGTGGTTGAAGAGATTCCAGCCCATAGCGACCCTACAGGGCAGAGGAGAATCGCCCCACAGGGTTTCCAAGCCTGTAAATCGTTAGGGAAGCAGACTGCCACATATTTTTGCCGAGCGGCAGCTGGTGGGTTGGAACCACTGACGCTTCCGTTAGCAGCCCAGAGTTTAAGCACCGCGCCACCAGGGCTCCTTAGCGGCTGTTCAATGAGCACTTACTATGTGCCGGCGGGCGGCGGAGACACCACGCCCCGGGAGGTGGGGGCTCTTTCCATTGAACAGGAGAAAACCCAGGCCCCTTAGCAGTCCTCGCTGCCGGCGTTCGCGCAGTTGGCGGCGCGCAGGGCAGGGCTTGGCAAGGTGTCTGACTCTGGAGCTCCGCCCTTCCCACTCGAGTTCCGACCGCAAAGACCAAGGACGTGTCCCCTGGCGGGTGAGGAAATGACGCCCAGCCTGCCCGCAGAGGCCGAGGCCGCACCGCCACTGGGCACCAGAGGCCCTTCTCGGCCGCGGCGCAGAAGGGCGCGCGGGCTGTGAGCCAGCTGCGTGGGGGAAACGCGGACTCCCCTGCAGCGCACCTGAAGGCGCAGAGTTCCTTCGCCTCCGCCCTCAGACAACTGCTGCGCCGCCCCACAGAGCTCGCTGGGAGCGCGCCCGGGGCCCCGAACGTCGGAGTTCCAGGCCTGCAGGAGCCACTTACCAGCTGAGCAGCCTCACCGCTTCTCTCAGAGCCCATTTTCTCCTCTGGAAAATGGGGATGATGATCCCTCCATCGTGGCTGTCCCAGAAATTAAACCCTGGGGCCTGCAGCTGCCCTCGGGAGACGCGGCGGCACTGTTTTTGGACAAGAGCCCCAGCTGGCATTGGGAGGCTGGAGTTGTCTCTCCGCGGTGACCCGCATCCGGTGAAGCTGGCTCCAACCGCGCGTCCAACCGGCTCCCGTTGACGGCGCGATCAGAAGGCTACTCCCGAGTGGTCACAGCTCCGAGGGCGGGGGAGGTGCCGGGGCCGCGTCGGTCAAGGTGCTCCCGGCCTCAGAAATGGGAGGGACTCCCCAGCGTTCAAAGGCGAGGATACGGAGGCGCAAAGAGGGATGGGGCCTGCCTCCAAAGCCACCGCAGGCGGGACGGTGGCGGAACTGGAAGCTCCCGTCCCCCTCCTAAGGCCTGGGCCTCGCGGGGAAGGGGCGATGAGGGTGCGAGAGCGAGGGGGACCCCGCTCTCACGCCGCGCTACATGCGGCCGGCCGCCACGAGGGCCCGTGGCTGCATCTCTACGCACACTGAGACTCAGCCTGTGAACCGAAGAGTTGTATCGCACTGCAAGTGGCAACGCAAGCATATTTCATTAAATGCAAACATTAAAAACGTGCCACAATTCTGCCGCCCAGTTTTGGCAATTTACCCATTTTAAAATAACACTCGGGGTCTTGAAAAAAGATTATGGCCTAACCTCTGGCCGTTTCTCCGCAGCCCCGGGGTCTTCGCGCCACTTACACGCTCACACGCACTCAAGCGGTGACCCACGCGCGGCCCGACCCTTTGCCCGCGGCGAGTAATTACGGCTCTTGCCGGACGGTGATTGGCCAGCCTGGTCCTCAGGGGACCTGGCAGCTAATGGGCGGCCGCGCCGCCGAGGCCCCGCCCCCCGGCGCGGGTGGGGCGTCCCCGGGAACGGATCACGCGGGGCCGAC
>NW_004444047.1:3291200-3294167 GCF_000243295.1 Trichechus manatus latirostris | reverse complement strand
GGCCTCAGCCCTGACAGTGAGTGCGGGCGCCGGGGGTGGGCCGCACGGTGGGCCCGGGTCCTGCCCGCGCGCTCGCTGGGGGACCCCTTCTGCGCGGTGGGATCTGGGTCGCGTAGGGCCCCATGGAGCCCCTGGCTGGGCCGGGCTTGGAGGCCCGCTCTCTGGGACAGGCCCACAACCGGGAGAAGTTTTCGAAGATCGAAGCCTCTCGCACTGGCCAGCTCTGCCTGCCCGAGGGAGGCGGCGAGCCCGCGGAGAGGGGCCCGGAGACAGGAGACAGAGAAGAGAAAGGAGAGAGATGGGGCACAGAAAAACATGGGGGCGGGGGTGGGGGAGAAAATGGAGGGAGAGAGGGGAGTAGGGGAGAAGAGAAAGCTGGAGAGGGGCGAGGAGAAAGGTGAAAAAGAGAAGTTCACCACCGTGATGGGAGAGAGAAAAGATAAACAGGGAAACGAGAGAGCCAAACAGAAAAATAAGCGGGTGCACTGAGCAGCGGGGGGCCACTGGGGGGGGGGGCTTTCTTCCACACAGCTGAGCCCTGAAGTCCCATTGCCTCTGTGCCCTCTGCAGGCAGAGCCTGGGGCAGGGTCTGCGCCCCCTCTCAGGCCCCACGGCTGTGCCAGGCCAGAAGGGACCCAGTTCCAAAGCCCCCAGGCTCACCTCTCTCCTCTTTCTCTACCCTACCCCTGCCTTTGTTCCCTGCTGAGGGCTCAGAAGTGGGTGGTTAGGGGCATCTGGGCCCCAGGGCCTAAGCACCCCGTCACCTGGCCCTCCTGACACCTGAGTTCTGCCCCCCTCCCAAGGGTTGCTGCCTCCCTCCTTCAGGGACCTGCCCTTTGCAGGGAGACCCTCAGAAGAAAGAGGTAGGCCCCAGGAAAGCCATTTCCGCTTACCACCACGCCTCCCACTTTGAAGCCAGTGATGTCTGGATCCTCCTCGTGCCTGTCAGTGTGCCCAAGGGGCAGGTGCCTCTCACTGCTTGCAGAGCCCCTGCCTGGTGTGGGGGTGACCACCCTTACAAAGGGATTGTCATCTCAGCGTGGACTCAGCGCCCACACCCAGAAAGTCCGACTCCCAGCTGTTCCCCTGAAATGAAGCGAGTAAATTTCGGTCCTTCTGAGGGGGGTTCTGAAAAAGGTCTCTCAGGGCAGGGTGTGTTCACCCCTTGACCCTGGGGTCCACCCCACCACAGCCCCACAGGCAGCACCCGCCCATAGAGTTCTCTCTTCTTTATTTCGTGTAATGCGGGTTCAGGCGGCTTCCCACGAGAGCAGGAGGAACCAGCTTAGTGCCTTGTGGCCACGTGCAGGCCTCTGTGAGTTTTGGGGATTTGGGGTATCGTGAACTCGGGGCTCCCCAGATCAGCCTGGTGCCTGGCCCCGCTGCAGTTACGGTGAGGGCCCATCTGGACACGTGAGAAAGCACAAGCCACCGCACACAGTTCAGCCAGCACGTGGACACACACTACATGGGGTGAGAGCTCTCTGTGAACACGCTGCACTGTGGCTGCACCCCCGCCCGAGTCCACAGCCCCCCCTTCTGCAGGCCGGGGTGAACGCCACCTCGCCCTCCCGCCCCATCAGCCAGGGCCTGCCCTTTACATGGGTCGTCCAGGCCCAAGCAGAGGGCACGCTGGTCCAGCTGCATCAAGACACCGGGTAGGGCCTAGAATCCGGGTATCTCCTGTACCCAGGGGCTTCTGTAACCGGAGGGATCTGTTACCATCCCCTGGGGGCCTCTGCGCCCCCCGAAGATGAGGCAGAGCTTAGTGGTTGGAGCATAGGCCCAGGGCCTCTGTGGGCATCTGTACCCCCAAACCTCCAGGCAGAGCCACGGGTCTGGATGTGTGGAGGTAGAGAGCTGCTATGCGGGTTTCTGTGGGCACTGCGTTCCCCGTGTTCACTGGGAGCGTGACTGTAGGTTGAGTGGGGCCTGCCTCTGTGGGCATCGGGGTTAGGGGTACAGGAGTATAGGGGTTCTGAGGGGGGGACCAGTGTCACCTGGGGAGAGTTCTCTGTGGGGGATGTTTGCATCTGTTTGTCTTCTTCCTTGGAGTGTTTCTGTGCATGTGGTGTCGGGATCTGCTCCTGAGAGCAGCTAGAGGGTCGCACGTCTTGATTCTTGAGTCTGGGGGCCTGGTGGAGACCCTGGTGGCATAGCGACTAAGAGGTACGGCTGCTAACCAAAAGGTCGGCAGTTCGAATCCACCAGGTGTTCCTTGGAAACCCTATGGGGCAGTTCTTCTCTGTCCTGTAGGGTCACTATGAGTCAGAATCAACTCGATGGCAATGGGTTTGGTGTTTGTTTTATGGGATGTCTGGTGGGGGGCTGGGGGCAGGGAGTGTTTCTGCGGTTGGCCCTCAGTGTGCCTGTCTCTCCTGCAGGGCCCCTTCCTTCTGGTCGGCATTTCTGCCTATCTTTTGTATATTTTTCTGACAGACTGGCAGGCAGCTGGGGGTGGGGAGGGCCAGAGAGATGGCCCTTCGTTTTTTCTTTGGGTTTCTTTAGGTTTTGTTTGTTTGTTTGTTTGTCTTGTTTTCCCCCCTGGGCCTTCCTTTCCTCTCCTGCCCTTTCTGTTCATTTTGTTTCCTTTCCCGGCTTCGGGTGTGAGTGTGTATTTGGGTGTGCATGTTGAATGTGCGGTGTTGGGGGTGCTCACTGGTCCTCAGGTCCCGGTCCTATGTCCCTGCCTCTCTCCGTCCCGGGTGTTGGCTGTCTTGGAGGGTGCTGGATGTCCAAGGCCCTGTGTACAAGTTCCTTCTCCCTGGGGGGCGGCTGGCCCTACTGTTTAGGTCTGGGGATCAGCCCCCGAAAACCAACCCGTGTGCCCCTCTCTCCACTGCAGCCAGCGACCGGGACTCACCCGAGACGGGCGAAGAGATGGGCCGCGTGGAGGGCGCCTGGCAGCGAGGCCCCGGGCCGGGAGCGGTACCACGGGCGGCGGCGGAGCTGGCTGCGCGCGGCCCG
>NW_004444047.1:3283597-3291100 GCF_000243295.1 Trichechus manatus latirostris | reverse complement strand
GGCGGCGGCGGCGGAGGCGCGCGGCGTTGGCGGCGGCGGCGGCCGCAAGAAGAAGACGCGTACGGTCTTCTCACGCAGCCAGGTCTTCCAGCTGGAGTCCACCTTCGACCTGAAGCGCTACCTGAGCAGCGCCGAGCGCGCGGGCCTGGCCGCCTCGCTGCAGCTCACCGAGACGCAAGTGAAGATTTGGTTCCAGAACCGTCGCAACAAGTGGAAGCGGCAGCTGGCGGCCGAGCTGGAGGCAGCCAACCTGAGCCACGCCGCGGCGCAGCGCATCGTCCGCGTGCCCGTGCTCTACCACGAGCGCTCCCCGGCCGCGCCCGCCGGGCCGCCCGCCGCGCTGCCCTTCCCGCTAGCGCCTGCTGCCCCCGCGCCTCCCCCGCCGCTGCTCGGCTTTTCCGGGGCTCTAGCCTACCCGCTGGCCGCCTTCCCGGCCGCCGCCTCCGTGCCCTTCCTGCGGGCGCAGATGCCCGGCTTGGTGTGAGCGCCCCACCGATCCCCACGGCCGCGCGGACCTCTGTGAACGTGCCAGGGGCGTCGCGACCCGGCTGCGGCCCTCCGAACGGCCCGCCGCTCCGAACGGCCCGGGCCTGCCGGGAGCGCGACCAGAATGTAAGGGGGACGCCTGCATCCCTGGCGCCCTGAACAGTGCAAGGCTGGATCCCCGCAGGGAAGGGCGCATCCCAGAGACAGAAATCCAGAGTCTCCAGCGCCAGGCGCCCACACAGAGGAGTGGAGGAGCAAATTTGTCTAGCCCCCTGGAACTGCTCCCGGTCGGAGCCTGGCCCACAGCAGATAAACCACACACGCAGTCCACGCTGCCTCCAAGGAGACCCTCCCTACTGCCCCTCCAACACCAAACGTCCCTCTCCTGGGACTACAGGACCTGGGCAGCAGGCCTGGCGGGAGGGCCTGGCGTTAGGCTCCCTCCCACCTCTCCCAACCGGTGAGAGCGAGCCCCTGCCAGGAGAAAGGGGCACAGAGGCTGCCTCTGGGAGCACGGCAAGTTGGCTGCACTCTTCCCCCAGACGGGGCCTCTCCCTGGCCAGCAAAGACTTTTTTTTTTTTTTTTAAGTGAATCTACTTATTTGCGTATGGAATAAAAAGGGACATTTTCTGGACACTTTCTGAGGCTTTGTGTTCATTGGAGCTGGTGGCCCCTCAGCTTGTGGGGAGGGAGCACCATCCCTCCTCCTGGGCACTCCAATCCCCATGCCTGCGGAGCTGGGAGCTGGGCCAGGAGCTGGTGGGCAGGCAGCGGGCCGAGGTGCTGTGGCCATGGCTGGAGGGAGAAGGGCTGATTAGCTGCCATTTCTGGGGACAGGTATGACTAGCCATGAGGCAGGTGAAGGTGGAGCCGTGGGCCACTAGCATTTGGTACAGGGGGCCACCAAATGGTGGCTCCGCGGTGTCACTGCCATTTCCCGTGCCTGGGCTTGGGGGCCATGTCTCACCACCGGAAATTTTCCTTTGGGGGGAGGAAAACCAAATGAAAGGCAGGTGCTCCCAGCGAGGTGGGGCGAGGAACGCTGTACTCAAGCCTCAGGGACCCTGCTCCGTCCCCACCCTGGCCTCACCATGGGGGCATCAGTCTCTGGGATCTGGGTGATTCGTGACCCTGAGAGCAAGGCACCCAACTCAGCCAGCATTCATGAGATCTCAACAAAAGCTTGTGTCAGTCGTCACTGTCACTGGAGCTGCCACTGCCTCCACCGCCACCACCTGTCGGCCTGTCGTGCGGTGAGGACAGGGACAGCTGGATGCAGGGAAGGGATGCTTTTATTCCGCGTGTGTCTGGAGGGATCACTGGGGCTGGAAATCAGTGCTTAGGTGGCAGGACCTAGCCTCCTTGCAAACCCAGCTCCTTCCCCACTTCGGCCAAGCGGAGCTGCAGGGGACCGGGCCGCACTCTGAGCCTGAGGGGCTAGGCAGGGGCACCCTCCTCTGTGGCGCCAGACGGCCCAGGAGAAGGTGCCGGGAAGGTCTCCCCCTAGGCAGATGGTCCATCTGTCTGTCTGCCCCTGCCTCCGGCTCCCTGACCCGGAATCATTTCCCTGGCCCGGCCTCTCATGTTGATTCGGGCACTCCGAGGCCCAGATATCCCCATGGAGCCCCCTCGGGCAGATTTGCCTTCGTCGAGGCCCGCTGTTGGGACCCCCGCGCTGTCAGTGCCCGCAGCGTGATGGGGGAGGGCGTCCTGCGAGGCTCCTGGGGAGTGGGTGCGAGCTCCGCACCCTTCAAAGCTGCCCCTCCCTGGACTCGACCCTGTCCCACACCCCCGCAATGGGTGCAGTGAGCCCCCGCCTCAGCCACCCTGGCCCTTCCAGGGCGCAGGCCTCTGAGGCTCACCTCAGCTGGGCCCCCCACGGGGCTGCGGCACGCTGCTTTTCAAGGCTAATGAGACTAGGTTTTCACTTGGCTTTGTCCTGCAGGGACTTATAATCCACTTCAACAAAACTATTTTGTTACACTTTGTTATTTTTAAAGGCCTCAGAGATTGAAGCTCCACTCCTGGTCACAGCGGGATCCAGGGGGCCTCCGGGGCGTATCAGGCACTTTTCTCCCCACCCCCCCTTCCCTGCTGAGTCCTCTCTAGCCCTACCTACTGGCCAGGCTCTGCCTGGGACCCTGGCCTTCTGGGCCATGGTAACCTTTGTTGTTCGTTTGTGATTTAGGAGACCCGATGTCTTACAGGGAGCCCTGGTGGTGCAGTAGTTAAGCATTCGGCTGCTAACCAAAAGATCAGCAGTTCAAATCCACCAGGCATTCTTGGAAACCCTATGGGGCAGTTTTACTCTGTCCTGTAAGGTTGCTATGAGTCGGAATTGACTTGACAGCAATGGGTTTGGTTTTTTAGTCTATGTCTTACAGAGTAGAAACGCTCCACAGGGTTTTCTTGGCTGTAATCTTTACAGGAGCAGATCACCAGGCCTTTCTTCCGCCGTGTTGCTGGGTGGGTTCAACCGCTAACCTTTGGTTACCAACCCCGGGCACACTGTTTGCGCCACCCAGGGACGTTTGGGCCTCTGCCACTTTTGTAGTGGCTCATTCAGTCACCGCGCACATGACCTTCAGCCCTGCGAGGACACACCACCCCACATGCCTGGGCAGTCCTGCTGCACGGCTGAGGACAAGGCACACCGCAGGCCCCACCGCAGCCGTGCGTTGGTCTCTGGCTGTGATCAGCTGCAGCCAGGCAGCAGGCCCTCCTGCAGTACCTCTGTGCACCTCCGTGTTACAATTGGCAAGGGAATTCAGAAACTGCTCGGTTACGGGAACTCTTGGACCACAAGGACGTCCTTTTAGGAGGGGTTAATTATAACCCAGGCTAAAGAGGTTATCACCTCCATGCAAACTTCTTTATTCGACTGTTTGCGGCTGATGCCGGTGCGGTCTGAGGTCGCGCGGTGATCCCACTGTGCCCTGAGCACAGCGGGTGCGCCGAGGTCCGCTCAACGCGGTCGCCCTCAACAGCACGAGTTCGGTGTGTGGGCGGCATTAACCCTGCGAGGGAGCGACGGGGACCTCGGGACACCGGAAGGGAAGGACCTTGTGGGCGCCAGGTCTAGAACCTCTCCGCCCTCCCGGTAATCAGCGAACCTGGCTGTCCGGCTTGGGTTTGGCCGCCAGCTTCAGGAGGGAGGCAGGGTCTACGCGGCTGCAATGCGTGGTGGATTCCGGGAGAGGGGCCGTGTCTTTCGATAAGTTGCCCTGGAGAGCCACTTTGTGCCTCCCGGGCTGCAGGCTCGGCCAGGGTCGGAGAGAAGGAGCCGGGAGGCGGAAGGGAGGCCAGATCCCGGAGCTCGGGGCAGGGCCGGGAGTCCAGGCCCCGCGGCAGGGGGTAACGGCAGGAGGGTAACGTTGTAAGTTACGAAAGCAGAGCCACACCTGGATAAGGCCTACCCTGCTCGAGGAAGCGGGCTCTTCCCCATAACGATCTGCGTGGTTCCGCGGCCGCCAGGGTCACTCGTGAGGCAGCGTAAGCCGGAGAGAAGAGGCGCGCAACGCACAGCCCACGAAACCCCGAGGGCGCGCGCCCGCCTCTCTGCGCCCCACCTCCAGCGCCATCGATCGCCGACAAACCTCGGGCGCGTTGGCTCTGATGTTGGCAGAAGATGAATGACTTCGATCTGCTTCCACCGCGCCCCCCGACCCAACCCGGTCTCTACCCGCCACCACCACCTTCTGCTTAAGCGAGGCCCAATTCCAGCCGCCCCGCGCTGTTCAGGGCTCCGGACTCCCAGCGCTGCCTCGCGCGGGGCTGGATAAACAGGCTTGGGACGCTGGGGCACCGGCCTTAGGAGCCCAAACCGCATTCCTCCTCCCCGGAGACCTTGGGGAAGCCCATTCTGCTCTGGGGCCTCAGTTTCCCGAGCACAGACCTGAGGACGGGTGTGAACCTGCCGGGTAACAGGCAGGCTTTTCTGATCTCAGGTAGGGAGGCCGACAGCGGCCAACTTCTAGGGCCCACGCTCCTCATGTGCCTGGGCGTGTGACCCACTCCTCTGTGCCTCTCAGACCCAAGGAGGAGAGGAGGTTGGGGATCAGCACCTTTCCCAGAGACTCAGGCCACGGGAAGTGTCGCTGAAAGGGCTGAGGGCAGGGAGGTGCCCGGATGTGCCCTTGGTGAAGGCTAGAGGTGGATGTGGCACTCCAGGCTGTCTCCTAGCCCGGGTGAAGGACCGCAGCCCCACAGCTGCCAGAAGCCTGGCGGCCCAGCGGACTCCAGCCTGCCCCATAGCTCCACAGAGGTGGCCTCCTACTCTGCCACCCCACCCACGGCTAAGCCAAGAAAAGTGGCAACCCCAGGACTCACTCTCGCCCGGCTACTCCGAATTGCAGTAAGGGAGGAACCCGGCTGGCCTTTCTAGCTGGCAATTCCTGACCACACCCACCCAGCAGGATTCTGGAGCTTAGGGCCTATGCAAGCCCCTGCCGACCTGGGCTCCCCAGAGGGCACCCTGCAGACCCCAGCCAGCCTGGCTTGCAAAACCCCAGCCTCTTCATCAGGCGTGGGGTTGGGTCGCCTGATGACGCTTGGAGGGTCCCCAGGGCCAGAGCTGAGGCTCTGAGCCACCCACAGGGTAATCAGCTGGGTTGAGGCCAAAGGGTCCCAGGTGCACCCAGGGAGGTGGGAGGGCCTGGTGGCAGCATCTCTTTCTCTCTGTATCTGTTGGTGTCTCTGTCTTAGGGTCCTTCGAGGTCTTCTGGCCCCACCTGGCAACTTGTTGAAGAGGCTGTGAGAGGGACACCACCAAGTCACCCAGCCACTGAGACCCAGCTCCCTGGCCCTGGGCTAGGGATGCCTCCCACCCCAGCCACCAGTGTGTCAGGGGCCAGAGCCCCAGGTCCCCCTGCCAGGGGCCGCCCTGGCCACCCCCGGAACTCAGCCCTGCACTGGGGTCACTCTCAGAAAGGTTGTAAACTCCAGTGCTGTCCGGCTCTCTGTTCCCACCTGTCGGGATCATCTGCCCCTTCCTGCAGCCAGCGAGGCAGTCCACCAGGCTCCGTCCTCACGGTTCGGTTTGCCGCCTTTCTGACGGTGGCCCCAGCGCAGAGTTGACCAGCTCTGCTACCAAGGCACCCTAGCGGGAGAAGGAGAGGACAGTGGCCTCGAGAGGGAGCGGCCCTGTGCTCACTGCGCTAAGCTCTGAACGTTACCGCGCACCGGGCAGGGGCAGTGAAGACGCCAAGGAGAAATCAAGAACCGCGAGGCGGGCGGGCGTCCCTGCCTGGAGAGCAAGGCCAGAGAGCCGGTCCTCGTGGGCCTGCCTGGCCGCTGGTTCATCATCATTATTGATTATAAAAGTATTCCGTGTTTATTACTGGTTATTTGGAAATTTCAGAGAAGTAGAAACAGAATAAGCTGCCTGCATTTCTGCCACCCAACACCCTGGATGCTAGACGATGTGTGGAGTTAGCCTGAGGGGCGATTTGTGGCCGTTTGGCTGTGTTTTTTTTTTTTTTGTTGTTGTTGTTAAAGTCCTTATCAGCTAAAGATGCATCCCGACATATCTGTGGAGAAAATAAGGTGATGTCTGCCTTTGCTTTAAAATACGGCAACAAAAATAAATAAATAAACGGGACGGAGAACAATAAATGGATAGTCCACCAACCCGGGCTGGTCAGGACTGGGTCACGGTTGAGTCGGGGGAGGGTGTAGGGGTCATTTTCCGGCTTTCCTCCACTTTGTTTTGTGTTTGAAAATTTCCGTCATAAAAATGTTTGACCAAATGACCGTGGAGAAACATGAGCGGGTGCGCGCTTCTAGCAGCTGATCCGTTCGGCCGGCGGGAGACTCATTGCTTGTAGCGCTGTTTTCACCTGGCCGGGTGGGGTGGGGGTTGCCCTGGACCCGGCTCGCGTTCCGTTCCCCGCCTCCCTTTCTGCTAAGCCCTGACATGCGCATTAAAACCTGCGCGTTTGGTCTTTTTCCTCTTAGCTTTCCCCTTCCTCCCTGCCCTACCCCCGCTGGCCCTGTGCCGCCTCCGGGTTCCCCCGCCCGAGGCTCGGGCGCCCGCGCTTCGCCTCCGCGGGGAAGGCTTCTGAGACCGCGCGGTGGGCGGATAAGGGAGACTAAGGGCCAGAGGATTGTGGCGCCGCCTCTTGGAGCCCAGGGCCGGGGCACGGATCTCCAGCTGCCTGTGCTCTGGGTCCGACCCCCTTGGGGGCTTCCGAGCTTGGGCCCGGCGGCTGCCTCAGGTCCCGGGTCCGTGTGTTTGCTTTCTGGGCGCTTCCCTGACGCTCTCCCGGTCCTGGGTCTGCAGCGCCCGAGACTTGGGCAGGAGCGGGCAGAGGGTGGGGCTGGGTGGCCCAAGGCTGGGGTGGGAGACCCCCTCGAGGGCAGATGAGGGTGGGGATCACGTTTCTGGGGCTCGGGCAGGGGAGACAGATGGGCTGGACAGGTGCGCCCAGCGTGGCGAGGGATGGGCTCCTGGATCCCGGGGGTCTGGGGGCCCCGGCGGGGAACCAGGAGAGGCCGGCGTGGGGGATCGTCTAGGTGCACGCCCGGGCCCGGGACGGGGTCGGCTCTGCGGGAAACGCGGGCTCCCGCTCCCGGCTCGGGCGCTCGGCTCTGGTGGGGCTCGGTCTCCGGTGTCTGCTTCCCCCATTCTTTCTGGGGTCTCGTCCCCCTCTCAGCGCTTGAAGATTCCGCCCGTGGGCCGGTCCGTCCCTTTAAAGGCTCCATTTTTCTGGGAGACGTCTCCTCTGCTTCGACCGCTGAGGCCGCGGACTCCGGCGCGTTGGTCCCGGACCCCGGGGCCTGCTGAGGCCTCGCGGCGCCCGTTGCCGTCGGGAGCCAGCGCGCGGTCTAGCTGCCGGGATCCGGAGGACCGCCCCTCTCCGGGCTGCGTCTCCAGGAGGTGGAATGAGGGTAAGGACGGCCGAGATGGAAGGAGGGGAACACCGTACCGCCGGCTCCGCCGCGCCGATACCCGCCTCCGGGGACGCTCCACGGGCGGCGGCCTCTTCCCCTTCCGGGCCAAGGCCAAAGCCGCTCAG
>NW_004444047.1:3258676-3283485 GCF_000243295.1 Trichechus manatus latirostris | reverse complement strand
CCCCCGCCCGGCTCACCTGGCGTCTTGCTGGCGTCTGGGAGTCTGGCTGGGCCGGCCGGCCTCGCCCAGCTCTCACCTTGTCCCTTCCTAGCTCGGCGCCCGCTCCTGCCTCGGTCCCTCGGGCTCGTCGCTGCGGCGAAGGCGTCAGGTCTCCGCACTCGGGAAAGCCAGCCTATCGCTCAGCCAAGGGCCGGGGAGAAGGGAGGCGTTTGACCCCGCCTGCGCTCCCGGGGGGCTTCTAGGAAGAGGCAATATTAGACCAGAGGCAAGGGAGGAGGGAAGCTCGCGGTCTTTGGTGAGGACAGACACCCCCTGCGCTCAGCAGCCGGCCCTCCGGTCGTACCCCCTCCGTCCCCACTCCCTACTCCGTCCCCACTCCCCCCCCCCCACCGTGGTGGGGTGCAGAGTTAAGACCGTCTGGCAGTGAGCTGCCTTCTCCATCGGCTGGCTGTGTGGCGTTGGGGAAGTCACTTCACCTCCCTGGGCTCAGCTTTCCCGTCTGTAGAGTGGGTAGCCAGCCCGTACTTCACCAGGCAATGGCGGAGGCGGCGCGAACCCCCTGAGCGCCGGGCTGAGGGCTCCCTGCTGTGTACACGTCAGGCTTCCGCTGGGTACCCGTCGCAATCCGGTCCCCTCGGCATGTGCCGGGACCCCGCTGCCTGCTGGGCTTAGACCGGGGCTTGGAGATGGTGGCATCACCGCCCCACCCCCGTTCTCCCGCACTGTCGTGCTCTCTCTGGGGCTCTAGAACAGCCGCTCCGCGCACACCTGCAGGTGCCCAGGCACACCAACCCAGCAGATGGGCGCACGCAGGAGCAGGCCCTCGACGAATACAGCTGCACCCTGAACTCCGCGGGCACGGACGCCACCGCCAGCCTGGCCCGGCCCAAGCTCCTATTTTCTCCGCACACAAGTCTCCGGCAGCGACCCAGCGCGTGGGCGCGTCTGCGACCGCCTCCCACCCCGACACTTGTGCCTCCTTAGTCCCAACTGAGGGAATCTGGTCTTCAGGGGTGGACGCAGACCCTGGCCCGGCGCCCTAGGCAGCGAAGTGCCTGCTCTTCCTTCTAGAACGGAGGAGACAGTGAGCCTTACGCTTCGCATTCGTTGGGCTGGGAGCTGTTCAAACGCCGTACTCGAATCTTCTCATTACACCTCACAACAACCCTGCGGGATCCCCATTTCATGGATGAGAATTCGGGTTCCCAGCCTGGCTCCAGATCACACAGACCACAGTATGGGGGAGGAGCGCTGGGCCCCTCCCTCTTTCAAATGGGAAAATGTCACAGGGCAGGCCAGCCTCTCACCCCCCACCTTGGCTGGAGTAGGGGAAGAGGGGCAGGTCATCAACTGGGACCATCTGGGGCCTCAGTGCAGTCTGGGAGGGGAGCCTGGATTCAGACAGGGCCGCCTGGCAAGCTGTGTTTCTTTCACAGGATTGGGGAGATTGGGCCACCAGGATGATGCTGACATGCTGATTTGGGGTGACTAAAATTGTTTATATAGACAGGGACCCCACACAAATATTTGCCTGGGGCCCACACGCTCTCGAGGTGGCCCTGTTAAGAGGTGGAATGGGGGTGGCTGAAGGGTCAGGGATTCTGTCCCTGGGGGTGTGCCGGCCATCCCATCTCCCCAGCCAGCCCGGTGCTCCAGGACCCAGAGGGGCCACTGCCCCCCTGAGTGGTGAAGAGGGGAGGGGAGGGAAGGACCCAGTGAAAATGGTGTCTTTGAAGAGGCCCACTCTCGGTCCTGTGCCCGCTCTGATCGCTCTTTGGAGACTCCGATTCTCCCACACGGCCAGAAGCAGAGGGAGGCAGCCAGAACTTGCCCAGGGCCTCAGCCATTCAAAGCCTGGGGCAGGGACTTCCACTCCGGGCTCTCAGCGCTGAAGGGGCCTGGGGGCTGAGGTGTGTGTGTGTGACAGTCCCACCTCTCCAGGCCCTTAGTAGGGAGGCTGGACCGCGCTGGAGTCTCAGGGTGCAGGCCTGGCCCCGGGACCTGCAGCCTCGGACGAAGAGTGCTACCCCGGGTTGGCGCGGGGCTCTCGGTCCTGATGGGTCTCGGCCTTCTCCCGGGCCCATAGTGGCTCGAATGGGCACCTGGGCCCCACGAGAGTGACAGATGTCCCGCCGCCCCGGGCTCAGGAGCGCAGCCGCGCCGCAGGGCCCGTTTCGTTTTGGAAAGTTCGCTGAGCGCTACCCCGAGCCACGCTCCTTTTTCCTCTCCACTCCTCGGCCCGTCTCGGTCTCGAGGCATCCCTCTCTGCTTCTCCAGATCTCTCGGCCTCGGTTTCCCGCCCCACCCGCCGCGGTCGCCCCCTGGCCGGGTCTCCGCCCCCCTTCCCGGAGCCACGCTCGGGGCTCCAGCTCCGCGCCACCGCAGGGTCAGCACCTCCAGGCCTCGCTCCCTGCGGTGGAGTTTGTTTCTTAAATCGCGAAAATCCATTTCCCCCCAGTGGGCGGGGGCTGGGTCTCGCGATTGGGGGCGGCCCCTGCTCCCTGCCCGCCTGTCATTGATCCCCAGCTTACGGTACATCATCGCATTAGCCCTAATGGTGTAGCTGATGATTCAACTCCTTTTTCGTTAAAAGCCTCCCTTCGTTCCTCACCTCCGCCACCTCCTCGCCCTGCCGCCGGCCCTCCGCGGCGCGCCCACAGCCCCGGGCTTATAGGACCCGGTGGCGCATGGAGACTCGCCTCCTGGAACCGTGTAGACGCCGCTAGAGCAGGGTGCTTCTCCCGGTCCCCGGGGGCAAAAAATGTAGACCTTGACCCGACCCCAACCAAACAGTCCCAAGTCAGATTCCTGGAGCCTCCAAACTCAGACCACCGCAGAACCGCGGGACAATGCGGAAACTGGGGTCCAGGAGCTGAATCTGCGCAGACCACCGCGCCCCAGCGAAGGTCTCCCCAGGCCTGGGCTGCGGCTGCCCCTTCGACCGGCGGGAAGACTGAGGCTCAGGAGCGGGCTTGCGGTCAGCAGGCACTTTGGAGTGGGGTCCGGCTGGAACCTGCAGCCCACCGTGGGCCGGAGACCCGGGGCCGGCCTCCCTGCGCCGGCCCCAGGGGCTGGGACACGCCAGGCGCAGCGGAGGGAACCGCAGAGGCAAAGAGGTGCGCATGACCCCGCAGGCTGGCCCAGCGCCGGCCTCTGGCCCTCTTCGTCCAGACTCCTTCCTGGGGTCGCCCTGCTCCCCTCTGCCCCGAAGGCCCGTTGGCAAGAAGAAAGTGACCCTGGCCTGCCGGAAGAGGAGCGAATGCCGTGAGGGTCCCACCTTCCCGGCTGCTGCCCAGGCCCGTCGGCGTCTGGACCGAGTTTAATTTCACAAGTACGCTCTGTTCGTTGTAGGAATCAGAAAAGACAGGCAGGCACCCCAAATCCCACTACCTGGAGAGAGCCAGAGCTTCCATATGCGTGTTTTTTTAATATTTATTTTTTAGAATAGGCGCTACATTGATTGACATGGCCCGCGATTCAAACTTTCATCAAGTCGCCCGGAGAAAACACTCTCTTCTCTCCTGGGTACAGTGGGGGGACATTTACTATCGGGAAAAGCACAGATTTCCAGCCGCACAGTTCGATGAATTTAGAGAAATGCATACACCATGTGACCATCAGCCGGTCCTTTATTTTGCTAAAGGGAAATAGAAAATGTCCACATTATGTGCCATCGAGTGGATTCCGACTCAGAGCGGCCCTGCAGATGCCTAGAAGATGTACATCAGGACAGACCCACGGCCCCAGTCTTCTCTATTATATCATCGTCATTGTCATTACATTCCATTACTATTGTTAAATAATCATCATTATTAAAGATACCCACACACAGTTGAAAACATCCTTTACTTCTGCAAGGCCTATAGAAACCACCACCAAAACAGACCCCTCCCCCTCGCCAGGAGGTGGCTGTCGACCCTGCCAGCTCTTCCTGCTTCTATTTGCCCCTCTTTCTAAATAGCACGCTTATGCTGCTATTTCGTGATTTCTTTCTTTTTTAAAAAAAATCCATCACCTGCCCTTCCACTGCTTGAAAGATGGGACGCCAGCTCGCTTCTTTGCTCCCTCAAACAGTTCCCCCCTCCCCCAGTGCCGCCTGTGGCCACCTGCTGAGCCGGGATCCAGTGTCCCCAGCGGCTGTGAGCCCCTAGACACCCCTCACCGCTGAGCAGGAACTTTGCTGCCAGGATCCCAGTTTCTCTCTTGGACTGGTGCTCCCTGCTTGGAGTTCCTGGGGGCCCGAAGGTTCTAGTTAGTCATCTCTCCCCAAACCCCTTTCCAGAAGCACCCCACAGGTGCCCCATCAACCCAGGTAGGGGGGCTGCTTGAGGCGGGGAGCAGGCTGGAGCTGCCAGCAACCCGCCCGCGTCCTGTCCTCCTGGAACCGGCTGCCGGCCGGAGAGTGCCGATTCCTGGCTATCTGCGGAGCAGCCGGCTCATCATGGCTTCGCCCTCCAGCCCCCTCCCGCCTTCCCCAGATGCCCCCCGTGGGGGTGTTTGGGGAGGGAGGGGAGACGTCCAGGTGGCTGAAGCACCTTGATCAGCCCAGCATCCTTCTGCAGTAACATTTCCAAAGGGCTGGCCCTGGGTCACCCTACACACCAGCACCCGCTGGGCAGGAGCAGGGGGGTTTGCCAGCACGGCCCCGAATTTCCAGGGGTGCGGCAGGATGTGGCCTCTCCCTGGGGCTGAGGGGCCCCCTGGAGGAAGGGCCCACTGCTAGCCTCCTTGGGGGCTCTCTTCTTTACTGAGGCCCTACCGGTTGCCCAGGAGCCCTGGTGGTGTGACAGCTAAGCGCTGGGCTGCTGACTAAAAGGCGGGCACTTAGAACCCACCCACGGGCTCCTCGGGAGAAAGACCTAGTGATCTGCTCGCATAAAGATTACAGCCTAGAAAACCGTGTGGGGCGGCTCCACTCTGTAACACATGGGGTCGCTGTAAGTCGGAATTGACGCGACAGCACGCAAAAAGAGCAACACGAGGTGCCAGGTGGTACAAACGTTCTCGATCTCCACCCGTGTCCTTCCACTGGGAGGAGGTCCCACGCAGGGGGGCAGCGGCTCTGCCCCGCGCCTCCCCGCCCCCGGCAGCCCCGAGGTCACCCCTGTCTTTCCGTCTCTTTCTCTGCGGTTCTCTGCCGTCACCGCTGTCTCTGGTCTGACTCCCCGTGAGACTGCGGGCTCCGAGGCGGAGGCATCAGGCCTGTCATCCCAGCGAGCAGCTCCGGGGCTGCCCCTGTAAGGGCTCCGTCAGCCTTGTTGAGACAGCTGTGTGGCTAGTTGGCTGAGATTCCAGTCCACGGCTTGGGATGAGGCTGCAGGTCGCCGGCAAATCGGACACCTGCTAGCTCAGGTGCGGGGGGGAGGGGCGCCGCAGCCTTCTGTTCTGGACTGAGAGGTGGTTCTGTGGTGGTTCTGTGGATAATGACTCTATATCCCACACGCATGTTTTATGCATAATAAAGATACTAGGAAAAAGGAGTCGCGTGCTGCTCATGGGTTAGGGTAAGCATTGCTTATTGAAGCTGTTCACACACACACACATACGCACGTGCACACACACACACACATGCACACACTTCTATCTGTCGATGTGTCTCAGGATGTAAAAGGCAGCTCCTACTGTGGCTACAGCTACAAAGACAGTTTCTCACACGGGCAGCACGTGGTTCCTTTTTCCCAGCACCTGCGGGTATGAAGGGTCATTATCGAGTAGACACCACAGAGCCTCTCAGTCCAGAAGAGAAGACCCCTGCCCCTCGCCCCTGCACCGAAGGCCCCAAGACAGGCCCCTCCGGAGTCAGCGTCAGCAGCGAGCGGACGCTGGGATCCCTAGTCTTCCTTTCCGGTCTGCGCGTGTTCCTGGTGGGAGAAGTAACACTTCATATTGTTCTTAGGTATTCAGGCCTGCCTGCTCCCCACGGATCTCCACGGGAAACTCACACATGCTCACCATGCTCACACACTCATGCACACAGCACACACACTCATACCCATTCACGCACACACACACCACTGTCACACACAGCACCCACAGTACCTACACAAAAACCACATACACCACACACATACACTCACACCCATACCACATACACACTCATGTACACACCACACACACTCATCCCACACACACACCTACTCACACATACATCACACACACGACACTCATGCACACACCACCCCACACACGCTCATGCACACACCACCTCCCCACAGTCATGCACACACACACCACACAGTCACACACAGCACACACGGCACGTACACAAAAACCACACTCACACCACGCATACACTCACACCCATACCATCCATACACACTCACTCATACCACATTCACACACATAGCACACACACCTACTCACACATATATCACACACACAACACTCCCACACACACACCCTCCCACACACTCATGCACACCACACCACAAATACACACTGGCACAGATGCCACGCACACCTACTCACACACACCCTCATGCCCACAGCACACACACCCTCACACCCACACCACACACACCCTCGCGCCCACACCCACTACTGGGTGCACAGGTGTGCTATAATTGCCCCTTCACCGTCTCCCTAGCTGCTAATGGACATAATAGCTATTAATGGACTCAGAGTAAAGTGTGTGCTTTGAGAGAGATGATGGCACTGAGAAAAGGCGCAGAGCTCTGTTCAGCTGTCTCGCGGGGTGAAGGAGGAAGGGCTGTTCTCTGGCGCCAGTACATCTAGCCCACTCTGAACAGGGGCAGTGAATGAGGTCCACTGCCTGCAGGGGGCCATCTACTGTCATTACCCCCCTTTTATTGCCCCTTCCCTACCCATTCTCTGCACATGCTATTTGGCTGTCCAATTAGCATTTCATCCCAGGAGAGGGGACTTTAGGTGCTCTCCTCCCAAGAAGAGAGCTGGGGCATCCTTGGATGCCTCCTAATGCCATGGACGGGAGCCTAACCTCGGGGAACCTAGGCTGGCAGTGACGTGCGCTGGGGTACTCAGCCCTGGCGGTGCTGTTCATTCTGTGCATAATACACGCCCATTGGCCACGCCACTAGAAATGTCTGGTCTGTGCTCTGCTTCAGACAGTCCTTCACTGAGCACTTGTGAATATAGTGACATTGTGCCCACTCACACACACACACACACAACATACAACACACTCACACCACAGCCCCTTCACACTCCCAGCACTGGTGTTTACACTGCGTTGCACTAAACGTGCAGATTAATGTGAGCAGCCTCCGTGAGCCCTGGCCCTTCAGCCCGCTCAGTCCCCAGGTGTGGGCTGCCCTGATACCCGCTCTCACCTCCAGGGCTGGATTACGGCACTGCTGAAGCAGCATGGAAGTGGCATGGCCGTGTGTCCTCTCCCCAACAGACCCTGAGCTCCTGGAGGGCAGGGCTGTGCCTCCATGACATCCAGACCCCTAGGGCCCACTGAGGGGCGGTGAGTGCAGGAAGAGGAGGTGGGCACAGGGAGGGGGCAGCGGGGAAGTTCACGAGATTGGCTTATAGGCTCACAGCATACACTAAGTTCTTCTATGGTTAAGGATGCAAATGTAAAACCAAATACGTGCTCTCTGGGAGAGGGGAGGTATATCTGTTTTCCCTTCTGCCTTTTTACTCACTGAACCCTTCTGAATTGTAACTGGGTGCTTAGCTAGAGACTACATTTCCCAGGCTCCCTTGCATCTGGCTACATTTCCCAGATTCACTTGCAGCTGACTATTTTTCCCAGATTACCTTGCAGCTAACTACATTTCCCAGGTTCCCTTGCAGCTGACTACGTTTCCCAGATTCTCTTGCAGCTCAGTCTGGTCACATGATGAGGGTCTGACCCGGGTGTGTGCGGAGCAGGGCTATGTGCAACTTCCAGATCCTGCTCTTAACAGAAAGTTGGGTGACTCTCAGTGCCCTTCCCTCTCAGTCCTGGCTGCCTGGAATGGGGTCATAATGGTCAGATAAGGACAAGTCAGAAGGAACTGGGTCCGTGGTGAGGCCACAGAGCAGAGCTGCCCTACAGCCCAGACAATTCACCAACTTGAACCTTGTTATGGATTGAATTGTGTCCCCCCAAAATGTGTGTCAACTTGGCTAGGCCTCGATTCCCAGTATTGTGTGGTTGTCCTCCATTTTGTCATCTGATGTGATTATCCTATGTGCTGTTAATCCTAATCCCTATGATGTTAATGAGGCAGGACACATCTATAGGATTAGACTGTGTCTTGAGTCAATCTCTTTTGAGTTATAAAAGAGAGAAGGAAGCAGAGAAGAGAGGGACCTCCTACCACAAAGACAGAGAAGCCGGGAGAGGAGCGCCTCCTTTGGACCCAGAGTAGTCCCTGCGCTGAGAACCTCCTAGACCCAGGGAAAGATTGATGCCAAGATACATGGAGATCTCCAAGGAACGCTGGGCCCCCGGATGTTAAAAGGAGCCAAGAACCTTTCCCCAGAGCCGACAGAGAGAGAAAGCCTTCTCCTAGAGCGGGCACCCTGAATTCAGTCTTTTAGCCTCCTGGACTGTGAGAGAATAAATTTCTGTTTGTTAAAGCCATCCACCTGGGTATTCGTGTTATAGTAGCACTAGCTAACTAAGACAAACCCTTATGTGAGAGACAAAACCTCCTGTCTCACGTAAGGGGTCCCTGGGTGGTGCAATTGATTAACCACTTGACTACTAACTGAAAGATTGGCTGTTCGAACCCACTCAGAGGTGCCTTGGAAGAAAGGCCTGACAATCTGCTTCTGAAAGGGAATAGCCAAGAAAACCCTATGGAGCACAGCTCTACTCTGACACACATACAGTTGCATTAAGTCAGAACTGACTTGATGGCAATGAGTTTTTTTTCGTCTTCGTATCTTGTATAAGCCACTGTGACTTGGTCTCTATTTAAGAAGCTGAGTCAACAACCTAAGTAATACAAGAGGCCTTCCTGAGCCGGACCAGTTAGGAGCACGTCATGGCAAAACCATCTACATGTGAGTGGTCCAGGCTGGTACCGCTGCTCCACAAAGGCCCCAGGGAGCCAGCCTCTTTCTCTCTTTCTTTCCTGCCATCCTTAGTACATGGGCTCTGTTATGGACTGAACTGTGCCCCCAAAAAAGATACGTTGAAATCCTCACCTCCATACCTGTGAATGGAGCCATGGTAGCACAGTGGTTAAGAGCTATGGCTGCTAACCAAAAGGTCAGCAGTTCGAATCCACCAGCCACTCCTTGGAGACCCTATGGGTCAATTCTACTCTGTCTTATAGGGTTGCTATGAGTCAGAATCGACTCGACGGCAATGGGTTTTTTTTTTTTTTTTCAGGGTACCTGTGAATGGGACCCTGTTTGGGGAAATTGGGTTTTTTGCTTTTTTTTGTGTGTTTTTTTTTTTTTTTTTGCAGAGTTATCAGTTAAGCTAACAAGGTCATACCGGAGTAGGGTGGGTCCTCATCCTTTCTGAGTGGAGTCTTATAAGAGAGAGAACAGACAGGGAGAGAGCACCATACGCAGGGAAGACAGAGGCCATGTGACGGCAGAGGCAGATGCATCTATAACTAGCAAAGAAACACCAAGGATTGCCAGCGGTCACCAAAAACCAGGGGAGAGGTATAGAACAGTTCTTCTCTCAAACCCTCAGAAGGAACCAGCACTGCCAACACCTTATTTTGAGCTTCTACCCTCTGGAATCATGAAACAATAAATTTCTGCTCTTACTTTATGGTAGTTTGCTACTGCAACCCTTTTACAGGTCACGGTGAGGCTGCTGAAGCTCCAGCCCTCACATTTCTATTCCATGTAGAAAGAAGAGAGGGCAAGGGGAGAAGGGATCTCCTCCCAGCTTTTAGAAATGCCCTAGAGGCCTCTCTGATTGGCTTCTGCTATCATCTCTTCTGCTGCTCCTAGGTTCAAGAGAGAGTTTTGTTACTAAAACAGAGGGGGGAATGGATGTTGGGAGGTAACGAGGAGGCCTTGCCCAGAGAGGAACCATTCACAAAAGAAGAGGTCTCAAGCTATGGCCACAAATAAGCAATAAAATCAAAATTTTTGAAAGACTGTTGATTGGGACCAATCTCCCCCGATTCTCCCCAGCTTCTGCTGACTGCTGGCCTCGTCACCCAGCCAGCAGCTCCTCCGAGCTCAGCCAGTGAGGAGGGCATACCCCTGTCCTCCAGGTCCAGGCTGGCAAAGGCTCCAGTGTGGCAAAGGGGAGGTTCAGCTCCTGTGAGGCGGGTGGTGCAGGGCAGGGAGCCTGGGTATTGGAATCAGGCAGACCCAGAGGGAGCCCATCACCGCTTTCTGGCTGTGTGACTTTGGGCAAGGCTCTCTACCTCTCTGAGCTGCCTCTAGAGTACCAGGGGGCTGGGAGATCACAGGAGATAACACTGTGGGAGCACCTGTTTACCAGGTAGGGTGTGGTAGGTGCTCAAGACACGGTAGCTAATGTTAGAGCTGCTCCTTGACAAGGTGCAAAGATTCCCTCATGGCCCCCAGGTCTCAGGCGGTCCCAAGCCAGTGAGACCCCTCCCGGAGGCCACGCTCAGTATCTGCCTTGCTGCATGCTTCCATCTGCTATTTTTATTACAAACTGCCACTCACTTGGCTTAACCCAAGTCCTATTACCCAAAATAACGTGAGTGGTTGTCCGCCCAATGCCGGGTCAATACTCAGTACGCTTTCCTCGCCCACAGCCCCTCAGAGCCAATGGGTCGGGGTGGGGGATGGGGCTCGGAGAGGAAGTCAGGAGACTGGCCTGGAGAGAGCCCCCCAGATGGGCAGGAGGGAAGGGACCAACTCGCAGTGCCTGGGGAGGGAGGGAGCTTCCCCTGAGAAACAGCTTTTTTTAAAGACAAGGGTCCCATCTCATCTGTCTCCAGGAACTTCAGAGGAGCTGGTTTCTGGTTTATCCCCCCGAGACGGGCTGTGGGGTCAGCGTCCTGCGTTTCCACCCTCAGCTTCTGATCCAAGCCCCTGGCCTGGCCTCAGGGCCTTTGGGGGCAAGGGGGGCATGTGTGTAATGAGTGTGTAAGTGTGTGAGTGTATATTTGAGTGTGTGTGTGTACATATGTGGTTATGTGTGTTGAGTATGTGTGTGATTGTATGATGAGTGTATGTGTCAGTGTGTGTGTGATGTGTGTATGTGTGTATGTGTATGTGTGAGTGTGTTAATGTGTGAGTGAGAGCATGAGTGTGTAAGCGTGTGGATGCACACACTTGTGTGTCCCTCAGTGACTGGGCAGGTGCTGCTGACAGGAAGACTCACCTGTCCATCCCACTGAGACACACCCAGTGGAGCTCCTTCATGTCTGAAGGTAATAGAATTCGGTCTGAAGGCATCCACTGCTGGACTTAGCAGGTGGCATTCAGCTTCCTCGTTTTTCGTGGAGAGATAGAGGCCCAGTGACCCCCAGCACACTGCTGATCAGTGGCTGAGCAGCCCAGGCCCAGGCCTCCCCCTTCCCTTCCAGGTGTCCTGGCCTGAAGTTTGAGGAGCCCCAGATGGCCCTTGAACAGGTTCCAGGGTCTTTGAACCACCTGGATGGCACCAACCTGGTGTCCACATGCAACTGTGTCCTGGAGGGTCCCCAGGTGATGTCAGACCTCAGAGGTGTCCTGAAAGGTGAAGGTGAGAGAAACTCTTGAGCATGGCATGCCCCCTGAAGTCCCCCCCTTGGCTGTCCCTCGGGTTCCTTCCCACTCTGGACACTGGAGAGGAAGCAATTCAGACACCCCACCTCTGCCTCACACTTAGAACCTCAGCAGGGAGGCTCCCCAGCCTGGGACTGGGGGTGGGTGTGAGGACAGGGCTGGGGCAATGCCTCTGCAGGATGGGCAGTGGGAGGTGGGGTCTGGGTTCTTCGAAAATTTTAAGTTGTATTCCACATTTTCCCCCCTTTTGACTAACTTGAGTCTTAGAGGGTGAATGGGAATTTCCCAGATGAAATGAAGGGGATATGTAGCTGGGGGAGTCTTCCAGACAGAGGGAACAATTTGAGCAAAGGTGCAGAAGTCTGAAGGGATGAGGTGGAGGTGAATATAGGTGAGCTGCAGATGCTGAGCTGGGGTTGGGGTTGCTGGAGAGCTGAGACTAGGGAGGAGGGCAAGGAGGTGACGGTGCCAGGCTAGGGAGGGCTAGCCTTGACTCCTGGCACAGGCCTTGTGGGGGGTGGCACTGGGCTTCCAGGGCAGGGACATGCTGCATCCTCACTTTAGCGACCTCTCTACTGGGGTCAGCCCTGAAGGACTTCAGTGGGGCCAGGTGGAGGCTGGGGCAGTGGGGCTGGAGGGAGGGCGTAGATTTGAAGCCTCCATTACACAAGCTATTAACAGACTTGTTTTTTTTAGTACAGTTTTAGATTTACAGAAAAATTAAGCAGAAAGTACTCAGCACCCCATGCAGTCATCCCTCTCCCCCTTGCATAGTTTCCCCTATTGTGATCACCTGGCACTCACTCCTGTGATACATTTGTTACCATCGATGAGCCAATGCTGCTACATTGTTATTAACCAAAGTCTGTGGTTCACATTAGGGTTCACTCTCTGTGTTGCAGACCTGAGGGCTTTGACAAATGCATCGTGTCCTATATCCATCATTACAGCATCACACAGAACAGTTTCCCCACCCTAAAAATGCCCTGTGCTCTCCTGTTCATCCTTCCCCCTCCCCTGGACCCCAGACCTTGACACTGTCTTTAGTTCGCCCCTTCCAGAACGTCACAGAGTTAGAATATACAGTAAGTAGCCTTTGCAGACTGTCTTCTCTTGCTTGGCGACATGCCTTTAAGGTTCCTACTTGTGTTTTTGTGACTTGATAGCTCGTTTCTTGTTATCGACGAGTAATACGTCCATACTACATGTGGACGGACCACACTGTTTATTAATTCACCTGTTGAAGGACACCTTGGCTGCTTCTAGTTTTTGATGATTGTGAATAGAAGGCTTCATAGTAAGGAGAAAACCAAGGCCCAGGATGTGAAGACAGTTTTCCACTCCCACCCCCAGTCAGGAAGGTGTCAAAAGGCAGAAGACCACCTTAGGAAGGTGTCCAGGATGCTCCAGAATGAGCCGGGCTCCTGCAGATGGTGTGCAGGTGTGGGCTGGTGGAGGGCAGCCTTGGTGGGCTAGGTGTGAGGTACAGGCCAGGTGCCTATGGTTTGGTGCTGGCCGAGCTGGCGGCTCCCTCTGGGCCTCCTTGAGTCCCAACAGGGGCAACAGGTGATCTGACTGGCAAACTGCAGCCCTTCCCCCAGCCTGCACCGGCCTGCAATAGCACAGCCGATCACTCAGTTAGTCAACAAACTTTGGCTGTGCGCCCCATCAGCACCACGCCTTCCAGGTCCGAGCAACTCAGGTGCCACCTTTGGGAGACAGTGGGTAGGGTGCCTGGAGCTGTGGAGGCCCAGAGAGGCCAGAACCCATGGGGAGCTGGAACATGCCACGGGGAGCTGGGACACAACATGGGGAGCTGGGACACCACATGGGCAGCTGAGACACCACACAGGGGCTGGGACACCACATGGGGAGCTGGGACACTACAAGGGGGGCTGGGACACCATATGGGGAGCTGGGACACCACAGCGGGGCTTGGACATCACACAGGGGCTGGGACACCACATGGGGAGCTGGGACACTACACGGGGGGCTGGGACACCATATGCGGAGGTGGTACACCACACGGGGGATGGAACATCACATGGGGGGCTGGGACACCACATGAGGAGCAGGGACACTACACGGGAAGCTGGGACACCACATAGGGAGCTGGAACACCACTTGGGGAGCTGGGACACCATATGGGGAGATGGGACACTACAGGGGGGCTGGGACATCACACGGGGGGCTGAGACATCACATGGGGTCTGGGACATCACATGGGGGGCTGGGACACCACATGGGGAGCTGGGACACCACATGCAGAGCAGGGACACTACACGGGAAGCTGGGACACCACATGGGGAGTTGGGACACCACATGAGGAGCAGGGACACTACACGGTAAGCTGGGACCCCACATGGGGAGCTGGAACACCACTTGGGGAGCTGGGACATCATATGGGGAGATGGGACACTACAGGGAAGCTGGGACATCACACGGGGGGCTGGGACACCACATGGGGAGCTGGGACACCACATGAGGAGTAGGAACACTACACGGTAAGCTGGGACCCCACATGGGGAGCTGGAACACCACTTGGGGAGCTGGGACATCATATGGGGAGATGGGACACTACAGGGGGGGCTGGGACATCACACGGGGAGCTGGGACACTATGCAGGGAGCTGAGACATCACATGAGGGGCTGGGACATCACACGGGGAGATAGGATACGCACAGGAGGCTGGGATATCACACGGGGGCCTAAGATATCACACGGGGAGCTTGGACATCACATGGGTTCTGGGACATCACACAGGGGAGTGGAACATCGCACGGAGGGCCAGGACACACTACGGGGCCACTTCCCTTTCCACCCACTCTGCTGCATTCCTCCATTGGGCCCATGTGGCAAAAAGTGGGTTGAGGACCCCTATCTGACAAACAGGAGCTGAGGGCAGGTTAAGTGACAAACTCCAGACCATATACGATGACTAAGCTGGGTCCACACCGGTGTTGCCTCCTGAAAAGAGGTCGTTCACCCTTAGGGACCCTTGTAAGGCTCCCCACTTCCTCCTGCCCCAGCATGCAAGAGCAGACCCTGCCTAAAAGAGAGCAGTGGACCAGGTCTCTCCCTTAAGGACAGGGGCTTGGAAGAGGGAGATGGAGAGGTAGGCTGGGGAGTTAGTAGACCAGAGGGAACAGCTGCCCTAGTTGGGATCCTTGTGTGCCAGCTTCCCACATCCCCATTTCAAAGATGGGGAGACTGAGGCTCTGAGACAGGCAGTGTCCACAATGCACAGTGGGTGAAGGGCAGATTGGAGATGCCCAGCGCCCTCTCCACATCCCAAGCACAGGCCGGATTCCATTCCCAGAACAGGAATTTCCCCTGCTGTGATGTGAACTGCCCAGGAGACCTGGAGACCATCCCTGTTACACAGCCCACCTTCGTAGCAGAAGACCACTTTTCTCTTTGTAGTTGGAGTCTCCTGCTGCTCACCAGGATGGTGAGTCATGGGTGCTGCACCAGATGGCTGCATGCGGAGAGCTCCAAGGACTCAGAGGACTCTGTGGACTTGCACATATCTTGGACATCAGGCCCTTATGAGGTCCCTTTCCTCCTTGGTGGCGGCCTTGGGGTATGCCTCTGGCCCTGTTCAGATGCCAGGATAGTGGGAGTCTTGCTTGGCTCTTGTGGCCTGCAGACCTGAGCCCCGAAGGACAGACGGCTCAGCTACAGTATGGTGGAAGCTTCATCAGCCTGGGTCCCTGAGTGACCATGTGGAGCAGAGTCCCCACGTGGGACACTAAGCGTGAGCAGAGAGTACACTTAAGTTGTGTTAACCCACCTGAGGTTTAATCTGTTATTGTTGTGTAACTTAGCCTGTTGTGATGAGCACACACCAAATGAGGAAAAGTTTACTGCAGTGGGTACATTTCAAAGTGTCTGTGACTACAGCTTTTGAGAAATTAAAATGGGTCACATTTCCACCCTCCCACATCTCTGCAAGGTAGATGTTAGGCTATGCGGTACCTTGTTAGGAATTAGGGAAAGGCCAAGTGACTTTTGTCCCTGGGGCAGATGCAGTCCTGCAGCCACTCAGCTTGGTGAGCAGTGAGCAAAGAGGAAGCTTGGCCAGACACTCCCCTTGGCCATGCATTTTAAAGCACATTTTATTGTGGTAAATACATACACCATAACATTTTGAACTTTAACCATTTTTAAAGTGTGTGTTTAAATGACATTAATTGCATTGACAATGCTGTGCAACCAACAGTACCATCTATTTCCCAAACTTTTCCATCACCCCAAACAGAAACTCTGTACCTACTAAGCAACTGAACACTAATGACCAAAGACCAGATGAGTTGTGTGATGACATCAAGGACATCATACATGAAAAAAGCAAAAGGTCATTAAAAAGACATGAGAGAAAGAAAAGATCAAAATGAATGTCAGCGGAGACTCTGAAACTTGCTCTTGAACACCGAGTAGCTAAAGTGAATGAAAGAAATTATGAAGTAAAAGAGCTGAGCAGAAGATTTCAAAGGGCAACTGGAGAAGACAGAGTAAAGTATTATAATGAAACATGCAGAGACCTGGAGTTAGAAAACCAAAAGGGAAGAAAACGCTCAGCATTTCTCAGGCTGAAAGAACTGAAGAAAAAATTCCAGCCTCAAATTGCAATTTTGAAGGATTCTATGGGCAAAATTGTTTTGGAAGAAGTACAACCAGAATGCTCCTTAGAAGCAAGGATGATGAGACTACGTCTTACATATTTTGGACATTGTCTTAGTCATCTAGTGCTGCTATAACAGAAATACCACAAGTGGATGTCTTTAACAAAGAGAAATTTATTTTCTCACAGTCTAGTAGGCTACAAGTCCAAATTCAGGGCATCAGCTCCAGGAAAAGTCTTTCTGTCTCTGTCGGAAGGAAGGTTCTTGTGATGCATTAGTCTTCCCTTGGTCTGGGGGCATCTCAGCATAGGAACCTCAGGTCCAAAGGACACGCTGTCCTCTCAGCAGTGCTTTCTTGGTGGTGTGAGGTTCCTATGTCTCTCTGCTCGTTTCTCTCTTTTATATCTCAAAAGAGATTGGCTTAAGACGCTACTTAACCTTGCAGACCTCATTAATATAACTGCCGCTAATACATTTTATTATATCATAGCGATAGCATTTACAACACATAGGAAATCACGTCAGATGATAAAATGGTAGACAATCATACAATACTGGGAATCATGACCTAGCCAAGTTGACAGATATTTTGGGGGGGACACAATTCAATCCATGACAGACATGTTATCTGGAAGGACCAGTCGCTGGGAAAGGACTTCATGCTTGGTAAAGTAGAGGGCCAGCGAAAAAGAGAAAGCGCCTTCACGAGATGGATTGACACAGTGGCTGCAACAATGGGCTCAAATATAACAACGATTGTGAAGATGGCAAAGGACTGGACAGTGTTTCATTCTGCAGTACATAGGGGCACTACGAGTTGGAATCGTCTTGAAGGCACCTAACAACAACCACAACAGGTAAAATATTGAATGACACAGGAAGCATCAAAGAAGATGGAAGGAATACACAGAATCACTGTACCAATAAGAACTGGTGGACATGGAACCATTTCAGGAGGTAACATACGGTCAAGAACTGATGGTACTGAAGGAAGAAGTTCAAGCTGCACTGAAGGCATTGGTGAAAAACAAGCCTCCAGGAACTGACAGAATACCAACTGAGATGTTTCAACAAGCAGATGCAGAGCTGGAAGTGCTCACTTGTCTATGCTAAGAAATTTGGAAGACAGCTACCTGGTCAACTGAATGGAAGAGATCCATATTTGTGCCCGTTCCAAAGAAAGGTGATATAACAGAATGTGGAAATTATCAGACAATATCATTAATATCATACACAAGTAAAATTGTGCTGAAGATCATTCAAAAACCATTGCAGCAGTACATTGATAGGGAACTTCCAGGAGTTCAAGCCAGATTCAGAACAGGTGTGAAGTGGTATCTCATCGTGATTTTGATTTGCATCTCCATAATAACTAATGACGTTGAGCATCTTTTCACGTGCTTATTGGCCATTTGTATATCTTCTTTAGAGAAATATCTATTCAAATCATTTGCCCATTTTTAAATTGAGCTGTTTGTCTTTGTTGTTGTTGTAGGAATTCTTTATATATTCTGGATATTAAACTCTTATCAGAGTCATGACTTCCAAATATTTGAGGTAGGGTCCAGCTTTGTTCTTTGCATGTGGAGATACAATTGTCCCAGCACCATTTATTGAAGAGATTATTCTTTCCCCCCATTGAATGGATTTGGTACCCCTGTTAAAAATTAATTGGTCATAGATATATGGGTTTATTTCTGAACCCTCAATTCTATTCCATTGGTTTATATGTCTATTCTTATACCAGAACACAGGGTTTTGATTATCGCAGCTTTGTAGTACGTTTTGAAGTCCGGAAGTTTGAGTTCTCCAATTTTATTCTTTTTCAAAATTGTTTTGGCTATTCATGGTCCCTTGCCATTCCATATGAATTTAAGGATTGGTTTTGTCATTTCTACAAAAAAGGCTGTTGGCATTTTGGTTGGGATTGCACTAAATGTGTAGATCACTTGGGTAATATTGGCATCTTAACAATACTAAGTCTTCTAATCCATGAATATGGGACGTCTTTCAATATATTTAGGTGTTCTTTAATTTCTTTCAGCGACGTTTTATAGTTTTCAGTGTATAAGTTTTTCACCTCTCTGGTTAAATTTATCCCTAAGTATTATTGTTTTAAATACTATTGTAGATGGAATGGTTTTCTTAATTTTCTTTTCACATTGCTTATTGCTGGTGCATAGAAACCCAATTGATTTTTGAGTGTTGACCTTGTACCTTTTAACTTTTCTGAATTCCTTTATTAGCTCTAGTAGCTTTCTTGTGGATTCTTTGGGGTTTTCTATTTATAGGATCATGTCATCTGTAAATATAGTTTTACTTCTTCACTTCCAATTTGAATGCCTTTTATTTCTTTTTCTTGCCTAATTGCTCTGGCTAGGATTTTTAGTACAATGTTGAATAACAGTGGTGAAAGTGAGAATCCTTGTCTTGTTCCTGATCTTAGGGGCAAAGGGTTCAGTCTTTCATTTTTGAGTAGATGTTAACTGTGAATTTTTCATCAATTCTCTTCATCATGTTGGGAAAATTCCCTTCTATTTCTAAAGGAAACAAAAATCCTCACATCTGAACAAATAAGCAACATCATGATAAATGGAGAAAAGATTGAAGTTGTTGAGGATTTCATTTCATTTTATTTGGACCCACAATCAATGCCCATGGAAGTAGCAATAAAGAAATCAAATGATGCATTGTATTGGGCAAATCTGCTGCAAAAAACCTCTTTGGAGTGTTAAAAAGCAATGATATTACTTTAAGGACTAAGGTGTGCCTGATCAAGCCGTGTTGTTTTCAATTGCTTCATATGTCTGCAAAAGCTGGACAATGAATTAGAAAGACTGAAGAAGAATTGATGCCTTTGAATTATGGTGTTGGTGAAGAATATTGAATATACCCTGGAATGCCAGAAAAACAAACAAATCTGTCTTGGAAGAAGTACACTCAGAATGCTCCTTAGAAGCAAGGATGGCGAGACTTTGTCTCACATACTTTGGACAAGTTATCAGGAGGGACCAGTCCCTGGAGAAGGACATCATGCTTTGTAACACAGAAGGTCACGGAAAAAGAGGAAGACCCTCAATGAGATGGACTGACATAGTGGATGCAACAACGGGCTGAAGTATAATGATAATTGTTAGGATGGTGCAGGACCAGGCAGTGTTTCATTCTGTTGCATATAGGGTCGCTATGAGTCAGAACCAACTTGACAGCACTTAACAACAACCATACCTAGTTTTCTGAGCGTTTTTATCAAGAAAGGATGTTGGATGTTGTCAAATGCCTTTTCTGCATCAGTTGAAATGATCATGTGGGTCTTTTGTTGTTGTTGTTCTATTAATGTGATGTAGTACAGTGATCGATTTTCTAGAAGTTGAACCACCCTTGCATTCTTGGGATAAATCTCACTTGGTCATGGTGTATAGTCTTTTTAATTATGCTGTTGGGTTCAGTGTGCTAGTATTTTGTTCAGGATTTTTGCATCTATATTCATAAATGATACTGGTGGGTAATTTTCTTTTTTTGCAACATCTTTATCTGGGTTTGGTGTCAGGGTAATAATGTTGGCCTTATAGAATGAGCTAGAAAGTATTCCCACTTCTTTTTTTGGAAGAGTTTGAGAAGCATTGGTGTCAATTTTTTAAATATTTGGTAGAATTCACCAGTGAAGCTATCTGGTCCTGGGCTTTTCTTTGTTGGGAGGTTTTTAATTACGGGTTCAATCTTCACTTTTTATAGGTCTGTTGAGATTTCTATTTCTTCTTGAGTCGGTTTAGGTAATTTTTTTGTTTCTGGGAAATTGTCCGTTTTAACTACGTTCATTTTTTGGAGTACACGTTCTCATTATGCTCTCTTGTAATCCTTTTCGTTTCTGTAAAGTTAGTAGTGATATCCACACTTTAATTTCTGGGTTAGGTGTTTTTGTTTTTTGTCTTCCCTTTCTTTGTCAGCCTAGCTAAAGGTTTGTTCATTTTATCAATCTTTTCAAAAAAGCGACTTTTGGTTTCATTGATTCTCTCTACTGTTTTTCTGTTCTCTATTTCATTTATCTTGGCTCTAATCTTTATTATTTCCTTCCTTTGGTAGGTTTGGGTTTAGTTTGCTCTTCTTTTTCTAGTTCCTTAAAGTATAAAGTCAGGTTATTGATTTGAGATCTTGTTTTTTATGTAGGTGTTTACAGCTGTAACTTTCTCTCTGAGCACTGCCTTCTCTTCACCCCATAGGTTTGGTGCATTATGCTTTCATTTTCATTAGTCTCTAAGTATTTTCTGATTTCCCTTGTGATTTCTTCTTTGATGCATTGGTTGTTTAGGAGTGTACTGCTTAATTTCTACATATTTGTGAATTTTTCAGTTTTCCTTCCTTTATTGATTTCTAGCAGATACACTGACCCTATATATTGATTTCTAGAAGACACATTGTATGATTTCGATTTTTTATATTTATGGAGACTTGTTTTGTGGTCTAACATGTGGTCTATCCTGGAGAATTATCCAGTGCACTTGAGATAAAAGTTGATCAGCCTGCGTCCATCCTTCAGGCAGCCCCCAGACAGGTTAGACTAGACAAACACAGTAATTTGAAAATAAGATCTGCTCTGCTCACTCCAGAGCCAGGTCCCAAGGTCCCACCCTGGGATTACCAATGGCCATCTTCAAGACTCGCTGAGCCTAGGAGGGAGGGGGGCATGACAAGTAAAAAAGCCACAAGGTTCTTCTACCATTTTTAAGTTGCCTTTTTCCTGGTCCAGGTCTCCATTGAGTACTGGAAACTTTTGACTCTTTTCCAGAGCTCTGGCCAAGTTGGTTCGGACAGTTTCTGCTGCTTTCCAATGTTTCTGTGGGGGATGGGAGCTCAGAGCTGCCTCCTCTGCCATCTTGCTGATGCCGCTTCGGTTCTGGCCGTGCTCTGATGAGCACTACACAACCTACACAACGGTATGGGCAGCTCAGCCGTTCGTCCACCCCCGTACTGAGCACGGTGGGGGCCAGGCCTGGGCTGGGCTCTGCAGTGATATGCTGTATCCGGTGAAGGAGACAGGCTGTAAAAAGACCGTGTTATGGATTGAACAGTGTCCTCCAAAGAGGTATGCTGAAGCCCTAACCCTGTTGCCTGTGAACGTGACCTTGATTGGAAACAGGATCTTTCTTTAAAGATGTGAACATTTAAGTTAACAAGGTTGTGCTGGACTGGGGTGTGTCCGAATCCCTTCTGAGTGGTGTCTTATAAAGGGGAGGCAGACATGGAGACAACCACATGGGAAGACAGACGTGTGACAATGCATCTACAAGCCAAGGAACCTCAGGAAACTCTCAGGGCTACCAGAGTGTGGAAGAGACAAGGAAGGATCCTCCCCTAGAGCCCACAGAGGGAGAGCGTGGTCCTGCAGATGCCCTGAATTCGGACTTCCAGCCTTCAGAACTGTGAGACAATAAATTTCTGTTCTTTAAAGCTCCCGCCCCTCACTTTGTAGTACTTTGTTACGGCATCCCTAGGAGACTAAGGCAGACCCCCAGTGTGGTCGGCATTGGGGGAGGGGCTCTGTGGAGGTTCTGACCAGGGGAGACCCAAGGGCTGTAGGAGGCTATGAGGGAAGCTCCTGACCATAACAATGGGCAGGGATACCAGGGGAGGCACAGGATTGGGGAGGGCAGAAGGACAGGAAGGCAGACCACTTCTGGATCTGCAGGAACCCCAGCAGGTAGATAGAAGGTCTGGGGAGAAGACGAAACCTAGAGAGAGCTCCTGATCCCTTTCTCTGCTAAACTGTGCTAAGCAGGATTTCCTGCTGCCTGCGGGATTGTGGGGGGGAGGGTACTTTTAGAATCAGAGGACAAAGAGGTCTTGTGGGGTCAGAGTCTTGGCCACAGAAGGACATGCCCCCCTCACTCCCCTCTCCACTTGCTGTGCCCACCTGTCCCTGGCATGCTGTGGTTGTTAGGAGTTGTCAAGTCAATTATGACTCATAGCAACTGTCTTAGTCATCTAGTGCTGCTATAACAGAAATACCACAAGTGGATGGCTTTAACAAACAGAAATTTATTTTCTCATAGTCCAGGAGGCTGGAAGTCTGAATGCAGGGCGTCACCTCCAGGGGAAGGCTTTCTCTTTTGGCTCTGGAGGAAGGTCTTTGTCATCTATCTTCCCTTGGTCTAGGAGATTTTCAGCACAGGAACTCTGGGTCCAAAGGACTCACTCTGCTCCTGGCACTGCTTTCTTTGTGTTACAAAGTCCCCAAGTCTCTCTTCTCACTTCTTTTATATCTCAAAAAAGATTGACTTAAGACACAATCTAATCTTGTAGATTGAGTCATGCCTCATTAACATAACTACCACTAATCACACTTCATTAACATCATAGAAGTAGGATTTACAACCCATAGGAAAGTGACATCAGATGACAAAATGGTGGACAATCACACAACACTGGGAATCATGGCCTAGCCAAGTTGGCAGATATTTTTGGGGGACACAATTCAGTCCATGACAGCAACCCTATAGGACAGAGTAAGGTTTCCTAAACTGTAGTATTTACGGGAGCAGATCGCCAGGTCTTTTCTCCCATGGAGTGTCTGGTGGATTCTAACCACTGACCTTTTGGTTACAGCCGAGCACTTAACCACTGCACCACCAGGGCTCCTGGCATAGTGACCCTGAAATGAACCACGGCAGAGAAAGCCCGGTGAGGGCACTGCAGAGCCAGCCAGCCTGGGGATCAAGACTAAAGAGGCCTTTTCGGAGCAAGGCATCATACTGGCCCCTCATCTCTCAATCAGGAGACACTCCTTCCATTTGATCCACCAACATTTATTTTAAATAATAACTTCATGGCAATAGATCCAAAAAACATAAAACTCCCTCTTTTAAAGTATAAAATCCAGTGGTTTTTGGTATACCCATAAGGTTGTGCAGCCATCACCACTATCTAATTTTATGACTTTTTCATCATTCCAAAAAAAACTGCCATACCCGCTAGCCGTCACACTCATTTCCTCCTCTCCCCAGCTCCTGGAAACCACTAATATCTTTTTTGTTTCTATGGGTTTTCCTGTCCTGGGCATTTCATATAAACTGAATCATAGAATATGTGGCTTCTGTGTCTGACTTCTCACGCAGCATAGTGTCCGCAAAGTTCATCCAGGTTGTGGCATATATCAGTACTTCTTTAATTTTTATTTTAACTTTTATTACTTTTAATATGCCATTGTATGGATGTACTACATTTGCTTGTCCATTCTTCAACGGATGGACATTTGGATTGTTTCCCCTTTTTGGCTGTTATGAATAATGCTGCTATAAATATCCATGCACAAGTTTTTGAGTGGACATATGTTTTCAATTCTTTCTGTACATTCTTAGGAGTGGGATTGCTGGGATTTGTGGGGACTCTACTTGCATACCATTCAGAGGAACTGCCAATTCCACTAGTAATGGATGAGGGTTCACGTGTCTCCACATCCTTGCCAACACTTATTATTGTCTGCTTTCTTGATTATAGCCAACCTTGTGGGTGTGAAGTGGTATCTCATTGTGGTTTTGATTTACATTTCCCTAATGCAATGTTGAACTAATCTTTTCCTACGCTTATTGGTTATTGTCTTCTTTGGAGAAATGTCTATTAAGATCCTTTGCCCATTTTTTAAATTGGATTATTTGTGTCTCTATCATTACATTGAAAGAGATTTTTAGATATTTTGGATACGAGATCCTTATCAGATACATGATTTGCAAATATTCTCTCCCATTCTGTGGATTGTATTTTTCACTTTCTGAGTGGTGTCTTTAAAGCAAAGAGTTTTTAACTTTGATGAAGTTATTGGCGGCTGTCTTAAGTCCAAGATAATAAATAACAACAGTGACTACCATGTGCCGTGACAGCGTACGTATTAAGTGACGTAAGCCTCACACTAACCCACAAGGTCAGGACTGCCATTGTCCCCAGGTTATAGTTGGGGAAATAGAGGCACAGACAGGTCAGGTAAGAAGCTCAAGGTCATGAGACTAGTACACGACAGAGGCAAGATCTGAAGCCAGCAGTTGGCTCCAGAGCCCAGGCTCCACACTGGGGCCTTTAATGCTGGGGGGACAGACGAGTGGGTTATAGCTGCACTGTAAGACACCACTGCAGACCAAGTGCTGGGGACCTTCAGAGGAGCGAGAGTGTTTTTCCAGGAAGGAGGCATCGAATGATGTCTCCAAAGTCCCTTGGCAGACAATGACGTTGCTGGGTCTCACTACAGCCAGGCTACTCATGCCGGTCCCTCATTCCCTCACAGGACAGGCTATCATCACCATCATCATCACCATCGCCATCATAACTACCACCACCACCATCACCATTATCATTGTTATCATCGTCATTATCTCCATTCTCATCATCCTCACCATCATCCTCATCATCCTCACCATCCTCACCATCATCCTCACCATCGTCGCTGTCATCACCATCATCGTCACCGTCATCACCATCATTGTCACCGTCATCACCATCATTGTCACTGTCATCACCATCATCACTGTCATCACCATCATCACTGTCATCACCATCATC
>NW_004444047.1:3236580-3258430 GCF_000243295.1 Trichechus manatus latirostris | reverse complement strand
TCACTGTCATCACCATCATCGTCACTGTCATCACCATCATCATCGTCACTGTCATCACCATCGTCACTGTCATCACCATCATGAGCACTATTATCATCATCCTTGCCATGATCATCATCGTCATTACCATTATCAGTGTCACCAGCAGCAGCAGCATCACCATCATCATTGTGATGGCCCAGGACTGTCTATCAGGCCCTCAGGGCAAGGCTTGGGCTCTGTGCTTTACACCTATCACCTGATTTATTCATCCAACTGCCCTGCAGTCACTTACCTCGTTGTGGTAGAAACTGAACTCAGGCCTGCTGGACTCTGACCTTTACTCTTAACCAAGTGCTCCCTACACACCTTACAGATATGCAATCAGAGGACAAAGTATCAGGGGTTGAGGGAAGGGGAGGGGTCACCTGGAGTAAAATCCTCTCAAAGCTGACTATTGGCCAAGCGGTCCCCAAACTGTGGGGTCTGGGCAAAGATGCTTGAGGAAACCCCGAGAGGCAGAGGTTGGAGGCTGGGCTCCTAGCCATGAAGCCATCCTTGACGAGGGCAGGGGTTAGGCTGGGGCCGCGGCAGAGCCTATCAATTAAAGCAATTAGGCGTCAGGATGAAGGCCCTGGCGCTAATTGCCTGGTGGCCACCAGAGATGCTCAGTAATAATGGATTAACTGAGTGGTGCATCCACTGTGGGGGTGGCCTTTGTGTCCCAGGGTCAAGGCCAAGTGCTCCAAAGAAGTTTTCTCTCCCTCAAGCAGCTATGGGCCCGTCCCTCCCTTCCGCCCCTGCCCACTCCCCAGAACTGGGGAAGGCGGGCAGGGCTTGTGGTCAGAAGTGGCCTGAGGTCCTTGGCCGAGGAACAGCGCTCATGTCCCAGGTGCCAGGGCTCCTCTCCTGCTGCAAGACCCTCTTCTCACAAATGGGCTGAGCTCGGGGGAGTCACATCTTCACTGGCAGCCGTGGAGACCATCCCAAACCCCAGTCTGCTGACATCCCTGACTGGTTTGAGATCACCCTCATCCGTGCTCATCATTGGGCATGGCTCACGGGGCCTCCTTGACCTGCTCCTGCTTCCCTCTCCTGTTGGGAAGCTGGGTTCCCCCTGAAGCTGAGCCTGAGGCAAGAAGCTGTGTACAGGGAGTCTGTTCAGGGGGTGCAGGACACACTAGCAGGGTGTGGGGAGGTGAGGTTGCTGATAACGGGAGCGAGAGCGGGTGGAGCTAGGTATTACTGTGGCGGCAACCCAGCTGGGCAGTCTGGGAGCCCACATCTCAGAGCAGTCTCCCCAGGGGCAGGCTGGGAGTGCGCACCACACAGCAGTCTCCCCAGGGGCAGGCTGGGAGCCCACACCACAGAGCAGTCTCCCCAGGGGCAGGCTGGGAGCCCACACCACAGAGCAGTCTCCCTGAGGGGCACAGAGCTGGGTGTTCACACACCAACTCCCCAGTCTTCAGTTGAAGAATGCCGGGGGGTGTTAATTCCTCTGGCACCCCTCACATAATGAGATGTAGGCACAGAGAAGGGAAGGGCCCCAGGGACATGGCAGGGCCCCAGGGACATGGCAGGGCCCCAGGGACATGGCAGGGCCTCAGGAACATGACAGGGCCCTGGCAGCGTGGATTAAGGAGCGGTGGTCAGAAGCAGTAAAGAGGGGAGGGGCTGAGACAGCCAGGCTGACCAGCAGGGATGGGAGGGTACAGAATGAGGGCGAGGAGGCCCCAGTACCCAGATAGGAGTGGTCCTCCCCTCCTGCCACATCCTAGCTCCTGCTCCCTCCTCTCTGGGGTGACCCACCACCTTGCACAAGACCCAAACGGGGAGGTCAGAGGGCACACAGGGTTGTCTGGGAGCTGGCAGGGGCCCTAGGTGCCAGCCATCAGCGTCTGCTGAAATGCCAGGAAGCAGTGTCTCTTCGACTCCACTTGAACAGCTGGGAGATTGTTCAAATGCAGATTCTGGCTCAGGAGGTCTGGGGGTGGGGTGGGGGCTTCCGACTCTGCATTTCTAACAGGCTCCTGGGTGATGCAGACGCTGCGTGTCCAGGGACCACACTCTGAGGCACAAGGCGATTCTGAAATGTTGCCCAGAACTTTCTAGAAGCAGCTTCGAGAAAAACCACTGCCTTCTCTTTCTGACTCCTGAACCAACTGGCTGGGCAACTTTGGGAAAGTCACTGGCCCTCTCTGGTCTGGAGTTGCATCATATGAAAAATGAGAGGCTGGAACGAAAGCACACACAATTTCGATGATTCAAATGACGCTAACGACAGCTTCTGTTTGTTAAGAACCTTCTTGCTGTTGTTCGCAGGTGCTGTCGAGTCAGTTCCGACTCATAGCGGCCCCGTGTACAACAGAACGAAACACTGCCCGGTCCTGCACCATCCTCAAAATCGTGGCTATGTTTCAGCGCATTTCAGTTGCAGCCACTGTGTCAATCCATCTCTTTGAGGGTCTTCCTCTTTTTCACTGAACATTCCTAGGGTTAGGTAATATTTATTTATGATCTCAAATCTAGAAAACATTGTGCCCATTTTACAAACAAGAAAACTGAGGCTCAGAGAGGGGATCACCCTGCTCGAAAATATCCCACAGCCTTTCGGTGACAGAGCCCAGCTTTGGACCCAAGTCTGCTGGCTGCAAGGCTCCTGTTTTTTCCTACATCAACGTGTCTCTTGTTTTACTTTGGGAATAAAATAAAGCTTTCTCACGATGAGAGATGAAATATGAAAAGGGTTTGAATTTCTAAATCCAGAGAACAATCATCACATAGGCAAAGGCATTTGTGGTCTTGTACTGTTTCCTCCGATTTTTTTGTAGGTCGATGAGAAAGATTCATTTTGTATAGTACAAGGCACGGGAGTCTGCAAACAATAAAATCAGCATTCTTAGAATTAGCCCTTAAATTGTTCTTATGCATAAAACTTGCCTTGAGTCTGAGTTCCATCTTGCTGCTTGCACATTCTTACTAGACAAATCTGAACAATTTTTGACAAGATTTTGAGCTTTGTCAGATGTGAATTGTTAAGATTTAATTGAAAAAATGAACCGAACGCAGCCACTATTTCAAAGGGAATGACCCAGAACCAATTAGAATTCAGTAACAATTGACCATTCACCATGGAAGCCCATGTCCGGAGAATCCGATTAAAGCCACCTTAATTTTCCCCCTTGTTCCTGGACTCAAAATATCATTAGTGGGCGATTTCCCCGAGATTGTTTCCCAATCACTTTTCCTGATTTTAAAGGTGAATCCGACGGCGGGGGCGCTGGGCTTGAGGAAGCCGGCCGCGGCGCTCCTGCACGCGCTCCTGGGTGGAGGTGATACACAATACAGGTTACCATCTTGAAAAAACAGGTCAGCCTGCGCAACATTCCTCAGCAAATTGCTGTTGACAGTCCAAACAGGAGGGAGGAGGGCCACAGAAGGGGCCTTTCATCTGAAGACAGCACACTGCATAATTGGGCATTCTTTCCGCCTTCAGCCTCTCCTTCTCAGCTGGGGCAAATTCCCAAACAAAGCCAGGGCTTCCTAACGCAACTTCTTAATCCTTTATGGCAGATACTCTTGGGGAAGTGTCAGCTGAGAAGGCTGAGAGCAGGCATAGCGCCTACGGTGTCCCACCTGTACCCATTGCCATCCAGTCGATTCCCATGAGTTACAGAGTAGAACTGAGCTCCCTAGCGTTTTCTTGGCTGTAATCTTTACAGAAGGAGCCCTGGCAGAGCAGTGGTCAAGTGCTCAGCTGCTAACTGAAAGGCTGGCTGTTCGAACCCACCCAGTGGGTCCAAGGAAGAAAGACTTGGCTATCTGCTTCTGTGAAGATTACAGCCTAGGAAACCCTATGGGGTAGTTCTGCTCTGTCACATGGGGTCACTATGAGTCGGAATTGACTTGATGACACCTGACCATCTTTACAGAAGCAGATTGCCATGCCTTTCTTCTGAGGTGCCACTGGGTGGCTTCACACCGCCGAACTTTCAATTAGAAGCTGAGCACAAACAATTTGCACCATCCAGGAACTTGTTAGTGCATAGTAGGGGCTTATCAACCGTCTGGCGGAAGGCTGGCTGAATAAATAAGTGGATCGCACCAGAAATCATAGCGTTTGGTCTCAGGTCAGTTCTGTTCACGGTACGAGAGCAGTCCCCACTGGAGCCGCTGTGGGTGGAATCGCTTTGCTGACCTGTTCCAGCCCTCTCTGATGGAACACGTGCCACCCCCAGGCTTGGGGACTCAAGCTACCTTACAACAAACCAGTTATTTTGGGCTCTGGAACCTTCCGTTTGGCACTGGTCTGCCCAGCACACCGTGCCTCACCTGAGCATTGTTCGTTCCTCTCCAAGTCCTTCTCCTTTGCCCCCAGGTCCCGAGCCTTGTTCTCCTCCCAGCTCCTGGCCACCACCGCCGTTTGCTGAGCACAGACTAGGTGCGGATGTTGTCAGGGCCTTCTCTCATGAGATCCTCCTTACCAACCCTGGAAGGGAACAGAGACTTGGGAAGGGCAAGGGACTGGCAGAGCAGGGCCTCGAGTCTGGGTCTGCTGGGCTCGACAGGCATAACTACGGTGCCTGGGTTTGGACTGGGCTCCCCCATCCCAATTCTCATACCTCCTGATGCCCATTCTCCAACACTAGGTCCAGAAGCTTCCAGAAGCTGGGTCTGGCATAGCATTCCTGATGGCAGCAGAAGACCCAAACCCGGATACCAGGGCCCATTCTGCACTTGGCCCTTGTAGGGCCAAGAGGAGTCCCAACAAACCAAATATCCAGGGGTCCTGTTGTCCCGCTGCTGCTGTTGCATTATTATTTCTCACACCCTGGAATTGGTTCAACCAACCCAATTTTTGAACCGTCTCCACTGCAGCTTCCACTCTCAAACTCCTTTTTGGTAAATTTCTCTTCGTTTCCAGAGGTCAAGTAAGGCCCCAAGGTGCTTTCTGAAGCATCAAAGTACAAACACAGTACAAGCAAGCAAGCAGGAAACCCCACACGGATGTAGACCGTGGAGCTTGGGTGTCTTCTTCAGGGGGTCTTAGCACATTTGTCTCAGAAATGTGGTGCTGTAGTTTGGGTCCCCAGAAGCAGACCCAAGACAAGGATTCGTGGACAAGTACTTACATGGGAGGTTATTCCGGGTAACACGGGTGGGGAGGGGGAGGGAGAGGAGACAGTTGTTGTTTTCAGGTGCTGTCGAGTTGCTTCTGACTCATAGCGACCCCACGTACAACAGAACAAAACAGTGCCCGCTCCTGCGCCATCCTCACAGTCCTTATTATGCTTGAGCCCATTGTTGCAGCCACTGTGTCAGTCCATCTCACTGAGGGTCTTCCTCTTTTTCACTGACCCTCTGCTTTACCAAGCATGATGGCCTTCTCCAGGGACTGGCCCCTCCTGATAACATTTCCAAAGTACGTGAGATGAAGTCTCACCATCCTTGCTTCTAAGGAGAATTCTGGCTGTACTTCTTCCAGGACTGATTTGTTTGTTCTTTTGGCAGTCCATGGTCTACTCAATATTCTTCACCGATACCATAATTCAAAGGCGTCAGTTCTTTGGTCTTCCTCATTCAGTAAGGACAGTGGAGATACGCATTCCCATTGGCACCCAGAGCTTCACCGGAGCTCTGAGACAATGGAGACACGCATCTCAGAGCTGCCCCCCAAGGGTGCGTGAGCTCCCCTCCAGTCATGGGTTGAAGGCTGTTCCTAGGGCAGGGGTGTTAGCTCCCTGGCACTTTTAGCCACTTGTCCGGTACATGGGCAGAGGAAAGGCCAGAGGCCAGAGGGAGCCCCCAGGCAAGGAGACGTGGCTGCTGACGCTGGCAGTCGGGGCATTGGAGCGTCAGCTGCAGTGGATGATTCTGTCTGCTGAGCCTGGCACCGCGGGCCCATTCATGTATTCGGGTCTGTCCCCCACCCACTGCCTGCTGTGTGGCCTTGGGCAAATCACTTCACCTCTCTGAGCCTTGGTTTACTCACTGCAGTGGGAGGAATAGCACTCTCCCGTTAGGGTCCTCATGAGGCTTACATGAGCTGCTGCAGCTAAGCCCCAGCCCCCATTCGTTCGTTTGTTCACTCAGCGTCTATTACTTAGATTAGACGGCGCTTGGCCACGCTGATGGTTCAACGGTAGAATTCTCGCCTTCCGTTTGGAAGGCCCTGTGGGATTCTCGGCCAGTGCACCTCAGACACAGCCTCCACCTGTCCGTCGGTGGAGGCTCACGTGTTGCTGTGATGCTGAGAGAGGAGCTTCCAGACTAAGACGCACTAGGAAGAAAGGTCTGGTGATCTACTTCCAAAAATCAGCCCATGAAAACCCTATGGATCACAGTGGTCCAATTCACAACCGATCGTGGGACTATGGCACAGGACTGGGCAGTGTTTGGTTCCGTTGTGCACGGGGCCACCATGAGGCGGGACTGACTCGATGGCAGCTAACGACGACAGCTAGTGCCTGGGGTGGTCCCAGTGAGGGAACCAGCCGTGCACCAGGGACGTGGGACCTCAGAACCTGGGAGCACTGCGGTGGGGAAGAGGGGGCACACTGTGTGGCCCAGAGGCCGTGTGGGGAACGGCAGGAGAAACACCTGTTTCGGCCTCATTGAAGTAAAGACGGAGTCATGGCAGAAGAGGCAGGTCGCTCTGTGAAGCAGTGAGAACCCTGTCCCTGGCGGTGTGTAAGGAGAGACTGGGTGTTGGCATTCAGGTTTTTCAGTCCCGTGGAGAGCTCTGAGCCGTGGGTGGAGGTAGTGGTGATGGATGGCGGCAGCTGGATGGGATGCCTTTTAAGATCTTTCCACCCCAGAGAGTCTAGAATTCCATTTGTCTGCTAGAGGCCGGGCACTGGAAATGTGCTCCTCATTTGGTGCCTCACAGACGTGACTGCTGCAGGCGCCCGAGAAGGTTTGGCATCGCGGGCCTGGTCTGAATTAGCGGGACGTGGAGGGGGAGCCCAGCTGCCGTCTGAGGGCTCGCTGCGCTGTGACCCGGAGTCTGGAAGGGAGCGAGGTGGCCGTTCCTCCAGGCCAGGCTAGGGTGAGAGCGAGGGGAGCCTCCGGCCGGGCAGGGCACAGCCGGGGCCTCTAGGGTGCACCCGAGGGGCAGCTCAGGCTTGCTGGGACTTGGGCGTGAGTCCTGCAGGACGAGCCCCCCCGGCAAAGGAGCCATGTGGGACCAGGTGCTCCTCTGTGCTGGCTTTGGTTGTCTGCCTGTATGAGCTCTGGGGCCAGGGCCAGGGGCTCAAGTCCCACCTCCGCCCTTCCCATCAGCCCCGAGACCTCCCTGAGCCCCTCAGTCTTCAGCTGTACCTCGGCGATATCACTAGCCCTACCTTACCTGTGGGAGGTAGGTGGGCGGCTCCAGGACAGGGTCTGGGGACGACAGTGCTCAAAGTGTCTCTTCTTTGCTGGACTCTGGTCAAAGCCACACCGATGGGCAGTGTGGGGACACACAGGCAGAATCCCTGCCGAAGGCCCAGGGCGCTGCCATGTCCCTTCCTGCTTTATTGTTGCCCATTATCATACGAACGCTGTCGTTTGCACTGCAATGCAGGCTATGGGATGAGGAAAGACAGGGATTACAATCACCCAGCATCCCGCTTCTGTGTGTCCCCTGACGAGCCTTACTGACGTCATAGGTCCTGGGCACTGGGAACCCCGAGGGAACCCCGAGGGAACCCCGAGGAGAGAGGTGCAGCTGAGCACCTGTGGATTCTGGAGGTTTCTGGTTGTGGTGCAAATGATGACATCATTCATCCGTTCGTTTGTTCATCCATTCAATTGTTTGTTCATTCATTAATTCACGCACTCACTCATTCACTAATTCATTCATTTGTTCATGCATTTGTTTTTTGTTTGTTCATTCAAAGGTTCATTAGTTCATTCATTCACTCACTCACTTCTTTGCTCAGTCATCATCGATTCATTTGTTCATGCATTCATGCGTTCATCCCTCCTCTCACCAGACACTGAGCACCTCCTCTGGGCTGGCGGTGCAGTGGCTGATGAGCCCTCACGGACAGGGAGCGTCCTGGGTCTCCCTCTCGCTCCCGTGTAATCTCCAGCAGACGTGCATTTTCTATCTACTACGTCTGGGTGTTTAGACGAGTGAGTGCAAACCGCATTCACTGTTTTAGCTGCTTGTTTTCTTAACGTAAATATACCGTGAACGTCTTAACAGATCACTAACTGCGGTTCCATGTGATCAATTTTCCACAGGCTGATGGCTGTTCTTTGAGCCCCTCTGTGCTGGGCTCTGGGACAGGGCTGGACGGGGAGAGGTGGCCGCACCGTCCTTCTCCTGGAGGAGCCTGTGGGAGGGTGGGCAGGAGGACGGGGGAGTGGCCCTCACGGGCCCTTTCCTGATGGTCAACTTCTCCTTTCTGTAGAATTTCAGAGGAAGGAGCCCAGTTCATCTCTTTATGGTAAGACAATATGTCTCAGCTCAAAGGGGCTGCAAAGGGGGTTGTCCCTCCCACCACAGCCGCCACGGCTTGTTGTTGGCGTTGGCTGCTGTCAGGTGGGTCCCAACTCACCAAGACCTCATGCACAACAGAATAAAATGCTGCCCGCTCCTGCACCAGCCCCATTATCTGTTTTGAATTGGACTGCTGTGATCCTTAGGGTTTTCATTGGCTGATTTTCAGAAATAGATCACCAGGCCTTTCTTCCTAGTCTGTCTTAGTCTGGAAGCTCCACTGAAACCTGTTCAGCATCACAGCAACACGCGAGCCTCCGCTGACAGACCTGTGGTGGCTGCACATGAGGTGCATTGGCCGGGAGTCGAACCTGAGTCTCCTGACCGGAAGGTGAGAATTCTGCCCCTGAACCGCCAATGCCCTTGTTTCCAGACTACGGTGGGTCCTGTAAAAATAGAGCAGAACAGACACACACAGGGGAAGACAGACGCTGTGTGAGAATCGCCCACAAACAAAGGAAAGGCAAGGATTGTTGGCAGACGCCAGAAACTCGGAGGCCCCTAGAAGGAAGTGACATGACCAAGTCCGTGATTTGGCTTCCAGCCTTCAGAACTGCAAGGAAACAAACCTGCGTTCTCCAAACACAGCAGGTCCTACTAATTTAAAGCCCTTCAGATTCCCGTCACCTCAGGTTCAAATTCTGGCTGCACCGTTCGCCTGCTGTGGGGCCTGAAAAAGCTATCAGGCCCGTCATCCTCAGTGTATCCATCTGTAAAGTGGGGATAAGAGTTTTAGACCCTCGAGCCTCAGTGTATTCATCTGTAAAATGGGGAAAATAATTGTAGGCCCTTTAGCCTCAGGGTACCTGTCTGTGAAGTGGGTTTAAGAATTTTAGACCCCTGAGCCTCAGTGTGTACCCATCTGTGAACTGGAGAAAATAGTTTTAGACCCTTTAGCCTCAACATACCCATCTGTGAAGTGGGTATAATAATTTTAGACCCCCCCCTGAGCCTCAGTGTACCCATCTGTGCAGTGGGGGTAAGGGTTTTAGGCCCCTGAGCCTCAGCGTACCCATCCGTGCAGCAGGGTAAGGGTTTTAGGCCCCTGAGCCTCAGCGTACCCATCTGTGCAGTGGAGGTAAGGGTTTTAGGCCCCTGAGCCTCAGTGTACCCATCCGTGCAGCAGGGTAAGGGTTTTAGGCCCCTGAGCCTCAGCGTACCCATCTGTGCAGTGGGGATGAGACTTCTCCCGCCCAGGGTTTTGTGAGGGCTCAGCCAGTGCATCCATACTGTGTTTCTGGAAGAGCAGCCGGCCCGCGGGAAGGGCAGTCTCTGTGAGTGCTCTCTCTTGCTGACTGAACTGAGTTATCGAACCTGGCAGGGGCAGGACTCAGAGCCCAGGTCTCCTGGCTTCCAGACCTCCCTCCACGGCCTTGGAAAACCCACACCTTGGGGGTGCATTTCCAAGAGAGACGGCGGCACCATGCCTGGGGTGGGGGTCTTCCATCTTCTGAGGGGAGGCGGCCCGCTTGTCTTCTTGGAGCTGGACGGCAAGGAGCCGGGGGAGAAGAAACACTTGAAACTGTATCCTCTGCTGGCTTGGGGTCGAGGGATCAGACCCCCACACTTCCCCACCGTCAAATCCCTGTCGGATTTTCTTGAAGTTCAGTTTCACATCATATGGCAGCACATTTGGAACTTTTTAAACGGAAATTGTCGAAAAAATGAGAAGTATTTTGGCGTCGGAACACAACACCGTCCTGGCGGGGAGCCACCAGGGAAAGCCAGCCGCGGCTTGGGGCGGCAGAAAAATTGTCCTCATTGTCAGTCTGGATTAATGCGGCTGTTCTTCTGCTTAGCCCGCGTCAGGCTGAGCCAGCTAATCGGGGACACGAAGACACTGTCCTTTGTAAGTGTACGGCACTCCGGTTTCCCACCTGGGCTAATTCTCCGATCACATTTCCTTAATTGTAAGCTGGGGTTCATCACACCTCAGACGAGACTGAACAAGGAGGAAGATGCTAATACCCTGGCAGAGTTCGCCAGGAATCTGTGGCTGAAATGTCACAGCTCATTGCCAGCCCTTTCTCAAAGGGCTTTAGAAAAAAAAAATCATTGCTGTTGAGTCGATTCCTACTCATACCGCCCCTATAGGACGAGTAGAACTGCCTCGTAGGGCTTCCAAGGGTGTGATCTTTACGGAAGCTGACTGCCACATCTTTCTCCAGTCAAGCAGCTGGTGGGTTTGAACTGCTGACCTTTCGGTTAGCACCCAAGTGCTTACCCACTGTACCACCAGGCTCCTTCTCAAAGGGTTTGCTGTTGTGAGGTGCCATCGAGTCAGTTCTGACTCATAGCTACACACTGCCCGGTCCTGCGCCATCCTCACAATCCTTGTTACGCTTGAGCCGATTGTTGCAGCCACTGTGTCAATCCATCTCATTGAGAATCTTCCTCTTTTTCGCTGACCCTCTGCTTTACCAAGCATGATGTCCTTTTCCAGGGACTGGCCCGTCCTGATAACATGTCCAAAGTAGGTGAGACGAAGTCTGCCCATCCTCGCTTCTAAGGAGCACTCTGGCTGTACTTCTTCCAAGACAGATTTGTTCGTTCCTCTGGCAGTCCGTGGTATATTCAATATTCTTCACCAACACCACAATTCAAAGGCGTCAATTCTTCAGCCTTCCTTATTCACATTCCGGCTTTCACATGCATATGAGGCGATTGAGAACACCATGGCTTGGGTCAGGCGCACCTTAGTCCTCAGAGTGACATCCTTGCTTTTGAACCCTGTAAAGACGCCTTTGGCAGCAGGTTTCCTGCTTCCGTGGGCTCTCAAAGGCCTAATGGGCACACTTTGAAAAATGCCTTGGCAGCCCCCGGAAGAACTCAGTTAAGGTGGTGGGTGCCTGAGGAGTCACGGCCAAGTTCACACACGAGAGTCCTGCATTTCCAAACACCTGCGGCAGCGCCGTGTTCTTGATCCCCACAGACCCTGCAGGGTGAGCCTCAGGCGTCCCCATTTCACAGATTCTAAAACTGAGGATCAGATGGGCCTGGAACCAACCGGGTCTTCTGGGGTGGACAGCGGGAGGTGGCTCTGTGGCCCTGGGCCCATCCGGTGCTGATAGTAACGTAGCTTTTTCTGAAACCATTGGCTTGAGCCAGGTGTGAGGCCCTGGCTGGCAGCCAGCCTTTTCCCCTTCCTGAGCGGTTGATCAGGCCACTCCTTCGGCAGGTGCTCACGCTCCTGGGCCCCAATACCAGGACCAGTTGCTGTCAAACGGACTCAGACTCCTGGTGACCCAGGTGTGCAGAGCAGAACTGTGCTCCACAAGGTTTTTGTGGCTGTGACCTTTCAGAAGCAGATCACCAGGCCTTTCTCCTGAGGTGCCTCTGGGTAGGTTCAAACCACTAAACTTGTGGTTAGCAGCTGAGCAAAAACCATTTGTATCACCCAGGGACCCCTTGGGCCACTATACACTCGTCCTAATCTCTCCAGGCCAGATTCTCAACAAATAGGGGCAGCTCCTAGGTCCTGGAGTACACGGAATCACTCAAAATGCCCAGTCCCCGGGAAGCCCGTGAAACCTAGCTGCCTTAGTCTCCTGGGACTGCCATGACAGAAACACCCGGTGGGGGCGCTGAAGAACAGGCACGTGTTCTCCCACGGTTCTGGAGGCTGGAATTCCCAGTCAGGGTCTCGGCTGAGTCAATCCCTTCGGAGGTCTCTCTCCCAGTTTCTGGTGACGGCCAGTGACCCTCGGCATTTCCTGGCATCTGTCTCCCCCATGTGTGTCTCGGTGCCCTGTGCTGCCCCTTTTTAACTCAGAGGGATCCGGTTTAGGATCCACCTTTCGCGGGTATGACCTCATCAACATAGCAAAGAAAACCCTATTTCCAAACAGGGCCATATCTACATAACAGGAGTTAGGACTTCAACACAGATTTCGGGGGACATAATTCGATCCATAGCACTCAGCCCACCTGCTTGCTGTACATCAGTGTCCCCTACAATCCCAGCTTGCTGATAGCCCATCCTGGGCACAAGGCCCAGCGTGGCCAGCCTCGAAGGCTGCAGTGCTCTCTCAGAGAACTGGCAGTATAATGGATTTCTTCTTTCACGGCGGTCACTGCTGAGTCCGTGTGCCTTACCATCCCTGATAGAACGGTGCATTTAAATCAGCTTCCTGGGCCTGGCCCTGCTCCCTAGCTGGGGGCCTGGAGGGTCTGGACGGAACTGGTCCAAGTCCCTCCTTCTCCCTGACAAAAATCCCACCCCCTTACACTCCTGGCCAGTGGGTCTTTGTCCCTCTCCCCTGACCATCTCAGAGCAGACCCAGGGCCACATCCCACTCCCCTGTGCCCGATGGTCCCAGGCATCCTTTGGGGGCAGTGGGTGCCTTGGCCTCAGCTCTTGCAACCTGGCCCGGGGATGAGCAGGAACGGGAGGAGGGCTGATCTGAAGTCTGGAGTAGAGTGAGTCCTAATCCAATGAGTGGTGTCCTCATAAAAGAGGGAACAGACACAGAAAGACAGGGAGACAGACGACAAATGGCCAAGTGAAGATGCATCTAGAAGCCATGGAATGCCAGGAATTGCCAAGGAGCCACCAGAAGCCAGGACAGAGGCAGGAACAGATTCTCCCTCAGAGCCTCAGAAGGAACCAACAAGGCCGACACCCTGATCTCAGCCTCCCAGCTTCCAGGACAGTCAGTTGATACGTTTCTGGTGTTTAAAGCCACTTACTTTGTAGTATTCAGTTACTGCAACCCTTGGAGAGGAAGGCCAAAAGCTTCATGGACAAGCAGACGGGCGTCCAAAATGCTCCAGCCCCCAACTGGCCTCCAAGACTCGGGGGAGTTTTATAAACTGAGGATGCATTGCATCAGACGACGCATTGCATTGGGCAAATCTGCAGCAAAAGACCTTTTTAAAGTGTTAAACAGCAAAGATATCACTTTAAGGACTAGGGTACACCTGACCCAAGTGATGGTGTTTTCAATTGTCTCATACGCATATGAAAGCTGGGCAATAAATAAGGAAGACTGAGGAAGAATTGACGCCTTTGAATTATGGTGTTGGCGCAGAATATTGAATGTACCATGGACTGCCAGAAGAATGAACAAATCTGTCTTGGAAGAAGTACAGCCAGAGTGCTCCTTAGAAGCAAGGATGTTGAGACTTTGACTCACGTACTTGTTATCAAGAGAGATCAGTCCCTGGAGAAGGAGGACATCATGCTTTGTAGAGTAGAGCGTCAGCAAAAAAGAGGAAAACCCTCAATGAGATGGATTGACACCGCGGCTGCAACAATGGGCTCAAGCGTAACGACGATCATGAGGATGGCGCGGGACCGGGCAGGGTTTCATTCTGTCTACGTGAGGTTGTTATGAGTTGAACTGACTTGATGGCACCTAACAACAACATCGCTCACAGCCAGCCCGCTGCAGCCCAAACGAGGCCCGTTCCTGCCTCTGGGAAGCCCTAGGACATGTGCAGCCAAGGACCCCGTGCCCCAGGGTCCTCCCCGTCCTGCTGCAGCCTCCAGCGCCCCTCACCTGCCCCAGGGGGGCCATGTGGAGGATCAGATGCACATCTGGCCAGCTGTGTGACGTGCCTGGTGCCCAGCGGCACTGTTGAAAGGAGTGATTAATGAACACCGCCGTCCTCAAAGCCCTCGGAGGTAAATCCCTGCTTGTACTCAGTTCCAGGGAACTCATTTTGCACATCGACCTGTCTGAGACGGGGGGTAAGGGGGGGGACCTGAAGCACCCCTTAAAAAATATTTTATTGTGTTCTAGGTGAAAGTTTGCACAGCAAACTAGGTTTCCCCTTTAACACTTTTTATACAAATTGTTCCGTGCCATTGGTTACAATTTTCCCAGTGTCTCAGCATTCTCGTTATTTCTGTTCTGTTTGTTCTGTTTCCATTGGTCTAGCTTCCCCTCCCCTCCTTGCCTTCTCAGCTTTGCTGTTGGGTAACTGCTAACCCTTAGGTCTCGTGTAGTTGATTGTCTGAGGGAGCACAGCACTTATGGGTGATATTGTTTAGTAGCCAGTCTATCATTTGGTGAAAGGTGGCCTCCAGGAGTGGCTTCGGTTCCAAGTTCAAAGGGTATCTTAGGGCAATAGTTTCAGGGGTTCCTCTAGTCTCTGTCGGTCCAGTAAGTCAGTTTTTCTTTTTTTAGGAATCTGAATTTTGTTCTACATTTTTCTCGCATTCTATCTGGGACCTTCTATTGTGTCCCTGGTCAGAACGGTCAGTTGATCTTCCCTTTTGACCTTGGCCGCCGAGCTCAGGTTTCCACACCAGCCCCCACGGGTGTTCTTCTGCCCACCTTGGTGCCTGCCGCCATCCGCTGGCTCTGCCTCCTCCTAAAGAGCATTTCCTGTGTGCACGCAACAGGTACTGGGGGTGGGGCAGGTACTGCACTTGGAATTTGCACAGTTTTTTAAGTGGTTTCTATTTTTTTCATCTGTCAGTGTGTGGTACTGTGGTGACCTGCATGTTGCTGTGATGCTGGAAGCTCTGCTACCAGTATTTCAAATACCAGCAGGGTCACCCATGGTGGAGAGGCTTCAGTGGAGCTTCCAGACTAAGACAGACTAGGAAGAAATGCCTGGCAATCTCCTTCTGAAAATTAGCCAATGAAAAGCTTATGGATCGCAACTGAACATTGTCCTACTCGTTTACTTGGGACACGTCATCAGAAGGGCTCAGTTGCTGGAGGAGGACATCATGCTTGGTGAGGTAGAGGGCCAGTGAGGTTTAAGGAGACCCTCACTGAGAGGGACTGGCATGATAGCCACATAGACGGACTCAAGCATGTCAATAATTGTGAGGTTGATGTGGGACTGGGCAATGTTTTATTCTGCTGTACATAAGCTCACCATGAATCAGAGTCAACTCCATGGCATCTATCTGCCTGCCTGCCTGCCTGCCTATCCATCCATCTATCAATCATCTATCTATTTTTTGTCCTAATTACCTTTTTTCATGAGTGTTCAGATCTGTTCTGTATTCAGACTCTTTGGAAGAGTTGGGGAGTCAATCCTAAACCGGCACATTGGTGAGATAGTGTTCTTGTGATAAATCTCTTCCTGCTTAAACTGGGGTCCTAGACTCCCATCCTTAGGTCCTAGCTCACTGAGCATTCACCGTAACAAAAGGATGTGCAGACCCCGAACCCCAGCTGTCATATTGTTCTGTAGAGCAGTTCCTGTGCACATCATTCCTTCCTAATTTCCAGCCAACTCACACTGTTCTTCCTCCACCACCTTGCTCAGATATCACCTCCTCTCAGCAGACTTCCCCAATTGCCAAGGTTGGGTGTGGAAGACTGGTGGCAAAAATGGCCCAAGTTCTCCATCCTTCTATCTACAGCTTTGCGATGTGACTTTGTAGCTCTTCCCTTTCCAAGGGGGGCAGTAGTAGAATTCTTGCCTTCCATGGGGGACACCTGGGTTGGATTCTCCGCCAATGCACCTCATGCACGGCCACCACCTGTCTGTCAAGGAGCCTTCTGTGTTGCTATGATGCTGAACAGGTTTCAGTGGAGCTTCCAGATAGATTGGGAAGAAAGGCCTGGCAATCTACTTCTGAAAACCAGCCAGTGAAAACCCTATGGATCACAACAATCCAATCCACAACTGATCATGAGGATGGTACAAGACCAGGCAGCATTTTTTTCCATTGTGCATGGGATCACCATGAGCTGGGGTCCACAGTAGCTAAGAACAACGATGATTTTCTCCCCCCTTAACTCAGCGGCCTGTGACTTGCTTTGGCTCATAGAAAAAGGTGGGGGTGATGGTGTGGCGGATTCAGGCTGAGGCTTCAAGAGGCAGTGTAAATTTTAATGAAGTCTAAACTGTCAGTCTTTCCTTTTATGGATTGTATTGTTTTGTACTATATTTAAAAATTGCCCCCTACTCTGGGGTCTATTGGAGCCCTGGTGGCTCTGTGGTTAAGAGCTATGGCTGCTAACCAAAAGGTCGGCAGTTCGAAACCACCAGCTGCTCCTTAGAAACTCTCTTGGGGCAGCTCTGCTCTGTCCTGTAGGGTCTCTATGAGTTGGAATCGACTCAACAGCAATGGGTTTAGATTTTTTGGTTTTTCCTGGGGTCTATTATTCTAGATTTTTTCTAAAATCTTTGTGTTCTTTTCATATTTGTGTCTTTAATCTATCTGGAATTTATTTTTGTATACAGTGTGAGGTAGTGATTCAATTTTCTTTTTTATCCGTACAAAAAACTAACTGTCCTGTATCACTGTTGAATGGTTTATACTTCTACTGATTTGGTACCTGTGTCCAAAGTCAAGTTTCCATACACAGATGCATCCATTTCTGGGACTTCTAGCCTGTTCCTTTGGTCTATTTGTCTAGTCCTGCCCCACTTCCAGAGCCCTGGTAGCACAGTGGTTAAGCACTCAGCTGCTAACTGAAGGGTCAGTGGTTTGAACCCACCAGCTGCTCCACAGGAGAAAGATTTGGCAGTCTGCTTCCATAAAATCTACAGCCTTGGAAACCCTGTGGGCAGTTCTATTCTGTCCTATAGGGTTGCTATGAGTCAGAATCGTGTTGGCCCCACTCACATGTTCCTAATTACTATAATCATAAAGTAGGCCCTTGTGTTTTTTTATTTCTTAAAAATTGAAAAGTTATTCTGGCTCTTTTCACTTCCATTATATTTGTGTAAGAGCTTGCCAAGTCTCCATGGGGGAAAACCTGTTAGAATTTTGACCAATCTGTTTTAGTTTTGATCACATAGGTTAACTAAGGGAAAATTAACACCTTTATGAGTCTTCATATCCATGAACATTGTATAGTTCATAATTTTTCTTCTTAAAAATTTTGCATGGCTCTAAAAAAATTAGTTTTGGTTGTTTTTGTGATCAGGATCTTTTATCTATTTTGTTATTGGTTATTAATGTTGTGTAGGATTTCTATTGCATTTGTATCCAGCAAACTTGCTGATTATTAGTTATACTTGTATCATTATTTTTACCAATTATATTGGCTTGTCCATAAATTATCTAGATTTTCCATGTGGACAATCATAACATTTTCCAATATCTTTCTCTCTCTCTTTTTCTTGTCTTATTGCATTGTCTAGAACCACCAGCACAATGTTGAACATAAATAATGATAAGGGCACCCTTGTCTTGATCCTGACTTCAATGGGACTACTTTAAAAATTGAATGGGTATGTATGATGTCTAGTCTAAGTTTTTTATAGATTTTTTTTCAAGTGTGGTAGAGCCTGCAAACTTTCCCTCAGTACCTGTCTTAGTTATCTAGCTCTGCTATAACAGAAATACCACAAGTGGATGGCTTTAACAAACAGATTTATTTTCTCATAGCCTAGGGGACTAGAAGTTTGAATTCAGGGTGACAGCTCCAGGGGAAGGCTATCTCTCTCTGTCAGTTCTGGGCGAAGTTCCTTGTTATCAATCTTCCCATGGTCTAGGAGCTTCTCAGACCAGGGACCCCAGATCCAAAGGTCATGCTCCACTCCCGGCTCTACTCGCTTGGTGATAATGAGGTCCTTTGCCTCTTGGCTCACTTCTCTCTTTTATACCTCAAAAGAGAAGAGACAATCTGTCATGGATTGAATTGTGTCCCCCCAAAATATCTGTCAACTTGGCTGGGTCATGATTCCCAGTATTGTATGATTGTGTACCATTTTATAATCTGATGTGGTTTCCTTGTGTGTTGTAAACTCTATCACTGTGATGTAATAAGATGGATTAGCAGCAGTTATACTGATGAGGACTGCAAGTTTAGATAGTGTCTTAAGCCAATCTCTTTTGAGATATAAAAGAGAGAAGCGAGCAGAGACGCATGGCAACTCATACCACCAGGAAAGCAGCACTGGGAGCAGAGCACATCCTTTGGACCTGAGGTTCCTGCGGTGAGAAGCTCCCAGACCAAGGGAAGACTGATGCATCACAAGGACCTTCCTCCAGAGCCAAAAGAGAGAGAAAGCCTTCCTCTGGAGCCGGTGCCCTGAATTCGGACTCGTAGCCTACTGGACTGTGAGAGAATAAATTTCTCTTTCTTAAAAGCCATCCACTTGTGACATTTCTGTTATAGCAGCACTAGATGACTAAGACACAGTCTAATCCTGTAGATTGAGTAATTCCTCATTAACATAACTTCCTCTAATCCTACTTCATTAACATCATAGAGGTTAGGATTTACAACACATAGAATAATTACCTCAGATCACAGAATGGAGGACAGCCACACAATACTGGGAATTATGGCCTGGCCAAGTTGACACACGTTTTGGGGAGGGCACAGTTCAATCCATAAGAGTATACTTTCTCCCTGTTTTTATTTTTCCTTTAGGTAATAGAACTCTGGCTTGTAGCACATGACTACCCAGCTGCAAACTACATTGTCCAACTCCCTTGCAGCTTGGTGTGTCCACGTGACTAAGTTCTCACTAATGGAACGCGGGGGAAGTGCTGTGTGCTGGTCTAGTTCACTTTCCCTCTTTCCCTTTCTGTGGACATTATGGCCACATGCATGAGGATGACATTCTAGGGCATGTGAGCCCCAAGATAGGAGGGAGCTGTGCCCCTGGGGAGCTCAGGGAGCAGAGACACCACTTGATGCCCCTCCTGTCTTCCCTGTTCCGTTATGTGTCACAGAAATAAGCTTCTGTCTTGTTCCAACCATCATGTTTCAGAGTTTCTTTGCTCAGCAGCTTAGCCTGAACCTTGTCCAATTTATCCAAAGAAGGAAACTTCATTCTCTTCCTAGTTTGCTAAGCACTTTTAAATTAAATCATAAATAAACTATCTATATGGGATCAAATTGACAACAGCAGCTCGAAAGATTAGATAGGAACCTTAGGCAGTGAGTTTGTGTTAATGGAGGAGGAATAACTTGGAAAAAGAGGATGAGAATGGTTGCACGACTCAAAGAATGTCATCAATGTCACTGAATTGCACATGTAGAAATGGTTGGATTGGTGTATGTTTGCTGTATATTCTCAACAACAACAAAATAAATAAAATGATTGATTAATTAATAATTTAAAAAATTAAATCATAAGTGGGTGTTGAATATACTGAATGCTTTTTGGGTTTCGATTAAGGTGACCAAGAGCCCCAGGATGGTGCACACTGTTAATACACTCAGCTGCTAACTGAAAGGTTGGAAGTTCAAGTCCTCCCAGAGATGCCTTGGAAGAAAGTCCTGGCAGTCTACTTCCAAAAATCAGCCACTGAAAATCCTATCGAGCATATTTCTAGTCTGACACACATGAGGTCACCATGAGTCAAAATCGGCTTGATGGCAAATGGTTACTGGTTAAGGGTTAAGTGACCAAAAACCCTTTCCCTCTCTCCTTTCATCTGTTAATGTAGCAATGCTTATTACTAAATGTTTGAATCAAGAACTCACCATGCATTTCTGGGATAAACTACAAAGACTGCTAGATTTGATTTGCCAGTTTTTTATTTAAAACTTTTTTTTCCATCTATGTTTATAACTGAGGTTGATCTAATATTTTGTTTTCATTAATAGTCATTTAGCTTTAGGCATTAAGTTATACTCACAGCGACCCTATAGGACAGAGTAGAACTGCCCCATAGAGTTTCCAAGGAATGCTTAGTGGATTTGAACTGCCAACCTTTTGGTTAGCAGCCATAGCACTTAACCACTATGCCACTAGGGTTTCCAAAGTTGTACTAGTCTCAGAAAATGAGCTACATAGTTTCTCATTTTTCCCCCCTTGTTCTTTGAAGAAGTGTGCCTATAATAGGGATTACTGTTCCTTGAAGGTTTGGCAAATCTTGCTGTAATACTATCTTAAGTGATCTAGTGCTGCTATAACAGAAATACCACAAGTGGATGGCTTTAACAAACAGAAGTTTATTCTCTCATAGTTTAGGAGGCTAGAAGTCCGAATTCAGGGCTCCAGCTCCCGGGAGAAAGCTGTCTCTCTCTGTTGGCTCTGGGAGAAGGTCCTTGTCATCAATCTTCCTCCTGGTCTAGGAACGTCTCAGGCTCAAGGACCCTGGGTCCAAAGGACACACTCTACTTCCAGCTCTTCTTTCTTAATGGTATGAGGTCCCTCTCCTCTCTGCTCACTTCTCTCTTTTATATCTCAAAAGAGATTGACTCAAGATACAACCTAATCCTGTAGATTGAGTCCTGCGTCATTAACATAACTGCCTATATTCCTGCCTCATTAACACAGAGGTCAGGATTTACAACACATAGGATAATCACATCAGATGACAAAATAGTGGACAACCACACAATACTGGGAGTCATGGCCTAGCCAAGTTGACACACATTTTTGGGGCACACAATTCAATCCATAACAAGTACTATCTGAGCTTGGTGGATTTTTATTTGTTTTGCTTGAGGGTATAAAATTTTGCTAATCAATTTAATGTCTTTATTGCTTATTGGTTTGTTTATGTCTTGTATTTTATCCTGATTTTTTTGGTGATTAATTTTTCTTCAATAAAATTATTATATTTACATGCAAAATTTTTGACCCAAAGTTGATTATATTGTTAGCTGCCATCAAGTCAGTTCCAACTCTCAGCAACCCCGTGTACAACAGGACGGAACACTGCCCAGTCCTGCACCATCCTCACAATCCTTGTTATCTTGAGCCCATTGTTGCAGCCATGGCGTCAGTCCATCTGGTTGAGGATCTTACCCTTTTTCGCTGACCCTCTACTTTACCGAGCATGACATCCTTCTCCAGGGACTGGTCCCTCCTGATAACATGTCTAAAGTACGTGAGACAAAGTCTCGCCATCCTCCCTTCTAAAGAGCGTTCTGGCTGTACTTCTTCCAAGACAAATTTGTCTGTTCTTCTGGCCATCCATGGGATATTCAATGTTTGTTGCCAACCCCACAATTCAAAGACATCGATTCTTCAGTCGTCCTTATTCATCGTCAGCTTTCGCATGCATGTGAGGCAATTGAAAATACCATGGCTTAGGCCAGGGGCACCTCAGTCCTCAGAGTAACGTCTTTGCTTTTTAACACTTTAAAGAGATCTTTTGCAGAATTGCCCAATGCAATACATTGATTTCTTGACTGCTACTTCCATGGGCGTTGATTCAAGACGCAAGTAAAATGAAATCCTTGAGAACATCAAACTTTTCTCCATTTGTCGTGATATTGCTTATTGGTCCAGTTGTGAGGGTTTTTTTTTTCTTTATGTTGAGGTGTAATCCGTACAAAGACTGTAGTCTATGATCTTCATCAGTAAGTGCTTCAAGTCCTCTTCACTTTCAGCAAGCAAGGTTGTGTCATCTGCATAACACAGTTTGTTAATGAGTCTTCCTCCAATCCTGATGCCCCATTCTTCTTCATATAGTCCAGCTTCTCAGATTATTTGCTCAGCATACAGATTGAATAAGTATGGTGAAAGGATACAACCCTGACACACACCTTTCCT
>NW_004444047.1:3217142-3236480 GCF_000243295.1 Trichechus manatus latirostris | reverse complement strand
GAATGCCTCTGCATAGTCAATAAAACACAAGTAAACATCTTTCTGGTATTCTGTGCTTTCAGCCAGGATCCATCCGACATCAGCAATGATATCCCTGGTTCCACGTCCCCTTCTGAATCTGGCCTGAATTTCTGGCAGTTCCCTGTTGATATACTGCTGCAGCTGCTTTTGAATGATCTTCAGCAAAATTTTACTTGCATGTCATATGAATGATATTATTGGATAATTTCCACATTCTGTTGGATCATCTTTCTCTGCAACAGGCATAAATATGGATCTCTTCCAACTGGTTGGCCAGGTTGTTGTCTTCCAAATTTCTTGGCATAGACAAGTGAGCACTTCCAGCGCTGCACCGGTTTGCTGAAACATCTCAGTTGGTATTCCATCAATTCCTGGAGCCTTGATTTTCACCAATGCCTTCACTGCAGCTTGGACTACTTCCTTCAGTAAAATTGTTTCCTGATCATATGCTACCTCCTGGAATGGTTGAATGTCGACCAATTCTTTTTGGTACAGTGACTGTGTATTCCTTCCAACTTCTTTGGATGCTTCCTGAGTTGTTTAATATTTTCCCTGTAGAATCTTTTAATATTGCAAATTGAAGCTGGAATTTTTTCTTCAGTTCTTTCAGCGTGAGAAATGCCAAGCATGTTCTTCCCTTTTGGTGTTCTATCTCCAGATCCTTGCACATGTCATTATAATATTTTACTTGGTCTTCTCTAGCAGCCCTTTGAAATCTTCTGTTCAGCTCTTTTAATTCATTATTTCTTCCTTTTGCTTTAGCTACTCAGCGTTCAAGAGCAAGTTTCAAAGAGTCTTCTGACATCCATTTTGGTCTATTCTTTCTTTCCTGTCTTTTTAATGACATCTTGCTTTCTTCATGTATCATGTCCTTGATGTCATCCCACAGCTGGTCTGATCTTTGGTTATTAGTGTTCAGTGTGTCAAATCTATTCTTGAGATGGTCTCTAAATTCAAGTGGGATATACTCAGGGTTGTACTTTGGCTCTCGTGGACTTGTTCTAATCTTCTTCAGCATATGAACAATTGATGGTCTGTTCCACAGTAGGCCCCTTGCCTTGTTCTGACTGAGGATATTGAGCTTTTCCATCCTGTCCTTCAGCAGATGTAGTCGATTTGATTTCTATGTGTTCCATCTGGTGAGGTCCATGTGTATAGTCGCAATTTATGTTGGTAAAAAAAAAAGATATTTGCAATGAAGAAGTCGTTGGTCATTGCAAAATTCTATCATGTGCTCTCCAGCATCTTTTCTGTCACCAAGGTCATATTTTCCAACTACAGAGCCTTCTTCTTTTTTTCCAACTTTCGAATTCCAATCATCAGTAATTATGAATGCATCCTGATTGCATGTCTGATCAATTTCAGACTGCAGAAGTTGGTAAAACTCTTCAATTTCTTCATCTTTGGCCTTAGTGCTTGGTGCATAAATTTGAATAATAGTTGTATTAACTGGTCTTCCTTGTAGGTATATGGATATTATCATATCACTGACACCATTGTACTTCAGGATAGATCTTGAAATGTTCTTTTTGATGATGAATGCAACTCCATGTCATTCTCGGCATAGTAGACCATAATGTCATCCGATTCAAATGGCCAATCACCCTGGTGGGCCACAAGTACCTCATTTGCATAGCCCCACCCAGTCATTTGGTGAGAGTTACAAAGACTATAGCTAGAATGCCATATTAAGTAATTCACTGCACCACATATCTGTCATGTTATCTTCTTCATTCCTAATATTGTTTGTTTATAACTTTTTTTGTTTTTTAGTGTTGTCAGGAATTTTTCTATTTTATTTTCTCAGAGAAAAACATTTTGGTTTTATTGATCTTTTCTATTTTTCTTCATTTTCTGTTGGATCAATTTCTTCTCATATCTTTACTTCTTTTCTTCTACGTTCTTTGGAGTTATTGTAATTCTCCTTTTCTTAATTAAAAATGCAACATATATATCTGCAAGTTTTATTGTTTTGTAACAAGTGCATAGTTTACAAATATGCCTGTAAAACCAATTTAGCTGTGTCCCAGAAACGGACATATACTCCCTTCTTTTCCAGGCATTACTGCATAATTTGTAATTTCCACCGCACTCCCCTTTTTAACCCATGGGTTGTTTAGGAACATGTTTTAAAAATTCCCACCTTCTTATTGTTGATTTCTAAATTAATTGCGTTGTGGTTAGAGAACGTCGCCTGTATGAAAACTATTCTTTGAAATTTGTTGAGGTTTACTTTTCGACCTGTAGGTTGCCAAGTGCTGTGAACGTTCTAGCTGTGTGTGAAAAGCATTTAAACTCTTTTGCAGAAGGGTGGCTTTGTGAGAGGAGTTTCCGTACGTGTCCAGCACTTGGCAGCACAGACGCTTTTATATCCTTCTCGAGGGAGACCCTTAGTGAGATGGAGCGAGGGGCACCGCAGCCGCAACCATCGACTGCAACATGCCAGTGACGGTGAGGATGACACAGGGCGGGGCAACATTTCGTTCTGCTGTACATGGGGTCGCCATGAGTTAGAGCCGACTCAGTGGCACCTGTCTTCTATCTATCTGTCATATCCATCCATCCATCCATCCATCCATCCATCCTTTGTCTCTCTTTATCTTATCTATTTCTGTATATCTCTTTATTGTCTCCATCCATCCATCCATCCATCCTTTGTCTCTTTCTCTCTTTATCTTATCTCTCTATTTCTGTATCTCTCTCTATCTTATCCATCCTTCCGTCATATCTGTCTTTATCATCTCTCTCTGTCTCTGTCTGTCTGGCTCTCTCTCTCTCTCTGGTCTATGCATCTATCTATGGTCCCCCAGCAGCTCTGGGAGGAAATCAGGGCAGAAATTATAACCCCATCTTACAGGGGAGAGATGGCAGCTCAGAGAGGGAAGGCAATGCACGTGAAGCCACATAGCTCCTGAGTGACAGGTAGCTGTGGGGGAAGGCAGCTCCTTCTGCCTGTGGCCATGGGGGACCTGGACAGTGGCTGGTGGAAGGTGTGGAACCATGTGTGGGGTCTGCCCAGGTTGAGCATCAGGTTCTGGACCTGGTGCAGACAGAGTGTCACAGGGACTTACTGCAGGCTGCATTCTTTCACTTACACAAAGACCGACCCTCCATCAGCCAGGCTGGCCCAGGGCACACACCCCCATCCTCTCTCCCTTTGCTGAAGTGGGTGCCCCTGCTTGGAGTGCCTTCCCCAGTTCACGTCATTGCCACCAGGCCCCAGGGACCGTCCCTGTCCGCAACCCTCCTTCTCCTTCACGGCTCTTGTTGTTATTAGCTGCCATTCAGTGGGCCCCTGACTCATGGTGACCCTGTGCACAACCGAACGAAATGCCCAGTTCTGTGCCATCAACACGGATTAGACTGTTGTGACCCACAGGGTTCTCACTGGCTGATGTTTGAAAGTAGATCCTCGTCACCATTCTGCCCCACAGTCCCGATCCCCGTGTCCACGACCCCTGCGTGGTTGCTTCCATGTCTCTGGAGTGGGGTGTTCCCAGCAGGGGAAAAAGACACCCCACTCCCCCTCTGTCCTTACTGGGTGACCGCTGGGTGGACGGCCTGCCTGCTAATCAAGGTCAATGCTCTTCCTACCATGCTTCATTAATGAGTGGGCATCTCACAGGGTCTCTGCCGGCCTCTTCATGGCCCCGTTCAGGGTCACTGGGTCTCTGGGGAGTGTGGCTGAGGGCCATTGTCCTGGATGCTGCGGAAGGAGTCATCCGGGCCCATCAGGACAGGGCAGGGTCGTGACCCCACCACTCCCGAGGGGTCCTCCCAAGATGCTGGGAGCAGCCAGGCCAGTGAGGTGGCGTACAGACGGCCGGCTGTGAGCGAGGCCAGCCCTGCAGGGGCCTGGTCTGGGGTCAGAGGGGCAACCTATCTCCTCCAAAGTCCTCCCCTGCCCTGGAGGGGTTCTCTCATCGTCCCTAAGGCCAGGCCTGACCACATCTCCACGACAGAGGCTTGGGCTCCGTCTCTGTACACTCAGCCTCCTCCGACACAGAGCCAAGCCTAGAACCCACTTGCTGGGACCCCTGGAAGTCCTTCAGAGATGTGGTCCCACAGCTGTTTGCCACCCCGCCCTACCTCACCCCCCAGGAGTCTCAGTCCCCCGGCACCCTGTCCCTCCTCTGGACATGATGCCAGTACCCAAACCAGAACCAGAACCAGCTGCTGTTGAGTCAACTCCCACTCATGGCTCCCCCAGGCGTGTCAGGGTGGAACTGTGCTCCTTAGGGTATTCGTTGGCTGATTTTTCAGAAGTATATAGCCATGCCTTTGTTCCAAGGCACCTCAAGGTGGGCTCAAACCTCCAATCTTTCAGTTTGCACCAGCCAAGGATTCTTTGGACATGGTAATAGTCAATAATCATAAGAATAACATAGCAATAATCCTCACACCCATGAATGCTTGCTGAGAGCAGTCACCTGTTGAATCTTCAGAAGAACGAGCTCATTGGACTTCTTGGCCCCTCTCCAAGGTGGATCTGTCCTCATCTCAGGCCGTGTGATGACACAGGAACCTCAAAGCCCAAGATCACCTGGCAGGTTAGGACCATCACAAGAGAAACCCTCTTGCCGGAAATACCGTGTCTTGATCAGAAAGATGGTGCAAACAGTTAATGTGTTCCATGGGTAACTGAAAGGGTGGAGGTTCTAGTCCACCCAAAGGTGCCTCGGAAGAAAGGCCTGGTGATCTACTTCTGAAAAATCAGTTACTGAAAACCCTATGGAGTACAGCTGTATTCTGACACACATGAGTTGGAATTGACTTGACAACAACTGGTTTCCATCCTCTCATCTGTCACTTTGTCCTACTGAGGTGGCTTGCATTTTGCTGTGACGTTGGAAGCTATGTCACCAGTATTTCAAATACCAGCGGAGTCACTCAGATTTTAGTGGAAGAAATTTTAGCAGAACTTCCAGACTAAGACAGACTAGGAAGAAAGACCTGGTGATCTGCTTCCAACAATCAGCCAGTGAAAACCCTATGGATCACAATAAAACATTGTCCAAGATCTCGACTCACTGACTTTGGATGTGTCATCAGAAGAGACCAATCGGTGGAGAAGGACATCAAGTTTGATATAGTGGAGGGCCACCAAAGGCAAGGGAAGCCTTCCATGAGATGGATTGACACAGTGGCTGCAACAAGGGGCTCCAACATAGCAACGATCGTGAAGATGGCACAGGACTGGGCAACATTTTGTTCTGTTGGACCGAGGGTGGTTGTGAGTCGGAGCTGAGTTAACAGCAACTAAAAACTAAGTTCAGCATCCATCACCTTGATGGCTCATCTTCACTGCTGAGGTTACACAAGCCGGACCAGGAAGAAGTTTCTGCCCAAAGCTTCCAGGGGATTCTAGGGACCACTGCTCTGCCTGGCCTCTCCGTGAGATGCTTGAGGCTGCTGCAGCCCCCTGCCGAGGACCGTCCTTCCAGGCGTGACCTCCGGGGGCAGGAGCTCAGTCCTTCGTCCAGAGCTTATCTAAGCAGACCTGGCTTGAAGGAGGCCAAGGTGGACACGCTGGCGCTGTAACAGGCCAGCACCCCTCAGCACTGCGCAGAATCCCTGGACGTGCCCCAGCTTGCCGACGGCCACTGGGAATCTATTTCCTATTCAGACCCATCCAACAAGTTAAGAGATGTCTGGCAGCCCTGGTTGGTCCGGAAAAGCAGCTAATTAAGATGTCTCTTGTCTCTGCTCCCCAGACCCTTGTTCTGTAGCTTATCTGGTTGCAGTGAGTGGCAGATCGCGTGCTGCCCCTAGGGGCTTTGCAAGGACAGAGGACAGATTGTTGCCTGACCTTGGGGACAGGCAGGGGGCAGTCATTGTAACCAGAGACTTGGGCAGCTGTGGAATCCTGCAGTGAGGGCACTTGGCCACAGGAACACTGGCATGGGTAAGCCTAGCCCCTTGCTCAGCGTCTGGCCCACAGTCAGTCCTCTGTACCTGCTGAGCTGCCTTCGAGCCATAGTCGTCACCAGACAAGCACTAATGGACCAGTGACTCTGCAGTGGCCCCTCAGGGTCAGTGAGCTTTACCTGTGTAAAGAGGCCATTTGTCTTAACTATCTAGTGCTGCCATAACAGAAATACCACAAGTGGATGGCTTTAACAAACAGAAATGTATTCTCTCACAGTCTAGGAGGCTAGAAGTCTGAATTCAGGGTGCTAGTTCCAGGGGAAGGCTTTCTCTCTCTATCTGCTCTGGGGGGAAGAGGGGGAAGAAGGTCCTTGTCATTAATCTTCCCCCGGTCTAGGAGCTTCTCAGCACGGAGACCCTAGGTCCAAATGATGCACTCTGTTTCCGGCACTTCTCTCTTGTGGCATGAAGTCCCTCTCCTCTCTGCTCACTTCTCTCTTTTATATCTCAAAAGAGATTGACTCAAGATACAACCTAATCTTGTAGATTGAGTCCTGCCTCTTTAATATAACTGCCTCTAATCCTGCCTCGTTAACATCATAGAGGTTAGGATTTATAGCACATAAGATAATCACATCACAGCACAAAATGGTGGACAATCACACAATACTGGGAATCATGGCCTACCCAAGTTGATACACATTTTGGGGAGACACAATTCAATCCATAACACCGTTTGTACGCATAATGGGCCTGGACATGAATTAGCTGTGATGGATACACCACTGCTGGTGGCTTACACAGGAATTCTGAGTTGGACCATTCATGTCACTGACATTTCCTTCCCACTTTGCCCACATTCTGAAATCATCATCACCATCACCAATATCACCACCATCATAACCATCATCATCACCATCGCCATCACACCATCACCCACCAACATCACCATCATCACGATCACCATCATCACTGTCTTAGGCTGGGTTCTCTAGAGAAGCAAAACCAGTAAAGCATATAAACACATAGAGAGATTTATATAAAGGAAATGGCCCATGCAATTGTAGAGGTTGGAACGTCCAAGTCCGTGGATCAGGATAGAGGCTTCTCCTGAGTCACGCAGCTGCAGGGGCTGGTGAACCCAAGATCGGCAGGTTGGACAGCAGGGCTCTTGCTCACAGGCTGTGAAGAGCGATGAATCCCTAGATCAGCAGGTAAGCTGCTAGTTCAAGTCCCAAGAACCGGAGGTCAGACGAACAGGAGCCAGCTGCAGGATCCAGAGCAGGCAAAAGCCAGAGCGTACACTTATATTCAGATGCAGGCCACACGACCAAGGAAACTCCCTTTCAGATGATTGGCTACTCACAGTAGATCCCAACATGGGAGTGATCACATATAAATACCGAGAATCATGGCCCAGCCAAGCTGACACACAATCTTAACCATCATAATCACCATCATCATCACCACCGTCATCACCCTTACCACATAACCAACATGACCATCATCACATTGCCATTAACAACTCCATCATCATCACTACCACCATCAGCAGCATCATCACCACCATTATCACATCACCAACATCACCATCATCAACTTCACCATTACCTTCTCCATCAGCGACATCACCGTTAACGTCACCATCATCATCATCACCATAATCATCATAAGCATTATTGCCATCACCAACATCACCATCATTGTCATCACCATTATCATCACCAACACCAACATGCCAGCTCCTGAGCTAGATCATTGAGGTAATTAGGTTCATTCCTGTTTTCCATGTTACTGCTGGTGACAGTATTGCTCTCCTTTGGGGTACTACAAAAGGGTCCCTTTTCCTGCCATTTCCAATAATCATTTAGAACTTTTTCTCAAGCCCTTTCAGAAATCTTTTCAAAGCCCTTTTAGCTTCTGTCCACTGTCTGGGACCAAAGCTAATGCTTTGGATTTTCCCAGTGACATTATGCACTTTCAGACACCAAATCTCAGTTCTGTTGCTGTATAACAAACAATCCCAGACTCAGGGGCATCAAACTACAACCTCTAAGGTAAGAACCTAGTGGGTATGGTTTATTTCTACTCCACAAAGTCTGGGGCCTCTACTGGGAAGACTGGAAGGTCTAGGGTGACTGGAGGGCTAGGGGCTTGTCTTAGGGTGGGTTCTCTAGAGAAGCAAAACCAGTGCAGTGCATAAATATATATAGAGAGAGATTTATATCAAGGAAATGGCTCACGCGGTTGTATAGGCTGCAAAGTCCCAAGTCCGTGGGTTAGGTTGGAGGCTTCTCTTGACTCACGTAGCTTCCAGGGCCGGCGAACCCAAAATCAGCAAGTCATACAGCAGGCCTCTAGTTCACAGGATGTGGAGGCTGAAGAATTCTAAGACAGGCAGGTAAGCTGCTAGCTCAAGTCCCAAGAACCAGAGGTCAGATGAACAGGAGCCAGCTGCAGGATCCAGAGCAAGAAAAGGCCAGTGAGCCTTGCCAGAAAGTCCACCTATATTGGATGCAGGTCGCACTTCCAAGGAAACTCCCTTTCAACTGATTGGCTGCTCATAACAGACCTCATCATGGAAGTGATTACATTATATCAGATCTCACTGGGAAACCCTGGTGGGGTAGTGGTTAAGAGCTACAGCTGCTAACCCAAAGATTGGCAGTTCAAATCCACCAGGCACTCCTTGGAAACTCTACAGGGTGGTTCTACTCTGTCCTATAGGGTTGCTATGAGTCTAATTATGGAAGTGATTACACCATTACACCACTGCCAAACTACGTCATAACTGCCAAACCACTGAGAATCATGGCTCAGCCAAGTTGACACACAACTTTAACCATCACAGGGCTAGAATTATCTGAAGTCTTGTCACTCACTTGGTTGGGGCCTGGGCTGGGAAGACTAGGACTGTCTACCAGAACATCTCTGTGTGGCCTCTCCAAGCACTGGGCTTCCTCACTATATGGCGGCCTGAGGGAGTTGAACTTCTTCCAGGGCAGCTCAGGGCTCTTGGCATGGGTTTTCTAGTGAGTCAACAGAAGCTACATGGCCTTTTCTCCCCTAACCTCACTTCTACCACATTGGTTACTGTCTTAGTTATCTAGTGCTGCTGTAACAGAAATACCACAAGTGGATGGCTTTAACAAACAGAAATTTATTCTCTCACAGTCTAGGAGGCTAGGAGCCCAAATTCAGGGTATCAGCTCCAGGGGATGGCTTTCTCTCTCTGTCAGCTCTGAAGGAAGGTCTTTGTCATCAATCTTCCCCAGTCTAGGAGCTTCTCAGAGCAGGACCCCGGGTCCAAAGGACGCACTATTCTCCTGACTCTTGTTTCTCGGTGGTATGAGGTTCCCATGTCTCTCTGTTCCCTTCTCTAAGGAATAAATAAACCAAGTTTACAGTCCTCATTATGGGAATGGAGGAAACATATTCCTTCCTGTAGGGAGAGCTCTGCTAAGCACCAGGCTTCTCCTGGGGGATGTTAGCAAAGGGACGTGCGGTGGGGACAAGAATTAATGAACGGCGCCCTCCAACAGTGTGGTTAAAGACTTGTTTTCCACCGAAGGCCAACGAGAAGCTCCACTTCAGACCCAGCTGTTTGTTTATAGCATTTCCAAGCTCGATTGGAAATAGGTGCTTGGATGAACTGTCTCTCCATTTGGGGTCAAAAGGCATGAATTTCAGCAGCAAAATGGTTCACGCAGCAATCTTTGTTTTCCACATGAACTGGTCAGCTCTGAGCCTGGCCTCGGCCTCCCGCCGCATCGTCATGAGCCTCGGTAAATCTTTTGACAGGAGTCATTGTCCAGAGCAGGGCCCCCAACGACTTCTTTAAACGGAGTCATTCATTTGGCGATAATAGGAGGCCAGCTGCCGGCCCTGCTGATGGCGAGATTTTCATGTTGGTGACGTGTCTTGTCAGGGTATTTGGAGCCTCAGTGTAGCACCGGTGGTGCCTCTGGCAAGGGAGGATGGGACTCTCGCAGGTCTGGGGCCTGGGCAGTGAGTTTGGGGCTCCCAGGGAGGAAAGCAGTGGTAATGCAGTGGTTAAGACCTACGGCTGTTAACCGAAAGGTCGGCAGTTCGAATCCACCAGCCGCTCCTTGGAAACCCTATGGGGCAGTTCTACTCAGTTCTATAGGGTCGCTAGGAGTTGGAATCGACTCAGCCACAACAGGTTTGGTTTTGGTTGGGTTGGGGAGGAAAGCAGATGTTAGTCTAAGCTCCACTGAAGCCTGTTCAGCATCACAGCAACATGCAAGCCTCCGCTGATGGAAGGGGTGGTGGCTGCTCACGAGGTGCATTGGCCTGGAACCGGTCTCCCACATGAAGGGCAAGAGTCTTAGCGCTGCGCCACCACTTTGCTTTTCCTATGGTATTTTACTTGCCCGTAATCACTACCTCCATCATCGTCATCACCACCATTATCACATAACCAACATCACCATCATCATCCATTCCGTGACTCTCTCCAGTCACTCTTTATAGAATAAAACACGTGTGGGTGTAATTTACTCATTGTCCCTGTTGAAGACTGTCCTACAGACTGAGTATCCCACGATGGATGTGTCTGTCCCCTGCAAACCGTGCCGGGTGGTGTCCCATTTATTGCAGACGGGGCTGCTCTGTGCATCACCGCAAGTGTCCCATGAGTGGGTTTCCCTCCACCCTGTCCTCTGTTCCCCAAGCCTCCCTCTGGACCCCCCCATCTCTGTCCCTCTCTCTCCTGGGCATTCCCCAGAATTTGCAAAGGCTTCTTCTTCTCTCCTTCAGCACTCCTTCTTTGGATGACCTCTTACATGTCCATGGCTTTGTGACTATCCATGTAGAGATGAGCCAAATTGGGCCCCCGGTTCAGACTTGTCCCTGGGTGTTGGGCAGTACAGCCAGCAGCTGACCAACTGCGTCTGCTACAGAGCTTGAAGGCCTGTGTGCTCAGCATGGAATGATTTCATGGACTAAACTTTTGGAGGCTCTGGTCTTAGTGTCTGGGGGCCGCCATGACAAAATGAGTGGCTTATAAGAACAGAAATATGTTGTCTCACAGCTCTGGAGCCTGGGAGTCTGTATTCAGGGTGTCAGCTGGGCCATGATCTCTGTCCGCTCTAGGGGAAGATACTTCCTCATCTCCTCCCGAGAGTCCCTTGGCTCATAGACACCTCTTCGCAAGACATCTGCCTTCCCCCTGTGTGTGTCTCTTTTTGTCTGTCCTTTTTCGTAAGACACCTCTCAGAAGGGCTAAGACCCTACTCCAGCATAACCTCATTATCTTAACTGAGAACTTCTGCAAAGAAACACTCTATTTCCAGACAAGGCCACCGTTTACAGGTACAAGGGTCAGGACTCCGATATACATTTTTAGGAACACAATTCATCCATAACAGGGAGGTTCCTTCCTTGTCTCCTCTGGCTTCTGGTGGCCCGGGCATTTCTTGGTGTTCCTTGGCTTGTAGACGGATCCTCACATGTGTGTCTCTGTGGGTCTGCTCTCTCCTTCTATGCGATGCCTCTCAGAAGGGATTAGGACTAGGACCCACCCTACTCTGGTGTGACCTCATGTGAACCTAACTGATAACATCTTCAAAGACCCTATCTCCAAACAGGGTCACATTCACAGGTACAGGGATCAGGACTTCAATATATCTTTTAGGGGGATGCTATTTGTCTTAGTTGTCTAGTGGTGCTATAACAGAAATACCACAGGTGGAGGCCTTTAATAAACAGAAGTTTATTCTCTCACAGTCTAGGAGGCTAGAAGTCCAAATTCAGGACACCAGCTCCAGGGGAAAGCTTTCTTTCTTTTTTGGCTCTGGGGAAAGTCTTTGTCATCAATCTTCCCCTGGTCTAGGAGCTTCTCAGCACAGGGACCCCGGATCCAAAGGATGCACTATGCTCCTGCTCTTCTTCCTTGGTGATATGAGGTCCCCCTCTCCTCTCTGATCCCTTCTTTCTTTTATATCTCTGAAGAGGCTGAATCAAGACACAGCCTAATCCTGTAGATTGAGTCCTGCCTCATTAACATAACTGCCTCTAATCCTGCCTCATTAACATTATAGAGGTAGAATTTACAACACATAGGAAAAGCACATCAGATGACAAAACTGTGAACAATCACACAATACTGGGAATCATGGCCTAGCCAAGTTGACACACATTTTTGGGGTACACGATCCAATCCCTAACACCATTCAATCCATAACAGAGTACTGGATATTGGCCTGAGGTGGTGGGGTCTAGGGCAGTCTCTAGACAAGCGAGTAATGTGATGGGTGGTTCCAGTGAAGCCAGCAAGCAGAAACTAAAGGGCCGGAATCTCGGGTGAAAGGACAATTCATTGATGAGAAATGGAAGCAAGTGTTTATTTGGTTAATTTTTTTGAGCACCTACTATGTGCCAGGCACCAGTGAGAGGTGGCCCAGCCTCATAGGCAATCGGTCTCCTGGTGGAGGCTGATAAGGTGACCTCATGTGTGATTCGTGCAGGTACGAGTGAGGACGGGGCCTGGGACTCTGATGAGCCCCCACCGACCCAGGGAGGTGAGGAGACTGTTCCTGGAGGAGATGCTACCCCCCAAAGCTGGTCTTTCTGAAAGGGACAGGAATTGAGCAGGCAGAGAGCTTTCTCGAAGGGACAGCTGGTGAAGCAGCATGTGACTTAGGAGCACTGACAGAGGGATTCAGTCATGGGAATGAACAGTGTGTGTGCATGTGGGTGTACACATGTGTGAGCATGTGTGTAGGTGTGCACTATATGCCTGTGTGTATGTGTACATGCACACATGTGTGTCTATGTACATGTGTGTGTGCACATGTGTGTATTGTATGTATGCATGCATGTGTGCATGTGTGTGTGTACGTGTGCATGTGGTGTATGTGTGAGTGTATCTTAGTTATCTAGTGCTGCTATAACAGAAATACACATGTGGGGGCTTTAATGAACAGAGATTTATTTTCTCCAGTTTAGGAGGCTAGAAGTCTGAAATCAGGGTGCTAGCTGTAGGGGAAGGCTCTCTCTCTGTCCAGTCTGGGGGAAGGCCCTTGTCTCTTTTCAGCTTCTGTTCCTCGGCTCCTGGGTGACCTTCACGTGGCGTGTATCTTCCCCTCCGTTTGAGCCTGCTTGCTTAATCTGTTCTTTTCTATCTCAGAAAAGTGGGTTTGAGACATGCCCTACACTAACACTGTCTCATTAACGTGACAAAAACCCCATTCCCAAATGGGACTGTAACACAGGTATAGGAGTTAGGATTTACAACATGTATTTTGGGGGGTCACAATTCAATCCGTAACTGTGTGTGTGTGAGGGGAGGTGAGTTCACACGCAGTGATTCCAGATGGATGGGGAGCAACATTTCTCTCATCTAGGACCTTATATGCTAAGCTTAGGCCTTTTGAGAATTCTAAAAGAGTTAATACAATTAAAGCAGTTCAGCTGGCCGCTCTGGGGCTCAGCACCAGCCTTCCGCCCTTGACAGGCCCTCGGTTTCCCGTCTGTGCCTGGGACCCAGGCTGGGCTCTCCCAGCTCTGGTGCCCTGCGTATCTAGGAGAAGGAAGGGCATGGCTGCAGCCACCCAGGCCTCCCCCATCCCTGGCACCCTGCGTGAGGCTCTGGGTCATGGGGGGCCTCCAGCGAGCTGGCAACATGAGCCAGTGGAACAGGACCCTGTGTAACAGGACCCCGCGATGCACCCACTACAATACCAACAACAACCTCGCCTTTTAATTCTGCAACCGGAGAGGGGATGGCAGGGACTCGGGCCTCCTCAGGGGGCCTCGGGTGACTTATTGATCCATCGATTACAAATGTGGGTGACCCCGGGTGAGGGGACTCTCAGCTGCCAGGCAGTTTGTTGGAGGACGATTCCAACTGCCGAGATACACAATCACCCCGGAGCACCAGGCACTGCTGAGCGAGGGAGAAGAGAGGGAGAAAATCCCTCCTGTGTTCAGAAGCAAAGCACAGTTGTTCTCGTTGGTGGTGGTGGTAGCTGCCCTGGAGTCGTCCCCTGACTCACGGCGACCCCATGCGCAACGGAACCAAACGCCGCCCAGTCCTGCGCCATCCCTGTGACCAGCTGTGGATTGGACTGTTGTGATCCACAGGGTTTTCACTGGGTGGTTTTGGGAGGGAGATTGCTAGGCCTTTCCTCCTAGCCCATCTCAGTCTGGAAGCTCTGCTGAAACCTGGTCAGCATCACAACAACACACAGCCTCCCCTGACAGACGGGTGGTGGCTTCACAACTAAGCGCACGGGCTGGGAATTGAACCCTGGTCTCCCGCAGGGAAGGTGAGAATTCCACCACTGAACCGGTACTGCTCCCACGAGTGTTCCTTCATCACTGTTCAGAGAAACGGTGCTGTGATGATCCTTCTCAACAGGCCAGGGAACCTCGACATCAGACCGTTCAGGTGCCACAGTGCTTGTGGTCAAGCCCGGATGTCCCCACTCTGTGACTCAGGGCAGGGTAGACTGTTTGTGGTCCCGAGTAGAGAAGACTTTGGCTCAGAGTTGAAGGGAGACAATCACACACGGGAAGCTGACCAGGCTGAGGAAGGCCCAATGGCTAATGGAGCCTGCCGCCGTCCCCGGGCCCCCGAGTCAATTCCGACCCATAGTGACCCTAAAGGACAGAGTAGAACTGCCCCATAGGGTTCCCAAGGCTGTCATTGTTACACTGGCTGCAACAAGGGGCTCAAACCCAGCAATGATCGTGAGGATGGTGCAGGACCGGGCAGTGTTTTGTTTTGCTGTACATGGAGTCGCTATGAGTCAGAACCAACTTGACAGCACCTAACAACAACAACAATTGTTACAGAAGCGGTTTGCCAGGTCTTTCACGGAGCTGCTGGGTGGGTCTGAACCACCGACCTTTCAGTTAGCAGCCGAGTGTTTAACCACTGCGCCACCAGGGCTCCTTCAATGGCAATAGGGCTTCTGATTTGTAGCTGGGGCCTCAACCACCTGAATAAAGACCGCATTCCCCTGAGCCCTGCGTTCTCACCTATAGAGCGGGACAGAGATCTTGGGGGTCTGCTCGGTACTCAGCAAGTGTGTGCCCCCCCAGGCCCAGCCCATCCTGAGGCAGGGCCCCTGCAGACCCTGATTGTCCCAAGGCAGGACGCCCCTGGACCCCAACCGTCCTGAGGCAAGGCCACCAGCCACCAAACGTCCCGAGACAGGCCCCCCCCGACCCCGATCATCGTTAGGCAGGGCCCCAGTGGTAGGCTAGGTGGCCGGCAGGTGTCTTCCAAGCCCAGGTGAGCAATGGAGGCATGGATGCTCCCCGCCCTGGTTCAAACCTTCGGCTCCTTGCGTGTCTGCCTTGGAAGCACAGAAGGACGGGCCTGAGAACCTTGTCCCGTCCTCTGCCCTTGGGCTGGCAGAGGCCGTTGTCATGTCTCCCGCTGACCTCGCCAGAGCCCAGACCCTCTGAGTGGCCCTTCCCTGGGATCAATAGCCCAGCCAATCAGCTGGCAACGTGATACTAATGGAGGCAGAATTAAAACGCAGCGCGGGTGCCGAGGCCCATATTAATCTGGACGGCCGAGGGGGCCTGGGCGGGGTGGGCTGCTGGGGGCGGGGGGTGGCCTTTAATGGAGCAGTATTGACCAGGCGGGGACCACAGCGTGGATTGGATGTCACTCTGCCTCACGGAAACTTGAGGTTTATGGATTTCAGTGTTTTATAGGTTTGAGTTAAAAAAAAAAAGTGACCTCTCTTCTCCCCCAGATCAATAGCCTCTTTCTAGCTGAGCGCAATCACCAATATTCCATCAGCGTGGCCCCACGGGAGGTTTGTAAATATCTGTGTTGGAAATATTAATATCTGATGGTAAACAGGGTCTCGGTGACACCCAGGGCCCGTCAGTCCCCGCGCCGGTGCTGGGAACAGGCTCAGCCCTCGCGCGCAGCCTTCCAGATCCCCCCAAACCCCAGGGGAAAGAGTCCTGTGCCGACACTGTCCGCTCCTTTTGGGAAAGTTTAAGTCCTTCCGAAAAGGCAAGAGAGCTTCTGACTGCCGTGGGCTCCAGTGGGCGGTATCCGCCCAGCCTCCCACTTTCAGGGTTCTCTAGAGTCTGTACCCTGCACGGCCACCCTGGGAGGGAGGCAGGGTGGGACCCCTGCTCCCTTTTTAAAAGAATGTTCTTGTGGTAAAATATATGTCACCAAAAATTTGCCACTTTAACCATTTTTACATGTAGAATTCAGTGGCACTAATTGCATTCACCATGTTGTACAGCCATCACCACTATCCATTTCCAGAACTTTCTCGTCACCCCAAACAGAAACTTCATGGCCCTTAAGCAGTGACTCCCCATCCCCCCCGCCCCTCAGCCCCTGGTATCACTAATCCAAGCATTTGCCTGTTCTAGAGACTTTGTCTAAGCGGGATCAGGCAGTGCTTGTCCTTTGGTGACTGACTTATTTAGCTCGGCATCATCTTTTCAGGGTTCGTCCACGCTGTGATTTACTTCGGGACTCTGTTTCTCTTTATGGCTGAGTAGTAATCCACTGTCATTGTCACTGTCATGGATTAAATTGTGTCCCGCAAAAATGTGTGCATCAGTTTGGCTGGGCCACGAATCCCAGTATTGTGTGGTTGTCCTCCGTTTTGTGACTGTCAGTTTATGTTAAAGAGGATTAGGGTGGCATTGTAGCACCCTTACAAAGGTCATATCCCTGATCCAGTGTAAAGGGAGTTTTCCTGGGGTGTGGCCTGCACTGCCTGCTACCTTAGAGATGAAAGGAAAGAGAAGCGAGCAGAGAAGGGGGACCTCATACCACTAAGAAAGCAGTGCCGGGAGCAGAGCACATCCTTTGGACCCAGGGTTCCTGCGCAGAGAAGCTCCTAGTCCACGGGAAGACTGATGACAATGAGGACCTTCCTCCAGAGCAGACAGAGGGAGAAAGTCTTCCCTGGAGCTGATGCCTTGAATTTGGACTTTTAGTCTACTTTACTGTGAGAAAATAAATTTCTCTTTGTTAAAGCCATCCGCTTGTGGTATTTCTGTTATAGCAGCACTAGATGACTAAGACAGTCTGGATGGACCGCATTGTATGTGTCCATTCATCTGCTGATGGACACGTGAGTTGTTCCAACCCTTGGGCTGTTGTGAACCGTGCCGCGGTGAACACTGGTGTGCCCGTTTCTGTTTGTGTCCCTGCTCTCAAGCGTCTTGGATAAATGTCTAGGAGTGGAAAGGTTGGGTCCTATGGTAACTATGTTTAGCTTTTTGAGGAACCACCAGATTGCTTTCCAAGGTGGCTGCACCATTTTACATTCCCATTGGCAGTGGACGAGGGATTCAGTTTCCCTACATCCTTGTCAGTACTTGCTATTTTCTGATAATAGGCAGCCTAGTGGATGAACCGACTTGAAGGCAATGGGCAGCAAAGCAGTTTGCGTTTGACCACGAACTGAAAGGTTGGTGGTTCAAACACACTCAGAGGTGCCACAGAATGAAGGGCTGGCAATCTGCTCCCATAAAGATTACAGCCTAGAAAACCCTATGGGGTAGTTCTACTCTGTCACATGGGGTTGGCATGAGTAGAAATCAGCTAGATGGCCATGGGTTTCTGGTTTGGTTTAGCGGGGGTGATGACACCCCATTTTAAAGATGAGGTCCCAGGGTTCAAGGACAGGCCACCTGGTGCATAAATTCTGGGGCCGAGATGAAGAGCAGTGGCTGCGAGGCCGTGCCGGCTCTGACGCTGACAAGAAGAAGCTGGGAAGATTCTCTCCTTCTCACTGTGGGCGGGGGCTGGGCTCGCTGTGGCCTGTGTCCAGCCTGTCTCGTCTCTGCACGGGGGTGGTGAGGCTCAGAGGGGAGGAAAGGGGCACCTCGGGCACTCTGAAGTGCGGCGGCAGAGGCCCACCTGGCGTGCTCTGCCCACCTTCCCGCCCTCCGGGGCCTCCTCACCCCTCCTGTCGGGATTCTAACCCAGGCTTGCTACCCCGGGAGTGGGTGTGTGTGCTGGGCTGTGCCCTGGCAGGGGTCTGGGCAGCTCAGGGCCCCTCTGCGAGCTGGTCCCCCACCACTGCCCTGGCCACTACCCTGGCCACTCTGATGTCCCTGTGCAGCCCAAGGCCCAGTATACTCCTCAGGGTAACTCTTGGGCTCCGGCCGGGCCCCCGCTGGCTCTGCCCTAGGAGGGCAGGGATTATACTGGCCACAAGTCGCCCAGAACCTGGCCATGTGCTGGGAGACTGGGGACATGTGGAGAGGAACAGAGACGGACAGGAGGGCCACACAGAGCACAGGGTTAGGTTGAGGAGGAGCTGAGCGAGAGAAAGTATTGAGAGGCAGGGGCCAGATGGAACATTCCAGAAATGGGGAGAACATTGTCCCAAGGAATTGGGGTGCTGGGGTGAAGCCAAGGGAGGGCACTGGCCCCCTGCGAGGCTCTGTGGGGGTGGGCCCAATCTCTCTGTCTGGCCGCTGGGGTGTTTCGCTTGCTCTGTCCTTTTGGAGTCTGGCTGCTCCAGGTCATGGGGCCTCACTGGCCCTGGGTCAAGCTGCCCAGCTGTCTCCGCCGCAGACCCCATCCCCTCTTGTCCCTGTGGAGGTGGGGGCTGTTCCTGCTCCCTCCTTAAGACGCACCCAGCCCACCTCCAGTTTTGAGTGGGCAGCTCCCCAAAGGCGCCCCCTCCTCACTGTCCTGCTCTGGGAATTTAGGGGGTGTGCAGTGAGCCAAGGTGGTGGGCAGTGGGTGCCGGCTCACTCGCCCCCTGGAGGACCTCCCAACCCTCTCAGAGTGCTCAGGGGCTCAGGCTCTGCCTCCAGGAACCACAGGCCCGGCTCCCTCTGTGACCAATGGTCAGGGGCTTCCTCCAGGAACCATCCCAGGCCAGGCTCCCTTTGTGACCAATCATCAGCAGCTTCTTCCAGGAAACACATCCCAGGCCGGGCCCCCTCCATGACCAATGGTCAGGGGCTTCCTCCAAGAGCCACATCCCAGGCCTGGCTCCCTCCGTGACCAATGGTCAGGGGCTTCCTCCAGGAACCACATTCCAGGCCGGGCTCCCTCCGTGACCAATGGTCAGGGGCTTCCTCCAGGAACCACATCCCAGGCCGGGCTCCCTCCGTGACCAATGATCAGGGGCTTCCTCCAGGAAACATATCTCAGGCCAGGCTCCTTCCATGACCCATGGTCAGGGGCTTCCTCCTGGGACGACATCCCAGGCCGTGCTCCCTCCATGACCAATGGTCAGGGGCTTCCTCCAGGAACCACATCCCAGGCCGGGCTCCCTTTGTGACCAATCGTCAGCAGCTTCTTCCAGGAAACACATCCCAGGCCGGACTCCTTCCATGACCAATAGTCAGGGGCTTCCTCCAGGAACCACATCCCAGGCCGGGCTCCCTTTGTGACCAATCATCAGCAGCTTCTTCCAGGAAACACATCCCAGGCCGGGCTCCCTCCATGACCAATGGTCAGGGGCTTCC
>NW_004444047.1:3193837-3216977 GCF_000243295.1 Trichechus manatus latirostris | reverse complement strand
CACATCCCAGGCCGGGCTCCCTCCATGACCAATGGTCAGGGGCTTCCCTTTCAGGCTCAGTCAGCAACTCCGTTCCATCTCATGAGCTTCTGTGCCCGTGCAGGTACAGCCGGTGAGGACTGGGGCAGCAGGTCTGTGTGGAAGCCTACAGGGAGGGGACCGGAGATCCTCGAAGGGATGAGGACTGTCCCCCGCCCCCACGCCCGAGCAACCTGCTGCATCACATGTCAGAGAGCATTTCGGAGGCAAAGCTGAAGGTCCCAGTGGCCACCACTTTGTAACTGGGCTCCCACAGGACCCAGCGGCTGAGCCCTGTCCCAGGGGACCGTGGGTACTGTGAAGAGAAGGGGCAAACACGTGGCCAGGAGCAGGGCTGTGTCTGTTCTCCGTTCTCAGGGTCTGCACTGCTGACTTTGGCCACATGTCACGCGTGTGGTCACCATAGACAGCATGGACCTCATTTCTAGCTCAGTGGGTGAGGGCTTTGAGGTCAGGAGGGCCATCGTGAACCGAAGCACGATCCCTCCTGGCTGTGGGACCCTGGAAAAGACCCTTGTCTCTGGCTTCAGCATCCCCATGCATGAGGACAGGAGAGGACTGTGTCTATGGCCGTCCTGGCTCGGCTGCCTGGCCACCCTCCGAGTCAGGCTGTCCCCTCCACCTCCATCTGCTGGCAGTTAAGTGAGCGAAACATGTTCGACACTGAATAATTAATTTTCATTCTGCCATAAAAACGTTGTCGATTGATTTACAACCCCTCCCGGCAATAAAGCTTTTCGATGGAAACCTGATTCTTAATTATTGTCCCGGGCCTGCCAGGAGGTGTGTCCAGCTGCTTGGAGCAGCCCAAATGTTCCCAGGCCTGCCTGGGCACGAGGCCAGCTGCTGTCCCAGCCGCTTTCTCAGCCGTCCACACATGACAGCACTGGTCGCTGCCCTGCCGAGCCCTTGGTCAGTGACCCTCAGGCCCAGCTGGCCGCAGGGTGGGAACAGGTCAGGGAGGAAAGCTCCCTGGAGGGATGGCACAGGGAGGGGGGCTGTTGTCACCAGTGTGGTGGATGAGGAGGGCCAGACTCAGTGCAGACGTGGTGCCCAGATGGAGCTGGTTGAGGGGGAGCTGGCTTCCCTCTATGGTCTGCCTGGCCTTGGAGAAGGCATGCTGTGGAGCAGGCAGCAGTGGTCACTTGCCTCAGGATGTACCTGGAACACTCATGCATCACTCCCACGTCCCCCACTCCTTCCCAGGCAAGGGCTCCGGGATGGACCCCGAGATGGGTCCTCACCTCGAGAAGGCACGGTTCTCTGCCCTTCATCTCCCGGGCACCAAGGGAATGTGGTATTTGATTTTTTTCCCCTCAAACCTAGTAAGTGTGGAGGATGATACTCTCCTCCTAGAGTGCCCGCACAGGCAGTGGTCAGTGAGCACTCAGCACACAGCACACAGGAAGGGCTCAGTGAGCGCTCAGCACACAGGAGGTGCTCAGTGAGCGCTCAGCACACAGGAGGTGCTCAGTGAGCGCTCAGCACACAGGAGGTGCTCAGTGAGTGCTCAGCACACAGGTGCCTGGTGAGTGTTCAGCACACAGGAAGTGTTCAGCAAGCACTCAGCACACAGGAAGGGCTCAGTGGGCACTCAGCACACAGTAAGTGCTGGGTGAGTGCTTAGCACAAAGAAGGTGCCTGGTGAGTGCTCAACACACAGGAGATGCTTAGTGAGTGCTCAGCATACAGCAGGGGCTCAGTGAGCACTCAGCACACAGGAGGTGCTCAGTGAGTGCTAGGCACACAGGTGTTCAGTGAGCTCTCAGCACACATGAGGTGCTCAGCAAGCACTCAGCACACAGGAGGTTCCTGGAGAGTGCTCAGCACACAGTACATGCTCAGTGAGTTTTCAGCACATAGGAGGTGCTCAACGAGATGTTGAAGCCAGGAGATGGATCGGGTCCCACAGGCCTGGTGTGGAAAGTGCAGAGGTAAGAAGCCCAAATCCTGGGGTGCTGTGATTTTGAGAAGTCGGCGAGAAGAGGAGATCGAAGTCCTGGCGGGGAGCAGGATTGGTGGTCAGGAAGCTGAGCCCAGAGGAGCAACACAGCCGAGAGTCCAGTGAGGACCCAGAGCTGGCCCTGACCCCTGGTGACCTTGACCTGAGTGGTTTCAGCGGAGTGGTGGGGAAGATAACCTGGCTGGAGGGGTCTGAGAGGGCATGGAGGTACAGGGGAGGGTGGGGCAGAGACAGTCCTTCCCACTGGAGGTGCAGAGACCCAGGGGGAGCTGGAGACAGTGTGGGGCCAGGAGACGCCAAGGGGCTGGAAGCCAGGGTACCAAGGGACATAGGGAGAAGGGTCTGGGTAAGGATGCAGGAGGGAGCGGGATAGGCTACTAGGTGGACTCCGGGCTCACACTGCCCCCCTGGAACGTTGGCCTTGCCCCAAGCAGGTGACTTGGGTTCTCTGTGCCTCAGTTTCCCTTTCTGTCCTGCATGAGGGCTGCTGTGGGGAGGGAGCGAGCCTGGTGGTGATGGCAGCCCCCATCAGAACCCCAAGGGCTGCCGGGGGATGATTCCGGGCACCTCCTTCCACGCCTCCCCCCAGGATCAGCCCTGGTTGGGCCCCTCCTGCTGCTGTCGTGTTTAGCCAGAGGGACACTGGAAGGGGCCGTCTGCCTTCGGAGTCTCGGCTCCTCACAGCACATTTGGAGACCCCCTTGGAGCTCAGGGCTGACAGCCAGCCCCCTTCCTGCTTCCAGCGGCCAGCCCAGGGCCTTCACTCTGCACCCCACAGGGGCCCTCACTGTCCCTGGTGCCGTCCTGCCACCCTCTGGGTCTGGGTTGAGCCCCCTGCCCCAGCCCCGTCTCCCCGTGTTCCGCCCCTGCACTCATCACAGCCTTTCTCACTCTCAGACCCCTCAGTAATTCTGGGGTGCCCACATCTGTGTGTCCTTGCCATGTCTGGACCCGCACAGCACCCAGTGTCTGCGCCCCTCGGCGGCCCTCACTTCCCCTGCTCTCCCGCAGAGAGTGAGGCTGGTGACCTGACCTGTCCACTCTCCACAACGCTTAGGACTACTGACCTGGCCTGGAGTGCGGGAGGGGCCAATGGTGGTAATTAGCGGATTTCCATGAGGGGGTCCTTGGTGGGGTCCTGGGGGAAGGGTGCTGGCTCTCTGAGGGAGGGACACAAGGGCCCTGATGCCTGGGGACTCTTGTCACCCCTCATGCCCCTGGCTCAGGGTGCTGATGGGGGATGGGCAGGACTGCCCACATCCAGGGGGCTGTGCTCACTGCTCACCCGCTGGGCTCTACCAGGGCAGACCTTGTCCCTTGCTGGGCTCTGGGAGGGGTATGCTCAGGGGAGCCAGGAGGGCTGGTCTGGGGACACTGAGGCTGCCAGTGTGGGGCATTTGTCCCAACACCACTGTCACCAGCCTGGAGCTCAAGAGCCTGAGTGACTCCCCAGGCCCCAGGGTCTGCCCTGCCCCATGCTTCCTCTTTCCATGAGGCCATTGACTTGAGGAATCTCGTTCCCAGGGGGCCCTGAAACAGAAGCCAGTGACAGGCGACTTCCAAGAGCCCCGCAGGACCCCGACCACAGCCAGGGACAGCAGAAAGCAAGTCCGTGCCCCCTGGGGCAGCTCCCACCTCCCCACACCTACTGCAGGGAGGAGGGAGCAGGTAGGGGGAAGGAGAAGGTCCGGGGCCAAGGAGATGCCCTTCCTAGCTGGGAGACTTCAGTGGGGTTACTCTCTGCAGATGGGGCCAGGGACACCACCCTGGGGGGCCAACTAGGAAACAGCTCACACCTGATGACCGCCCATGGTGGCCGGTGGTCATGGTTCTCCCTCCCTCTGGGTCCTCAGGGGTGTCTCATCTCAGGGGGGCTGGTAGGCTCACTCGGGGTCGTGGCTCTGGACAGGAGGCTGGACTCCCCAACTCAGCACCCCCTACCTGGCACACAGTAGGTGTTCAATAACCGGCACATGCTGTTATTTTCAAGGGTGCAATTCGGGAGGCAGAGCAGGCCCTGGGCACCCCAGTAACCAGCCCCCACCTGCTGACCACTTCCTATACCATGCCCCCTTAGCAGGAGCCTCCCTGCCAGGGCCTGGTCACCCCTTCTCATCCCGCGAGGAGTTCCTGGTGGAGCAAATGGTTAAGCGCTCAACTACTAACCAAAAGGCTGGCGGCCTCGGAGGAGGGCCTGGCTGGCCGTCAACTTCCGGAAGGTCGCAGCCATTGGAAGCCCTGTGGAGAGCAGTCCTACTCCGACACATGTGGGGAACCACGAGTCGGGGACGACTCACAGCAACTGGGCTTTTTGGTACTCATCCCAGGAAGAACCCAAACCAGACCCCCCACTTAGCTCGCTCACCCACTGGGCCAGGCCGGACGATGCACCCCTAGACTCACCCGTGCCCCCAGTCAAGGTCAGGCCCGCCCACACCTGCCTTCTTAGAAGGCGAGCTCCAGACTCTGCATCCAGTTCAAGAGCGCCCTCCTCCCTCCCTGTAGTCAGGGGGCTTCCTGCCCCTGGCACGTCCCCACAGCTTGCACCCCGAGTCCCCACAGCTCGCACCCTGAGTCCCCACAGCTCACACCCCAAGTCCCCACTGCTCGCACCCTGAGTCCCCACAGTTCACACCCTGAGTCCCCACAGCTCGCATCGTGAGCTCTCCTGCGTCTCCCTGACCTCCCCTCACTGGTGCCAGGTACACACAGTAAGTGAGCTGAGAAGGGCTATTGAATGGTGTTCACATCAGGGCCCTTACCCTGCTTTGCCCCCACACCCACTGTCCTTGTAGGCCTGGCAGAGTGGGTACCACCAGGTCTTCTAAGGGTCTGTTGTGCACCTGGCTTGTGGGTGTGGGATGCAGCAGTGACCCAGCCAGGCACCTCCCTGCTCTCTGGCAGCCCTCTCCTCAGGCATCAGCACTCTCAGAGGCCTGGTCCTGACCCAGGCGTTTATAGGCCACCCAGTCCATCAGCCCAGCTCCCCTCCCACACTGCTCCCCCAGTCCATCAGCCCAACACCACTCCCCCTACTGCTCCCCCAGTCCGTCAGCCCAGCTCCCCTCCCACACTGTTCCCCCAGTCCATCAACCCAGCACCCCCTCCCACACTGCTCCCCCAGTCCATCAGCCCAACACCACTCCCCCTACCGCTCCCCCAGTCCATCAGCCCAGCCCCCCTCCCACACTGCTCCCCCAGTCCATCAGCCCAACACCACTCCCCCTACTGCTCCCCCAGTCCATCAGCCCAGCCCCCCTCCCACACTGCTCCCCCAGTCCATCAGCCCAGCACCCACTCCCCATACAGCTGCCCCAGTCCATCAGGCCGGCACACCCTTGACACACACGGGCAGGACTGCCAAACTACCTACGGGGACGATACTGCTGGCTGTGAGGGGCCACCTCATCCCAGGAGCCTCCACCTCATCCCAGGAGCCTCCACTTCATCCCAGGAGCCTCCGCCTCATCCCAGGAGCCTCCACCTCATCCCAGCAGCCTCCACCTCATCCCAGGAGCCTCCACCTCATCCCAGGAGCCTCCGCCTCATCCCAGCAGCCTCTGCCTCATCCCAGCAGCCTCCTCCTCATCCTAGGTGACTCCTCCTCATCCCACGTGCCTCCTCCTCATCTAAGGAGCTTCCTTCCCCTCATCCCAGGAGACTTCTCCTCATCCCAGGAGCTTCTGCCTCATCCCAGGTGCCTCCTCCCCATCCCAGGTGCCTCCTCCTCATCCCACGTGCCTCCTCCCCACCCCATGTGCCTCCTCCCCATCCCAGGTGACTCCTCATCCTCATCCTAGGTGCCTCCGCCTCATCCCATGTGCCTCCTCCCCATCCCAGGTGCCTCCTCCTCATCCCAGCAGCTTCCTCCTCATCCCAGCAACCTCCTCCTCATCCCAGGAACTTCCTCCTCCTCATCCCAGGAGACTCCTCCTCATCCCAAGTGCCTCCTCATCCCAGGAGCCTCCTCCTCCTCATCCCAGGTGACTCCTTCTCCTCATCCCAGGAGCCTCCTCCTCATCCCAGGATGGCTGCAAAGATGGGGCCATGGGGAGGCGGGCTGCAGCCCAGGGCCATTGCCACCCCCTCCCCAGCTCCAAGCAGCTCCCCCACCCTCTGCCACCTTGAGACTTGAAGAACACAGGGCTGGTGGGGTGTCAGCGAGCCAGAGCTCAAATAGGAAACTGAAGCAGAAGGATGGAGGGGCATGTCCAGATTGGTAATGGCGGTCAGGTGTGCTGCAGATGCTCCCTCCCTGGATGAGCACAGGAGCCCTCACAGCTGCCGTGAGGGAGGGATATTGCCCCCATTTTACAGCTGAGAAAAGTGAGGCAAAGAGCAAGTGGCATCCGAGGTCCTGCAGTAGGGACTGGGGAGGACGGTTGACAGGGCAACCTGCTCGGCCCCTTTCCTGAGCAGCTCAGGGGCAGAAGGCCCTGGGAGGCCTCCAAGGGCGGGGACCTGGCACCTGGGGGTGTTCCCTGCGGGTGGGTGGGGACACGGCGCCCAGGGCTCCAGTGGCCCCCACCCCCTCAGGGCAATGGGCACGGGAGAAGGAACATGGGGAGCACTCCGGAGTCATTGGCACATCACCGAGGGGTATGAGGAAGAAACAGAGGTCTCCCCACAGACCCCACAAAAGTGCTGTGGCTCTGGACTGCCACCGAGGACTGGAGGAAGCTTGGAGCAGGAGACAGTGCCAGAGAAATGATCCTAAAGTGCTTTGGGTCCCCCGGGGCCTGGAGAGAGGGGAAGCTGTGAGGGCGGTGGAGGATGGGGGTGCTGGTGGGGAGGCGGCAGAGTGTCGCCTTCCTCCACCCCCCTTTGTACACCCTTTCAGCCCAGGTGCTGGCTGTCCTCACGGAGGGATGACAGATGCTGGGGCTGGACCCAATCCCCTTCCTGCCAAAGTTCTTAGGGGGAGCAGAGCTGTGGGGGGAGAGGGCAGGCCAGGCAGCCTAGTGAGGACAGGGCTGTGAGCCTCAGAGGCCTCGAAGCCGCGTGACCCTCCACCTCAGCACCTTGGCACAAACTGCCCCGTCTGCCGGACACACGTGCCCTTCTCCTGCCCTCCAGTGCCCCTGCATCTGGGAGGGCCAGCACCTGCCGCCTCCTGCTCTCTGGGTGAGGCTCCTCTCTGCACCCCCTCCTGCTCTTGTCCTGGGAGTTGGCGCTCATTGCACAGGTTTAGGGAAACAAACGGATTCCTGGAGGGCAGATGGCTCTCTCCCTCACCCCAGTGTCACTGAGCTCATAGCAGGCACCCCCACCACGTGCTGAGTGAATGAATGAAGGGATGAGTAGACTACTGATCATGGCCAGCCAGGTGCACGTAGCAGCCCTGGTCTGCCGGTAACCCAACAGATGCGGGCCGTCAGGAGTGAATGAGTGCCATGTCCTGGGCTCTCTGTAGTCCCGTGCTGTAGGCACAGACACAAGAGGGCCGTGATGGACGATGCCTGAGGGCGTCTGGAGTACATGGGGCTGGCCTGTGCCCCACCCCACCCCCACTCACTGCCGCCCAGTGGACAGAGAGGAGCAGGGTGGGCCTTCGCCTCCCGGGGCCCCAGTGAGCGGGCACAGGCACAGGGATGAGCTGGCCCCGCCTGCGCTCTCTGCTCTCAAGAACATGGCGGGCGCTGGGGGCTTTGACAGGAATTAAGTGACCTGCCCAGAGTCCCCCGGGGCTGCTCCTGAGGCCGGCAAGGCACCAGCCGCTGGCTCCAAGTCCTGTTTTCAGACCTGCGCTGAAGGCTCTGTCTCCAAGGGATGGTAATGAAATAATGTTGGTGCGACAGTGTTCTTGTCGCCTGAGAGTGTCTAAGTGCTTTATCAACAATTAATCGGGTCTCGCCCACTCGGCTGAGCAATCGTCCACAGGCTCCTGGGGCGGGAGGGCCCAGGAGGGGGTGGGCTCACAGTTCCGAAGCTGAGCCCTGAGTACACAGGACGGGACCAAAAAACAAAACAAAAAATCCCAAACCCATTCGATTCCAACTCACAGCAACCCTATAGGACAGAATAGAACTGCCCCATAGGGTTTCCAAGGAGCAGCTGGTGGATTTGAACTGCCGATCTTTTGGTTAGCAGCCAAGCTCTTAACCACGCCACCACCAGGGCTCCACAGGACAGGACAAACAGCTTCAAAGTTGGAGAAGATTAGAGTAACAGACACAGAGAAGCCAGAAGCGCAGCATAGTAGGGTTTTGGAGCTAAGGGGCCTTAGAATCTCACACTAAGTTATCTTAGACTCTCAGCCTTCGGTCTCCACCTGGGTCCCAGCCAGCTCCTCTATGTTCTGTTTTTCCACCCAGACCCACCACCTCTCCTCCTTGAGCTTGCTTCCCTCCCTCTCAAACCTGTTACCGTTGAGTCGATTCCAACTCACAGTGACCCTATAGGACGGGATAGAACTGTCCCACAGCGTTTCCAAAGAGTGGCTGGTGGATTCAAACTGCCTTTTGGTTAGCAGCTGAATGCTTAACCCCTGCGCCACATGGGTAACATGTGATGACCTCTCTCACTCTGGGAAGTTAAACAGTGTAGGTGGGGCATCTAGTAGAGCTACATACAGTAGGTGCCCAATGGATAGTGTCTCCTTTAAAAACAAAAACCAAAAACAGTTGCCATGCGGTTGATCTCAACTCATGGCACCTCCATACGTTCAGAGTGGAACTGTACTTTATAGGGTTTTCAGTGGCTGATTTTTTGAAAGTACATCGCCAGGCCTTTCTTCCAAGGCACTTCTGGGTGGACTCAGTCTTTGGGTTAGCAGCTGGGTGTGTTAACCCTTCGCACTGCCTGGGACTCCAGCAGTGAATGTAATTCTGCAGGTGTCTTGGTGGCTCCTGCCTGGTCTAGTGGGTCTGGACATCTCCAGTGGGGTCGGCTGATGGGGAGTGAACAGGAGAGCAGACAACCAGACCCACTTAAAGGGCACTGTGCACAGCACTGGGGATTTTAACTCGGAAATAAGGGAACTTGACTAAACGTATGAACAGCAGGAGCTGAAGTTATCCTTTGTTGTTGTTTTTAGGTGGCCTCGAGTTGGTTCTAACTCATAGCGACCCTGTTTACAACAGAACAAAACACTGCCTGGTCCTGCGCCATCCTCACAATCATTGTTATGCTTGAGTCCATTGTTGCAGCCGCTGTGTCAGTCCATCTCATTGAGGGTCTTCCTCTCTTTCGCCGACCCTCTACTGATGTCCTTCTCCAGGGGCTGATCGCTCCTGACAACATGTCCAAAGGATGTAAGACGAAACATCCTTGCTTCTAAGGAGCACTCTGGTTGTACTTCTTCCAAGACAGATTTGTTTATTCTCTTGGCAGTCCATGGGATATTCCATACTCTTTGCCAACACAATTCAAAGGTGTCAATTCTTCTTCGATCTTCCGTATTCATCGTCCAGCTCTCACGTGCATATGATGTGACTGAAAACACCATGGCTTAGGTCAGGGGTACCTTAGTCTTCAGGGTAACATCTTTGCTTTTGAACACTTGAAAGAGGTCTTTTGCAGCAGATTGGCCCAATGCAATGCATCTTTTGATTTCTTGACTGCTGGGTGTTGATTGAGGATCCAAGTAAAATGAAATCCTTGACAAGGTCAATCTTTTCTCCGTTTATCGTGACGTTGCTTATTGGTCCAGTTGTGAGGATTTTTTATTTCTTTGTGTTGAAAGTGATCCTTTACATTGTTAAATTTCCCTGGGCCGCTCACGTGCTTGGGCAAGTTTCCGCGTCAGGAATGTACAATGCCCCAACAGGCATTTGAAGTTCTTGAAAACAAACAACAACAACGAAACACGAAAACTAGTATTTTTATAAATGCAATTTAAAAGGCTTCATTGATTAGGCTTGTGCGCTGGGCTAATCACTTACAGGAGTTTCATGGGTTCATTTTGAGCATCTCAGACACTAATCAAAGGCACACAAAATCGTTTTCTTACTCAACGATCTCCACCTTTATAAATAATATCAGGAGATTTGTAAATCAAACTTAAAAGCCTCAGGGAAATTGGCTTTTGAATACGTAGCATTAAGGTTAACTTTCATAGACCTGGTATTAATGTAAAATCCAATGACATTAAAAACAGCCCTCCCTGCCTGGACAATCTTCTGTCGGGCATCCGACGACTCTGTCCCCTGACAAGGTGGGTGCTGAGCAGGAGGGCATTTGCTGGGTGGAGGGTAGGCAGAGCTTCCTGTGTGGAAAGGCTGTTCCAGCCCAGACTGGCGAGTTGGAGGGGAGCGGAGAGGGAAAAGCATTCTGGGCAGAGGGAACAGCAAGTGCAGACGACCCTGAGTGAGTGGCTGCAGCAGAGGGGGAGGGGCAGGGGGAAGAGAAGCTGGAAGGTGGGGTGAGGGCACCATGCAGGGTCCCCTGAGTGGGGTGGGGGCTCTGTCCTTGGTTCTGAGGGCCACGGGGGCTCTCGGGGCTGGACAGGTGGGACCCCTCGTGTATGTGGGGAGCTCTCAGACGAACCCCCTTCTTGCCAGCGGGGGGCTGGCCAATGCCCCCCCTCCTCCAGCCCGCCCACCTGGGAGGGGCTTCTCCCTCCTTGGAAGGTCAGCCTCGTCTGACTCCTGTGCTGGCCTCAGTGAGGGCAGGGGTGAGGCCAACGCCCTCGAGCCCTAGGCCTGCACAGAGAAGCCACTCAGCAGGGCTTGTTCAGGGTGAAAGGGCTGGTCCATTCTCCCAGGAGTGGCCCATTCTCTTTGGCACTGGTGACCCCACGTCAAGGGGATGTGGTGTGGTGGACAGCATTAGGGAGGGTCCCTGCCCCCAGGGAAGACCCCATGACTGGGGCGGGGAATGTGTGGGACCAGAGCTGCTGGAGAGAGGGTGCTACCTCCGAGCCAGCCCTGACTGATGTGGGGCGGGGGCCATGGACTGAGGGTGGGCCCCTGAAGATCACCCCTGTCCGGCCCTGGCTGAAGGTCCACAGTCTCACCCACAAGGTTTGTGCTCTGGCCCCTGGGCTGGGTGCCCCCGAGCATCTAGTGCATGGCCGCCTCCATGCCCAGTGCATCTGCCAAAGGATTGAATGAATGTGTGAGTGAGTGAGTGAGTGCGTGAGTGAGTGGGTGAGTGAGAGTGAGGGGGTGCGTGAGTGAGTGAGTGGGTGTGTGAGTGAGTGAGTACATGAGTGAGTGGGTGAGTGAGAGTGAGTGGGTGCATGAGTGAGTGAGTGAGTGTGTGAGTGAGTGCGTGAGTGAGTGGGTGAGTGAGAGTGAGTGGGTGCGTGAGTGAGTGAGTGAGTGTGTGAGTGAGTGTGTGAGTGAGTGGGTGAGTGAGAGTGAGGGGGTGCATGAGTGAGTGAGTGTGTGAGTGCATGAGTGAGTGTGTGAGTGCATGAGTGCATGAGTGAGTGAGTGTATGAGTGAGTGAGTGAGTGGGTGAGTGAGTAAGTGAGTGAGTGGGTGAGTGAGTGTATGAGTGAGTGAGTGTATGAGTGAGTGAGTGGGTGAATGCGTGAGTACATGAGTGAGTGAGAGAGTGGGTGAGTGAGTGAGTGGGTGAGTGAGTGCATGAGTGAGTGAGTGTATGAGTGAGTGAGTGGGTGGGTGAGTGAGTGTGTGAGTGCATGAGTGAGTGAGTGCGTGAGTGTATGAGTGAGTGAGTGGGTGGGTGAGTGAGTGCGTGAGAGAGTGCATGAGTGAGTGAGTGAGTGTGTGAGTGCATGAGAGAGTGAGTGTATGAGTGAGTGAGTGGGTGGGTAAGTGAGTGCGTGAGTGCATGAGTGAGTGAGTGCGTGAGTGTATGAGTGAGTGAGTGGGTGGGTGAGTGAGTGCGTGAGAGAGTGCATGAGTGAGTGAGTGAGTGTGTGAGTGCATGAGAGAGTGAGTGTATGAGTGAGTGAGTGGGTGGGTGAGTGCGTGAGTGAGTGCATGAGTGAGTGAGTGAGTGTATGAGTGAGTGAGTGGGTGAATGCGTGAGTACATGAGTGAGAGAGTGGGTGAGTGAGTGGGTGAGTGAGTGAGTGGGTGAGTGAGTGAGTGCGTGAGTGAGTGAGTGGGTGATTGAGTGAGTGGGCGGGTGAGTGAGTGAGTGAAAACAGACAGAGTGAGGGCCGCCCCTGCTGTCAGGAGCACAGCCAATGCTCCCCTTCTCTGCCTCACCTAATGTGCCACAGCTGCTCAGCCCCACGGCCACAGAGGACAAGACAGGTGGGTCCTCCCCACGCCTCCATGCCCTGCCCCAGATGGTCAGTGCCCCCTATGGGCCCTAGGGGACCCTGTTCCCTAGCCTTGCTGCAGCTCGGGCACATGGCCGCTGTTCCTCCTGGACCAGGGTCCCCTGGCTGTCCGGCTGCAAGGCCCCTCTTCCCGATGGCCTCTCTGGCAGACAGCAGGGACCGCAGTGCAGTGGGGACCTTGACTAGTGGGGCCTGGCCGCCCCCTGCCTGCTGCGGCAGCCTTTTATGCAGCATCCCTGGTGGTTGGGAAGAGCCCCAGGAAAGGGGGTCCTGGAAGCCCCATCGGTCAGCCACCAATTGGCAAGTCCAAACAGCGCGTGGGCTCAGAGCGTGGCCCGGGGGTTGAGGCATGGTCTGCCTCCAGGCTTCCCCGTCTGCCGGAGTGGCCGGGTGGTTTTGGGGGCTGAACGAGACACTGAGTGCAGGTCCAAGTCCCTCATGTGGCAGGAGGAGAGCCACCAGCGATGGTCATCTGCCACAAGTGTGCTCGCTCGCCAGTGTCCCACCCCCACCAGGTGCTCAGCAGGCTCTGCGTTCACGCTGTAGCTGGACGAGTCTGTCTCTCCTATGGCCCACTCATCTCCCAGCGCCCTCAAAGCCTCCATGAAAGGGAGACCCTATCCACAGCGACTCCATGTGTGTCAGGGTAGAACGGTGCTCCATAGGGTTCTCAAGGGCTGATTTTTCGCAAGTAGATCTCCAGGTCTTTCTTCTGAGGCACCTCTGGGTGGACTTGAACTTCCAACCTTTCAGTCACCGGCCGAGTGTGTTAACCATTTGCATCACGCAGGGACTCTGAAGAAAGAACAGGATCAGAGAAATGATAACCCTGATCCCTGGCACTGGGGAAACCTCCAGAATTCCTATAACAAAGTCTGGGCCCCTATGGAAGAAGGAAGTTGACACCCAGGAGCCCCACCCGCTGAACCAGGGTCTCTCCACCTTGGTGCTGCTGACATCCCAAGCCAGACAGCGTGTGCTGTGGGCACTGGGGGTGTTTGGCAGCATCCTGACCTCCACCACTGGATGCAGGCAGTGTCCCGGGTTTTGACGGAAGGCATTGCCCCATGTCTCCTGGGGAGCAAAGTCACCTCCGAAGAGAAGCACTCCTTTAAAAAGTGCACAGACAGTGGGCATCTGGTCAAGAAACCACGGTTCTGGAAGGGGCGCTCACTCAAGCACGCAGCTGCCGGCAGAAGAGTCCCTCCACGTGGGGCCAAAGACACGGTAGAAGGGCTGGCGTCTGCATGTCCTGCGGCTGCCGTGACAGAACACCGCAAAGTGGGGGGCTTAGGACTACTACAGTGGATTGTCTCACAGTTGTGGAGGCCGTGGTCCAAACTCGAGGCGTCACCAGGCCGCGATCTATCAGCTCTGGGGAAAGAAACCCCTCTTCTCCTCCAGCTGCTGTAGCCTGGCTGTCTCTGGCATTCTTCGGCTCGCAGATGGACCCCTACACAGCATCTTTTGCCTGTGTGACTCAGTTTCCACGTGGGCTCTCCCGTTTTATAAGACACACTCAGAAGGGCCAAGGACCCACTCTACTCTGGAGTGACCTTGTTAATTTAACAGGTAGCATCTGCAAAGAAAAATCCTATTTCCAAACAAGGTCACGTTCACACACAGGGGTTAGGATTTCAACCTATCTTTTCAGGAGACACCATCAATCCATGACAACAGGGGAGGAGCAAGCTGGCATTTGACACAACCTAAAGATGGCAAGACTACATCTCACGTACTTCGGACATGGAGGGACCAGTCCCTGCAGAAGGATGCCATGCTTGGTAAAGTAGAGGGTCGCTGAAAAAGAAGAAGACAGACAACGAGATGGATTGACACAGTGGCTGCAATAGTAACAATGATGGTGAGGATGACGCAGGACTGGGCAGTGTTTCGTTCTGTTGTACATGGGGTCGCTATGAGTTGGAAAGGACTCCACAGCACCTAACAACAACAAAAGAATTGTTTGAAAGACAAGCTAGGTGGCCTCAGACGGGGGACGGGGGCCCTAGGGGAGCAGAGACCCCCCTTCACCTGTGTTCCACCTGAGACTGGTGCCTGGCCTTGTGCCCTCTTGTTTGAAGGTGGGTGGGTGCTCGTGGGTGGGGCAGCCTCCGGGGTTCTGGCTTCGGCCTCCTTTCAGACAGCTGCTCCCTAGCTGAGCATCGATCCCTGTTTCCTTGAGAACACATTATCTTCACGCGGCCTTGTGTTAATGTGCACGGCCTCATTTCCGTGTCCCAGCTGCACCAAAGCCCAGCACGTTCTCCCCCAGCCCATTGGGAAGGCGCTCATCTGGGGAAGGGGTCACGTCTCCAAAGTGCTCATAAGTGTCCAATGGCTCCCTGGGGGCGCCAGCTTCCCTGCTAAGTGTCGCCCGCGTCCCCAGCGTGCCAGCAACAAGTCTGCCAAAACGCGCTGTGAGGGCCCAGGACGCCAACCTCTAAAGTGCCAGAATCTCAGCTGGGAGGGGCCGTGGGTTTGACTCCCGGCACAGGGCCAGCTGCGGCCTTGGTCTCGGCCGCGCTGCTGAGGCCTCCCGCCCCCAACCGTCTGAGAATCAAACACGGACTCCCTCTGGCCTCGGCACCCCCTCATGTCCTTGTCCACGGCCCTCCAAGCCCCAGCAGCCTCCTCGAAGCTGCTCTGCTCCCCATCCAGAGAGTAGCCTAGAACATTCTGACCAGGTCTATTGTGCTCATGGCCCACACTGGTGCATTTGTGGTCAGGGGCTGTTGGGTCTATTCCGACTAATGACACCCCAAAGTGTGCGGAGTGGAACTGTTCACAGAGTTTTCAAGGCTGTGACTCTTCAGAAGCAGATGGCCGGGCCTTTCTTCTGAGGCACCTGTGAGTGGATTTGAACCACCAATCTTTTAGCTAAGTAGTTAAGTGCTTAACCATTTGCACCACCCAGCTGCCTCCACCCAGGTCTCTCAACGGCCGCTTCTCCTTGTCATTCAGGGCTCACCTAGGCTCACTGAGATCACCCACCCTCTTCCGCATCATACCACGGGAGAAAACGGCAGTATTTGTGCGGAGTAAGCCTGAGTGACATGGGGGCCTGGTGAAAAAGGCATTACATGATCTCGTACAATGACACGATTATGGTGAGGGAACAGATAGTTACACGGGCTAGATTTGTATAAAACTTCCAAGCAACTTTCTATATTTTAACAAAACTTGAGCTTGCAACATTTAACGAGAAACTTGGGCTGTTTTTAGATTGCATTTTATGCGCTGAATGGTAAGGAGTAATTCCCCATCACAACTTCTAAATCGTTGTTTTCGAACTCTTGACGGCCACTGCTGACGAGCGTTTGTTCACACGAACTTGGGAAATTTTAAAGCAAGCTTGGCGACCACATGGAGTGTGTAGAGACTGCAGCTCATTAGTGGTCGCCAAGGGTGGGAGAGGCGGAAGGGGAAGCCGTGGTGTAGAGGGGGCTGGATTTCTGTTAAGGTGACGAAAATTTTTGGAAATGGATAGTGGGGATGTTCGCACCACTTGAACGTAACTCATGGCACTGAATTGTACACGTAGAAAAGTTGAAATGGCCCAATATTTTATGTATATATATACTCACATAATAAAAACATGTAGAGCTGTTGGCACTCCATTTAGACTGTCACACGCTTGCTTTTTATCTTGTTGCCATGGATTGAATTGTGTCCCCAAAAAACACGTATTGTAAATCCTAACCCCTATACCGGTGGATGGAATCCCATTTGGGACTAGGATTTCCTTTGTTATGTGAAGGACGACCTATCAGTGAAGGATGTCCCTTAAGCCAATCACTCAATGACATCACCAGTGGAGTGTGGGAGTGTGAACCGAACCCGGTGACACTGTCAGAGGGGGTGACACCAAAAGGACTGTCTATAAAATTTGTGTGCAGTGTTTCAGCAGAAGTTATAAAAATATTCTTGTAGTCAGTTATGACAACAAAAACATTTCTTCGTAAGCCCAGCTTACATGTGTCAATATAGCTGCAAGGCTAAAACTCTATGGTAATTTACTTTTTGAACATTCTAAGGGGCTCTCATCAGAGCTGTCCGTATTACCCAACTACAGTGATGCTTCGAATCACGTGGTTTCATCTGCACGTGCTACAAGCACACGCTGTTATTTTCGTTGCTGTTGGTGTTTTATAGTCGCTGATTTTGTCAAATTTTCTGGTGTTTTAGTTACAATATTGTCTTGAAAGAAGTTCAACCAGAATGCTTCTTAGGAGGAAGGATGGCAAGACTATGTCTCATATACTTTGGGCATGCTGTCAGGAGGGATCAGTCCCTGGAGAAGGACATCATGCTTGGTAAAGTAGAGGGTTAGTGAAATAGAGAAAGACCCTCAACTAGATGGATGGACACAGTGGCTGCAACAATGGGCTCAAGCATAGCAATGATTGTGAGGATGGCGCAGGACAGGGCAGTGTTTCGTTCTGTTGTACGTGGGTCGCTAAGAGCCGGCACCAACTCAAGGGCAACAGAAGTTACAATATTGTGGTAATTAGTATTTGTGAACCTATATCAATAACTTGTTTGAGAATGAAGCAGTAATTAAAGAAAAGAAGGAATGATATATGGGAATTACTATTTACAAGTAACAGTAGTATAAAAAACATTACTAAGGATTCCGTGTGGTCTGGTGGTCTGGTACAGGAGGAGGTCTATGGGGGGGGAGGTGACTCCATGAGTGATGTTGCTGTAGTCACTTCTGAGATTTAAAAGAACAGATTAGTCACAGAAGCAAGGAAGCACAGATGGGGGAAGATAGACGCCACATAAAGATTGCCAAGGAACCCAGGAACACAATCTGAAAAGAGACAAGGACCTTCCCCCGGAGCGGACAGAGAGAGAAACTTCCCCTAGAGCTGGCGCCCTGAATTCGGACTTCTAGACTCCCAAACTGTGAGAAAATCAATGTCTGTTTGTTAAAGGCACCCACTTGTGGTATTTCTGCTATAGCAGCACTAGATGACCAAGACAATCACTGACAAATGTCATCCTACTATGTCCTGTGATGGTGCAAATAGATTTGGGATGCTGTCCATTTTCTCACCTCAAGTATTTCTCCTGAAGCATCTCTGATCTATGGGATGCTCAGGTGTGGTCAGCGCAGCAACCTGTGGCTTGGATGCTCACAAGCAAGCCTGGAGCTCTGTCCTCAGGAGCCCACAACCTCCCATCCCACCCCACCCCACCCGTGACAAGGGCCCCTGGAGCCATCTTCCTGCATAACCCTGGGCCTGGGTCCCAATGACGCTGGCATGCTCTGTGGCTGTGGGTCCTTGGCTGGGAGGTGGAGCCCCCCCATGCTCACAGCACATGTCCTTGAGCTTGGGGGCAGCTGTCGGCCTTCGTGGTCGCCAGTGATGGGGCACAGGGCTCAACATCTGACCCCTCCTCTCAGGCCCTGTCCAAGGAGCCACTGCCCAGATCGCCCTTCCTGCCAGGACCCCCAGCCCCTGCCCAGGGACAGGAGACCAGCATGTCATGACCCTCCTCACTGACCCTGGTCCCCAGGACCCCCAGCCCCTGCCCAGGGACAGGAGACCAGTGTGTCATGGCCCACCCTCCTCAGTGACCCCACCCCAAGCAGCTCAGTCGCCTGATGCACAGCTGGGGGCTCTCCTGTCCTGTCGCAGGTCAGCGTCCCCACGAGGGTCCTCATTTTCCATTTGTGTCCTATCCCCCTCTAGAGAGAACCCTCAGAAAGGGCTTGGCCGCTCCCCACTGTCTCAGGGCCTGGGGTAGAGTTGACATCTGTGGTGCTTGGTGAATACTTGTTCATTAGTTAGTGAGTGCCCAGGGCAGCCTGGCCCACTCCCCACCACCCCTGACCCCAGGGCAGAGTGGGGCCCAGTCCCCTGACCTTGGCCCAAGCAGCCCTGGTCCTGTCCCAGCCCCACAGTACACCTCTCCTTTCCCCCAAACGGCCCGACCCCCTGGCTCCTTAGCGAGGGACACTGGAGGACCCCGGGAGGGTCTAGAGACACCTGCCCCGGGGGAGCTTCCTTCAGGTGGGTGTTAAGGTCCCTTCTAATCCTAAACCAGGTGCCGCTGAGTGGACTCTGACGCATGGCAACCCCACGTGTGAGAGCGGAACTGCGCTCCACAGGGTTTCCAGGCTGATTTTTCCAAAGTAGATCGCCAGGCCTTTCTTCCAAGGCACCTCTGGGTGGACTCGAATGACCAACCCTTCAGTTAGCAGCTGAGCACTTACTTCATCGTTTGCACCACCTAGGGTCTCCCTTTCAATCCAACCGTCTAGAAATTTGAAAATGACATTTCAATGGCTGCGACTGACTGTTTTTGCTGCCAAGATAAGAAGTTTGGGGGTGAAGAGCAGGGTGGAGGCTCAGCATGAGGCTGTTAACTCAGAGGGAGGAATGGGGCCGGTAAAGGGACCAAAGAGTGGGGGATGAAGATGCCAGCTCCCATGGACCCAGGGCTTGGCTCTTAGCCTCTTCACCTCCAGCTCCTCCTGCCCCGGCCGCAGCTGCCACATGGCACACCTGCGCACAGCTTTGCCCTGCTCCCCTGGCCAGGCACGGGCTGCTCACGCACTGCCTGGGGCAGGGTGGGGTGGGGGCAGAGAGGGGCTGCAGGGAGGTGGTTCCTCCCAGCCCAAGTGCAGTTCTAGGACCTATTCTGAGGGACAGCGGTGAGCCTGGCCATTGTGGGGTGCAGACTAACAGATGGATGGGGTTGAGGAGCTGAGAGTGGGAAGCTCTCGGCAGAAGTCAGATTTGGCCCCATTGATGGGGTTGGAAAGGAGGCCACACGGGCTCTGGGATGGCAGCAGCTGTGTCCACACTGCAGGCCGGTGCTGCTGAGAGCGGGGAGATGTGAGTCCTCCCCGCGATGCCCGGCTAGGACTCGGCACTCACAGATCCCCATGCACAGAGATTTCCTGGGGTTCCCTGCCCCTCCCTTGGGGGGCCTCCTTCCTTCTCACTACTTATAGGCTGAATTGCCTTCTCCCCAAAAATAGGTTCAAGTCCTAACCCCTATACCTGTGAGCGTGAGCCTGTTTGGAAACAGGGTCTTTACAGGTGTGATCTGCTAGGTTCATAGGAAGTCACGCTGGAGAAGGGTGGGTCCTAATGAGTTGTGGTTGTTGGGTGCCATCGAGTTTATTCCAACTCGTAGTGACCCCATGTGACAGAGTAGAACCGTCCCATAGGGTTTTCTAGGCTGTAATCTTTACGGAAGCCGATTGCTGGGTCTTTCTCCCACACAGCCACTGAGTGGGTTTGAACTGCCAACCTTTCAGTTAGCAGCCGAGTACTTAACCATTGTGCCTCCAGGGCTCCTTCCTATATGGGTGGCATCCTCATAAAAGAGGAGAAGAGACCCAGAGACAGGCAGACACGTCCAGGAGATGGCCCAGTGATGACGGAGACAGAGATGGAGTGATGTGGCCACAAGCCCCAGACTGCTGGCAACGGTCAGACGCTGAAAGAGATAAGGAAGGAGCGTCTGCTGGAGCCTCCGGAGGAGCACGGCCCTACCCAGGACCTGATTTCACCCAGTGACGCTGATTTTTCACCCCAGCCTCCAGTGCTGGGGGAGACCACATTTCTGGGGTTTTGAGCCATCCAGTTTGGGTCCCCGCCTTTACTGTCAGAGGGGTCGGGTCCTTCCCTCACTTCTCTCCACCTGCCCACTCTCCTGTCTGCCCAGGGAGAGGCTGTGGTGGGGTCCAGGGAGCCCCTAAGCCTGGGGCTACTGCTGAGAGTGTTGCTGACCCCAGGGCTTCATGCAACCAGGCACAGAGAGAGAGCAGCAGGGACCAGGATGGTGGTCCCAGTCCTCAGTGGTCTCAGGATTTTTCAGGATAGAAACGGGAGTTTCGGGCTAACTTGGAGCCCCTGGACATACTCTGCTGCCAACTGAAAGGTTGGCGGTTCGTGTCCACTCAGAGGCACCTCAGAAGAAAGGCCTGGTGATCTACTTCTAAAAAAAATCAGCCATTGAAAGCCTATGGAGCACAGTTCTACTCTGACACACATGAGTTGGGTCACCATGAGTTGGGGTAACTGGTTGGCTTACGTACAGGGAAGCTGGATCTAGAGCAGGCCCCTGACTGGATTGAAACCAGGGCCCTCATATCTGACAGCCAGAGGGCCTCATTCTCTTGGACTCTTCTAAATGACAGAGGAGGTGGCCACCAGGTTCTCCTGGTCATACCTGACAGCTCATAAGCCACAGAAAGGAGACTCCTCTCTCCCGAGTGCCTGCCTGTAAAATCCCACAGAAGGCTTCTGATTGGCCCAGCCAGGTCATGTGGCCTCTCTTCCAGGGGCTTGGGAAGAGTGATTGACAGCCCAGTGGAACCAGTCAGAGAGGAAGAGGGGCAGTTCCCAAAGGCCAGCAGGCATGTTCACCACAAAGAAGAGGAGGGAGGGGTCTGGGTCAGGTCAACACAGATGATCTGGGCACCGGGGCATCTGAGAGTGGGCTTGGCCAATAAGAGTCACAGCAAGGTGTTGTGGATGGAATTGTGTCCCCAAAAAGAAAAGTGGAAGTTCTGACGCCTGTACCGTGACTGTAAGCCTGTTTCAAAATAGGTGTTTGTCTCAGTCTCTGAGAGCTGCTGTAACACAAATACCACAAGTGGGTGAATTTAAAGAACAGACATTTATTCTCTCACAGTTTAGGAAGCTAGGAGTCTGAATTCAGGGTCCTGGCTCTCAGGGAAGTCTCTCTGTCAGCTCTGGGGGAAGGTCCTTGTCTCTTTCAGCCTCTGTAGCCCCGGCGTGCCTTGGTTCTTAGTGATCTTCACGAGCATCTGTCTTCCCTGTTTGTGCTCACTTTCGTGTCTAATCAGCTCTTTTTATATCTTAGTCATGATACACGGAGAAAAGATTGAAGTTGTCAAGGATTTCATTTTACTTGGATCCTCAATCAACACCCATGGAAGCAGCAGTCAAGAAATTAGACGACACATTGCATTGGGCAAATCTGCTGCAAAAGACCTCTTTAAAGTGCTAAAAAGCAAAAATGTCACTTTAAGAACGAAGGTGTAGCTGTGCCAAGCCATGGTGTTTTCAATCGCCTCATATGCACACTGAAGCTGGACAATGAATAAGGAAGATCGAAGAACTGATGCCTTTGAATTATGGTGTTGGCAAAGAATATTGAATACACCATGGATTGCCAAAAGAACGAAAAAATCTGTCTTGGAAGAAGTACAGCCAGAATGCTCCTTAGAAGTGAGGATGGCGAGACTTCATCTCATGTACTTTGGACGTGGTATCTGGAGGGACCAGCCCTGGAGAAGGACTTCATGCTGGGTAAAGTATATGGTCAGCAAAAGAGAGGAAGACCCTCAATGAGATGGACTGACACAGTGGCTGCAACAATGGGCTCACGAGTGGCAAAGATTGTGAGGATGGCGCAGGACTGGGCTGTATTTTCTTCTGTTGTACACAGGGTTGCTATGAGTTGGAACTGACTAGACAACACCAAACAACAACAACATACTTCAGAAGAGGTTGGGTTTAGGATTCACCCTACGCCGATAAGGCCTCATTAACATAACAGTTAAAACCCTATTCCCAAATGAGATCACATCCACAGGTACAGGGGTTACGACTGTGTCATGGATTGAATTGGGTCCCCCCAAAATATGTGTCAGCTTGGCTAGACCATGATTCCCAGTATTGTGTGGTTGTCCACCATTTTGTGATCTGATGTGATTTTCCTATGTGTTGTGAATCCTAATCTCTGCCTGTGTTTAAGGAGGAAAGATTAGGTTATATTAAGGAGGATTAGGATGGGATGCAACACCCTTACTCACGTCATAGCCCTGATCTGAATTAAGGAGAGTTTCCCTGGGATGTGGCCTACATCACCTTTTGTCTTACAAGAGCTAAAAAGAGAGAATTGAGCAGAGAGGAGGGGGACCTCATTACCACAAGCAAGATGAGCCAGGAGCAGAGACCTGGGGCCCCTGTGCTGAGAAGCTCCTAGACCAGGGGAAGATTAATGACAAGGACCTTCCTCTAGAGCCGACAGAGAAAGAAAGCTTTCCCCTGGAGCTGGTGCCCTGAATTCAGACTTCGAGCCTCCTAGACTGTGAGAGAACAAACTTTTTGTGTTGCAGTGGTGACAGTTGTCAGGACGGCAGAGACAATAACCAATGCCACAACTCTTACAGAGAAATGGGGCCAGGAGGGTCACTCTGAGGAGTCGAACCCCAGCTTCAGTCCCAGGACTTTATTTTATAGTGAATAGAGCAAGCAGTGAAACAAATAACAGAACAATGGGCTTTGGGTGAGTAACAATAAGTTTCAGGCAAGGGAGAAGGAATTCAGGTAAACAAGCCAATCAGTAACAGGACAATAGGTTTGGGAAAACAAGTCGTGCCTAATCTCTTTCTCATGGCTGACAAGTCTCCAACTTGTCGTATACAGCACAGAGGCCTGTGGGGGCTGCAGTTGTCAATAGTGCAGCCATGTTTAAATGGCATATATCCCCACATTTCCCCCCTTCTGTTTAGTTAATGGAATAAGAATCAAGAGGGTTTCCACTGGTCCAACAAGTGTTCGGTAGGACAAAGTAAAATTTTCTCTACGAGATAAAATCCAAGATTATCTCAGCTACTGTCTCCACAGCTCAGGGCCTGGCATCTTAGTGAGTCCTTGTGAGCCCAGCTTCAGCTGGGGCACACTCCATATGTTTAAGGAGGAGAAGTAGCATAGCTATGAATAACACCTGGACTTAGTTGCCTAGATGGCGGCCATAGCAGGCTCTTTAAACTCACGGTGCTGGTTTTCCACCAGCTACCATCTGGTTCTTCACCAGGTTACTAAGTAAGAGCGATGCTCTTATCAATTGCATAGCCTGAGTGAGCAGACTCAATGTGCCTTTTGGGTGTGTATGGCAATAGAGGATGATCTTATAAAGATATTATAATCCTTTGTACT
>NW_004444047.1:3105474-3192337 GCF_000243295.1 Trichechus manatus latirostris | reverse complement strand
GATGAAAGAAATTATGAGAAGTTCGTGCATCAAAAAAGGCAGAGCCAGCAAGTAAATCGGTGCGAGAATTGCCATCAGAAAGAGGCCCCAGCAAGGGTGTATGGGAACGCACATGTACCACAAAAAAGGGAGAATTATGGCTATTAAATAGGGTTTGGAGCCTTTTAAATAAAGTAAATAACTCATAATCAGGACTAAATCAAAGAGTTACATCACTAATATGTTGAATAATGTGGACAACATAAGCAGAATCAGTGACTAAATTGAAACGCATAGATTTAAAAATTTCAAAGGCAGCAACAGCTGCCGACTACTCGGCGCGCTGTGTAGTGGAGGCTTTTTGTGTAATAAAATGCTGCCAGGCACCGTCCATCTGCCACGTGACTGCTCCCTTTCCAGTTTTTCCTGATCCGTCTATAAAGGCGGTAGGGGTGTTAGCAAGAGGGGAAGGAGAGAGCATAGTAGAAGACTGTAAGGGAAGAAGCTGCAGTGTAGAGAGTGGCCTTGAAGTGGGATAAGAGTAAATTATTTGCCCAGTAAAATCATCCAAAGTGATTTGGAGCCCTTCAGAATTAAGAACAGCATGGTCAAAAGCTGTTTTCTTTACCCCAAAGTATATAAAACGAGGGTCAGAACCCAAGAGCTGTTGAGTGCGGGTGCGTCCTTGCATTAATAAGTTAATGCGCTGAGAGAAACGTGTAAACAACTGTTGCGGAGGGTGATAAGGAAGAAAAAGCCACTCAAGTGCTCCGAAGCCAGGAGTAAATTGACAGATCATGCCTGTAAGACTATGAGGAGTATTTAATAGGAGAAGGTAAACAGGATGATTTATCTGTAAATGAGTCAAAAGTTTTTCTTTAATGGCTTGGTTAATAAGTTTTAATTCATGGTGTGCTTGGGGAGAGAGTGTCCTCATAGAAGTTACAGCAGGGTCACCCTTAAGGGTCTCAAATAAGTGGGTCAGTTGAGAGGTTGTTATGCCAAGTGAAGGTCACAGCCAATTAATATGACCAAGGATCTTTTGGAGGTCATTTAGAGTTAAGGTCTTGGAAATTATAATTTCTGGTGTTTTAGGGTGAACGATACGGGTGTCAAGATAGTATCCCAGATACTGCCATGGGGTGAAAGACTGAACTTTTTCAGGGGCTACTTGTAAGCCAAATCCTTGTAACGCGTGTTGAACAGAGACAAGAAGTGAATCAAGTTGTTCTGGTTTGGGATGGGCTAGGAGAATGTCGTCCATATAATGATATATAAGACATGAGGGAAAGGCTCTTCGGACTGGCTTAAGAGCTTTATCAACATAATATTTATAGATAGTTGGACTATTGACCATGCCCTGTGGGAGAACAGTCCACTCATACTGTTGCATAGGACAACAGTTATTTACAGAAGGAACTGAGAAGGCAAATTTAGCACAGTCATCGGGATGGAGAGGGATGGTAAAAAAACAATCTTTAAGAGCAATAATAATAATATGATATGTTTGAGGAATACAGGCCGGATTGGGAATTCCTGGTTGGAGAGGTCCCATAGGGACAAGGCGTTGATTAACAGCCCGTAAGTCATGAAGGAGCCTCCATTTTTTGGATTTTTTGGGGACACAGAATATAGGCATATTCCAAGGGCTGCAGGAAGGCCAGATGTGTCCAGCCTCTAACTGTTCCTGGACAAGTTTTTTAAGGTGTTTTAATTTTTCTTCTTTAATGGGCCACTGCTCAACCCAAACAGGAGGGCCAGGTATCCAGGTTAATTTAGGCGGAGGGTCTGTTTGAGCAGTAGCCCCTATGAAAAATCCTGAGGGGTGCCAATTTGAACATTCCACTGGGAGAGTAAATCTCATCCCCATAATATAGGAGGTAAAGGAAGGATAAAGGGACAGATAGAAGTGGGCTGTCCATCAGGGCTATAGCAAACAATGGGAAGTGTACTTTGAAAAGGACACTGTGCTCCTCCAACTCCTGTGAGGTTTTCAGCGGTTTGCTTCTTGGGCCAAGAAGAGGGCCAGGAATCAGAGGAGAAGATAGTTACATCTTCTCCAGAATCCACGAGCCCTTTAAACATGCGATCATTGACCTGAACAGTAAGATATGGTCGGGAAGATTGTAACTTGGTAACCCAAAAAGCGTCGGTACTGTCGAAACCCCCAGCCCATCTTGGGGTAGTGCGAGCGGAGGGGACTACAAAGGGAAGTAAAATTAGCTGTGCTATCTTATCAGAGGGAGTAATGTTCCAATAAGAGAGACTGGAAACCATAATTTTAATTTGACCTTCATAATCGGAGTCTATTACACCAGGATGAACAGTTAGACCTTGAGATGTAATACTAGAGCGACCCATTAGGAGTCCTAAATATCCTCGAGGCAGGGGTCCCCAAACCTGTGTTGCTATAAGAAAAACTTTTGCTGCCTCATTTATTAAAGCCCCTTCTGCTAAGCGTAAATCTAGACCTGCACTCCCTTCCGTGGCTGCCTTTAAATCATTGACTCGCAAACGTTGCTGTTTGGAGTCTATGCTGTGGTCTCCACACTCCACACTCGGGGGCTCCCTGGATTTTTCAGGGCGCGAGAGCTCTCACTCCTCTTCCCGTTTCCCGACATAGGGCTGCCTTGATTGTTAAGTTGAGACCTGCACAGACTAGCCCAATGAAAGCCTTTACCACAGCGGGAACACTTTTGGGTTGGAAGTTTAGTGTTGGCATTTTTGTTTTTTAACCTATGACAGTCCTTTTTAAAATGTCCAGGTTTACCACACCCAAAACAGGTGGCAGTGGATGGATGGAGAGCTGCTGCTAATACTTGTGCCTTATGAGTTTCTGTGCCAAAATTTTGACATGCTCTAATCATTTCAGCTAGGTTAAGATTCTGTACCTTTAAGAGAGCTAAAACAGCCCAACAGTCAGCAATAGCATTTTCACAAGCAAGCTGGAGACAAAGAACTTCAGCTGCTTGTTGATTGTTTACCTGTGGGGAAATGGCAGATTCAATTAAAAGCAGAAGTTGGGTAAGGGCTTCTTCTGACACCTTAAGCTTAGAGGCCTTTAACAATCCCAACAACTGGGTTTTGTGTTGATGCTGCTCAGGAGAAAGAGTATTCGCCATAGCGAGGAGGAATAGGAAAATGAAGGAAAGAATGATAGGAAAGCTTCTGGCCTGAAGCCTGAAATCCCTTGGGAGCAGTCAAGAAAGACCTGCTGCTCTGGGGCTAAAGCAGCCTGATCTGAGAGTGTTCGGGAAAATTCCGCCCACAGAAAAACCCCGCCGCTCTCGGGCTGTGCCTTTAAACAGCCTGAAACAGACGTCTGATACTCACCACCTAAAGGGATTGAGTGCGAGGGTGCCTATGCAGCTATATGGTGGTCTGTCCTCACATGGGGCACCATCTGTCGCAGCTCCTCACATGGGGCACTATCTGTCTCAGCGGCGATGGTTGTCGGGGCGGCAGAGACAATAACCAATGCCACAACTCTTACAGAGAAGTGGGGCCAGGAGGGTCACTCTGAGTAGTCAAACCCCAGCTTCAGTCCCAGGACTTTATTTTATAGTGAATAGAGCAAGCAGTGAAGCAAATAACAGAACAATGGGCTTTGGGTGAGTAACAATAAGTTTCGGGCAAGGGAGAAGGAATTCAGGTAAACAAACCAATCAGTAACAGGACAATAGGTTTGGGAAAACAAGTCGTGCCTAATCTCTTTCTTATTGCTGACAAGTCTCCAACATGTCGTATACAGCATAGAGGCCTGTGGGGGCTGCAGTTGTCAATAGTGCAGCCATGTTTAAATGGCATATATCCCCACACTTTTGTTTGTTAAAGGCATCCACTTGTGGTATTTCTGTTATAGCAGCACTAGATAACTAAGACAGACTCCAACACATATTTTTGCAGGACACAATTCAATCCATGACAGGATTCTTTTTTGTTGTGTTAATGAGATCATAGCAAGGTATGGTGGGCCCGGAACCTAACCGTTTCTGAGTTATACAAAGAGTAGGGCCAACACAGAGACACAGATGGGGGGAGGGAGACAGACACCGTGTGAGGCTCTTCTGTAAGCAAAGGAACACCAAGGATTGCCTGCAGTCACCGGAAGCTAGCAGAGAGGCCATGGAAGGAATTGACGTGGCTGAGACCTTGGTTTGGACTTTTAGCCTCCAGAATGTGAGGCAATAACCCTTGTTCTTTAAAGCCACCCACTGTGTTGCTTCTGATACTGCAGTTCAAGGCCACTAAGCACAGAGAGAGACGTGAAGGCGTGTGCCAATGGCGCAGTCCCTGCACCTTAAAGGGCAGCTCTCAGCTCCAGGCACCTCTCCTAGGTCCCTTGAGACAGTAGTTCTGCTCATGTCTCCCCCTTCTGGAATCCCGACAGAGGAAGCGGGGCCTGTTTGCGACACGCTCTTCCTGTGTTAGAGGGAAAGAAGAGACATACTAAGCCATGCAAGAGTGTTCATATTTGTTTTTAATGTATTTTTAACTTGCGTGCGGCACAATTCACACTTTCTTTAAAAAATTATTTTATTTTGTTTTTGTTGTTGAAAGTACGCACAGCAGAACATACAGCCATTCATGTACAATTTCTTGATACTGTTTACATTTCTCAAGTTGTGCAACCATTCTCACCCTCCTTTCCTGAGTTGTTCCTTCTCCTCCTTTAACATAAACTCACTGCCCCCTCAGGTTTCTATCTAATCTTCCGAGCTACTGTAGTCAGTTTGATCCTGTATAGATAGTTCTTTAGAGGAGCACAAAGCTCAAGGTGGACATTCTTTACTAATTAAGCTATTGTTTGATTTGGAGCCCTGGTGGCTCAGTAGTTAAAGTGCTCTGCTGCGAATCGAAAGGTCAGCAGTTGGAACCCACCAGCTACTCCACAGGAGAAAGATGTGGCGGTCTGCTTCCTTAAAGATTACGGCCTTGGAAATCCTAGGGGGCGGTTCCACTTTATCCTACAGGATTGTTACGAGTAGGAATCAACTCGATGGCCATGGGTTTGGTCTTGTTTTTTTCACTCTTTCTGCACGCCGTTTTATGAGCTTTGACAAATACGTAGACATGTAACCATCACCGCAGTCAAGATGCAGAAAAATTTCATCACCAAAACCAAACAAAAACAAAAAATAACCAAACCCATTGCCGTCAAGTCCCTGGAGAAGGACATCATGCTTGGTAAAGCAGAGGGTCAGCGAAAAAGAGGAAGACCCGTAACAAGATAGACTGATGCAGTTGCTGCAACAACCTGCTCAAGCATAGTGATTGCGAAGATGGTGCAGGACCGGGCAGTGTTTTGTCCTGCAGTACACAGGGTCGCTGTGAGTCGGAACCTACTCCACGGCACCTAACAACAGCTGAATGGTTGGTGATCTGAATCCACCCAGCAGTGCCCAGAAAGAAAGGCCCGGAAATCAATTTCTAAAAGATTACAGCCATTGAAAGCTCTATGGAGCACAGTTCTACTCTAACACACATGGGGTCCAGGGGGGGAAAGTGATGTATGACTTTATAAGAAACTGCCAAACTGTTTTCCACGCATTTCCACCAGCTGTGTTTGGAAGTTCCAGTTAATTGCTATCCTTGTCAGCCCTTAGTATTTTCAGGTTTTTTTTTTTTTTAAATTTTTTTTAGCCATTCTAATCAACATGTAACAGTACCTTATTGTGGTTTTAATCGGCATTTTTTCTAATAAACACTATACAGCGTCTTTACACGTGTTAATTTTCCAACCATGTGTCTTCACAAATGGAGCATCTGTTCAAATTTTTTTTGCCATTTTTAAATACACTGTTAATTTTCTTATTATTGAGCTGAGTTTCAAGAATTCTTTATATATTCTTTTTCTTTCTTTCTTCTTAATAATTTATTTTATTATTTTGTTGTTGAAAATATACACAGCAGAACATAACACCAATTCAACCATTTCTACGTGTATAATTTAGTGACACTGATTATTTTCTCCGAGTTGTGCAACCATTCTCACCCTCCTTTTCCAAACTGTTCCTCTCTCATTTACATAAACTCACTGCCCCCTAAGGTTCCTATCTAATCTTTTGAGTTGCTGTTTCAGTTTGATCCCATGTAGATAGTTCTTAAAGAGCATAATGCTGAAGGCAGACATTCTTTACTAGTTGAGCTAAACTATTGTTTGGTTTTGAGAAGAATTCAGGGGATGTTTTAAAATTTGAAGATTATCTCAGGGCAATAGTTTCAGGTGTTCATCCAGCCTCTATGGCTCCAGAAAGTCTAGAGTCCATGAAAATTTTAAATTCTGTTCTGCATTTTCCTCCTTTTGATCAGGAGTCTTTTACAGGATCTTCGATCACAGTGTTCAGTAACAGGCACCATCCAGTTCTTCTGGTCTCATGGCAAAGGAGGCAGTTTTTTATGGAAGCAGTTAGCCACACATTCCATATCCTCTGCCTATTCCTGACTCTCCTACTTCTTCTGTTGCTCCAGGCAAATAGAGACCAATTGTTGTACCTTGGATGGCTGCCTGGAAGCTTTTAAGACCTCAGGCACTACGCAATGAACGAGGACATAGAACAGAAGCACTAAATACGCTATTAGGCCAATTAACTGCTATGTTCCATGAAACTATGACCCTAAACCTCCAAACCAAGGAACCAAATCCCACGAGGTGTTTGGTTGTACATAAGCAGCCTCAGCAGTTGCTCTTTTTTTTGTAAAAATATATATCACACAACATTTGCCAGTTCAATTTTTCACAGGTGTACAACTTGACATTTTATATATTCTTGATATCAAATATGTGATGTGCAAATATTTTCCCCTTTTCTGGCTTGTCTTTTTATTCCCTTAGTGGTCTTTTTCTCAAGGCAAAAATGTTTAATTTTGATGAAGTCCAATTTATGAACTGTTTAAATTACAGATTATACTTTTGTTGATGTAGCTAAGAAAACTTTTCTTAACCAGACCACACATATTTTCTTCTAAAAGCTTTATAGTTTCACACTTCACATTTAAGTTTAGAAGCCATTTTGAGTTAATTTTTGTATAGAATGTGAAGTCTGGCAAGCAACTTCTTGTTTTGAATCTGGTATCTGAGTGTTCTACCACCAAGTGTTGGAAAGACTACCCTTTTTCCATTGAATCAGCTTTGTCCCTTGTCAAAAACATCTATTTATGGTCTGGAGGCAGCTCTCACCCTAAGGAACTCCCCTTTCAACGGATTGATTATATTAAACTAGATTACATTATGCAAGACCATTACATCACACTACATTATGGAACCATACCTAGTCTTGTTTTTGGCTAAACCACTGGGAACCGCAGCCTGGCCAAGGTGACACCTCACAGGGGTATACAGCTAGAATGGAGTCTCTGGCTTGAGGACATGCACAGCCAGCATTAGATGATGCTAGGTTGTTTTCCAAAGCTGGCACCAGTTTATACTCCTGCCAGCAGTGTGTGTCTGAGTCCCCACTGCTTCACATCCTTGTCACATCACGCTTTGCTGTTAAACGTGTCATTTCCAACAGGAAAACCAATATAGGTCAGGTGGCATCACCAAGAAAAACAAGAATGAGAGAAGGGAACCTGGCTCTCTGGCTTTGCAATGGCATCTGGCGCCAGGGCTCAGGGTGCACGTTCTGTCTGTAGCGCAGGGACTACTGGTTCCTCTAGGCTCTCTCATGGAGACAGGGAAGATGGTTTGGGACAGACGTGTGTCGATGCCACTAGAGGGGCAGATAGGGGTGGGCATTCTGCCCTGCCTGTGGAGCAAAATGCGGTGTGTCAAGGGTCTGGAATGACATAATCACATTTGTCTGCACAGGCGCGGGCTTGGCTCAGTGTAATGTGGTCCTCTCGGCTGCCTGCACACGGCCAGGGAGCTGCAGCCCTTGCCCCAGGGCACAGGGGATGACACTGAGGCTTGGAGGGCTGGCTCCGGGTCTCGTTAGCTTCTTCTCTGTGCCAGTCCTAGGAGGCAGACGCCATCATTATGCTGTTACAGATTGAATTGTGTCTCCCACCAAAAACGTGTTAGAATCCTAACCCCTATACCTGCGGATAAGGAGCCCTGGTGGGACAGTGGTTAAGTTCAAACTCTGCAGTTTGAACCCACCAGCTGCTCCAAGGGAGAAAAGACCTGGCGACCTGCTCCTGTAAAGATTACAGCCTAGAAAACCCTATGGGACAGTTCTACTCTGACACTTGGGGTGGCTATGAGTCAGAATCAACCCAACGCCACCCAACAACAACAGCCTCCTACACCGTGAGAGCAGTCCTTGGGTGGTGTCAATGGTTAACACACTTAGCTGCTGACCAAAAGGTTGAAGGTTCGAGTCTACCCAGGGGTGCCTTGGAAGAAAGGCTTGGCGATCCACTTCTGAAAAATCAGCCACTAAAAAACCCTGTGGAACACAGTTACTCTTTGACACACATGGGGTCGCCATGAGTCGGGGTCAACTCGACAGAAACTTGTGTTGGTTGAACTGTGAGAAAATAAGCTTCTGTTCTTTAAAGCCCTCACTTGTGGTATTTCTGTGGCAGCCGTACCAGGGGACTAAGACATATGCTCACTTTTCGGGTGAGGAAACCAAGGCTTAGAGGTTTAGGCTCCACACGTAGGTGGTCTTCCAGGACAAGCTGGGTCGGAACCCCGTCTCTCCAGCCCTGAAGCCCTGCTTTTTCCTCCTTTATCCTTTGTCCAGGGACAAGCAAGAGGCAAAGGCACTGCAGGAGTGTGACTGGGGTCTCCCGCCCCCAGCCCCGGCAGAGGGAGTGTGTGTGTGTTGTGTGTATGTGCTGTGTGTGCATATGCATTGTGCACGTGTATACACATGTGGATGTGTGCATGCACACGTGCATCTGCTGGGGGAGATGACCCCTGTGTGCAATCCTTTTGCCTGTTCCTGGATTTTCCTCCTGGTCAGTCACCCCTTGGGCTGCCCGGGGCTTGGGGCTTGATGAGCAAACTCCTGCTCTCTCCCACGGATGGACTCCTCTGGAGCGTCCATCTGGGAGGTGGGTCGGCTGACTCTGGGAGGCACGTGGTATCACCCCGACACGGTTCCCCCTACCCCCTCCCAGGTCTGTGTTGCTCAAAGAATGTGCCTACGCCCCCGGCTTCCTCCAAATACTGATGCCCGTGTTACCCAGGCGTCTGGGTTAAATTGTCCCCAAATGGAGACTTGGATGTGCTCACGGCCACGCTGCTGTCTGGCAGAAAGTGTCCAGAAAGGGGGTTTCTCCTGCATCTTGCATGGCTGCAGGGCCTGTTCCTCGTGCTTGTCTGGTCGCATCATGTCAGGCAGGATTCTTGGGGCGGCTGGCCAGCTCTGAGCACAGCCGGGGAGGCTTTGGCTGCACAGCTGCTGCCTGGGACTCCTGATGGAGGGGCTGGGGCCAGGAGGGCGGAGCAGCGGACAGTCGGCACGGCCTTTGAACACGGGCATTTACCATGTCATGCCAATGGAGACGGGCAGCACGGCCAGCCCAGGCTCACGGCTTCTGTCTCCAGAGATAAGACGTGGGGGAAATGCTGGAGGTTGTGTGTGGCTGTGTGAGCAGTACAAGGGCTGGCACTGTGTGCATGCACGTGCGTGGGTGGGCATGTGTGCATGCATGTGTATGTGCGTGCACATGTGTGCATGTACACATGTGTATGTGCCTAATGTGTATGTCATGCCCGTGTGTGTGTGCATTTGTGTACACGTGTGCTATATGTATGTGTTGCGTGTGGTGTCCACGTGCATGTGTGTATTTATGGGAGTGTATGTGTGTTATGTGTGGTGTGTATGTGCTGTGTGTGCAAACGCATGCGTGCAGGAACTTAGTGTGCATGTGTGTGTTGTGCATGTGTGCACGCATCCACATGCAAGTGTATAGGTGTGTGCACGTGTGCAAGTGCATACGGTGCATGCATACTGCATTCTGTTTGTGTTGTGTGTACATGTGTGTTGCACATGCATGTAAATGTGTGTTGCATGTGGAGTTTGTGTGTGCATGTGTATCCACATACGTATGAGTGTATGTGTGTTGTATGTGTCTGTACACACACGTGTGCATGTGTGCCCTTGTGTGCACGTGTGCAGGTGCATAATGTGCACGTGTGTGTTGTGTTGCATGTGTGTGTTGCACATGCATGTGTGTGTGTGTGAGAGAGAGAGAAACAGACCCTGGCGGGTACGGTGTCATGCAGAACAGGACCTGACATGTGACCGGATGGAAAGGACGACGTTTGGTGCTCGTGGTCCACTCTCCAGGCTGCCCCACAGGGCATCACACACGCTGGGGTCCGCAGCAGAGACTTGGACCTCCGTTCCCAATTTATTAGGTTCATCAATATTTTTCCTGCTTAAGATCTTCAAAGTACGGATAGTGTCACTCCCACCTCAAAGCTGGCTGCCTGCAGCCCCTCAAGACAAAGTCGAGATGCCTTGGCTCGGCGTTCAAGCCCTCTGTGCACAGCCTGGTTTTCCCAGTCTCTCCACTCTCCCTCCTCCACCGGGCCTTGGGCATGACCACGTGCAGAGTGTGACACTTCTTTAAGCCTCAGTTTCCCTGTCTGCACAGTGGAGATCCAATGCCTTCCTCGCCCAGTGAGAGGGGCACGGGCTGTACCCCGTGACCAGGAGTCACCAGGCGTGTCCTTCCTTCTGAGCTGCACACCTGTCTTCTGGAGGGTGGGAGCCAGGCTGTCTCCTCTTCTGTGTCCCTCACACCCTAGGCCTCACATGTAGCAGGCAGGTGACTCTTCCAGGAGGTGGAAAATGTCAGTGACGGCTCCAGCCACAAAGGCAGTGCCCTCGCCAGACACTGAAAACAGACGTTGAGAAATCCGCTCAGCAAAGGAGATGCTTGCTGGGCCCAGGGCCTTGTGTCCAGCTTGGGCTGGGGGCAGGCGTCCCGTCTTCTGCAGCTCTTTTTGCTCTGATGGTCAGGTTCATGGGCTGTACATGTAAACAGAGAGCATTGGTAGCGATCTAATTAAATGTTAGCACATCATTAAAGTGATTTGCCATAAGCAGCATTAACAGTTTGATGACTGTACTGCTGGCGGGCTCCATGCTGAAAACAATCACTCCCCATCAGCTGTGGGCCGCTGACGTCCATGGAATGTGGGCGGGCGCGTGTAAGGTCTGGTGAATCACATCTGCAGCCAAGACCTCCCTCCAGCCACGGAAGCAGGGACTGCCACGCCCGATGTTGGCACCCAGGGCGCGTGGAAGGGCTGTGTGTGGACACGGGTGCTGTGGTGGGATAGTGGGGGCAGTTATTTCAGGGGTACTTTTTTAACTTGCTGGTTTCTGGGTGTGCCTGCAGCAGCAAGCAGGTCCTGCATGGGATTAAGGCAGCGCTGTTTTGCCCTGGCAAATGCTCTCTGATTAAGGCGGCCTCCTGGCCTGAGTCCTTGCTGGTTGATGGGATTAATTGCTGTGCGCTCTGCACACCTGGCGATGTGGGTGGCGGTGTGGAAGCCACGTTTGTTTGAATACTGTGAATTGGGGGCAGGGGAGAGATGGCTGAAAGGAGTAAAGCGGTCTCTGCTCAGGGGAGGTGACAGCCTCAGAAAACACATGGCGGCCTTGTGGCCCAGCTTTATGTGAAGGACGCAGTGCAGTGGCACTTGCAGGCGGAAAGGGAGGGGCCTGCAGAGCTGGAGGTGCTGTGAGACCGTCTTAGTTCAAGCTCCCGTTTGACAGCAGGGAGACTGGAGCCAGCCTAGCCCTGGAGGCCGGGAACGTTAGTGCCAGGGTGGGTGCTAAGCCGGGAGGTGGCTGGCGAGCAGGCTGAGCCTCTGTCCGTCCGTGCCTCCATCTGTGAAATGGAGTTGTAACTCCCGCCCTTTAGGGTGGCGTGGGGATCACGGGAGGTGGTGGTCACCAGGGAGCCGCACCTGGCTGTGCCCCTCCCACCTCCCTCCTCTTGAGATGAGGCCCCAGGGCCGGGGGTGAGGACAGGGACTCAGACTCAACCTCGGTTTATTTCTTAATTGCTAGGTGTTATGGATTAAATTGTGTGTCCCCCTCCCTGCCCCAGATATGTGTTGGAAGCCTAACCCCTGTACCTGTAGATGTGATCCTGTTTGGAAATAGCGTCTTCTTTGTTATGTTAATGAGACCATGGCCAAGTAGACAGAAAAATCAAACTCACTGCCATGGAGTTGACTCCGACTCATAGTGATCCTATAGGACAGGGTAGAACTGCCCCACAGGGTTTACAAGGGACAGCTGGCGGATTTGAACTGCCAGCCTTTTGCTTAACAGCAGCGCTCTTAACCACTGCGCCCCCAGGGCTCCTACCCAAGTAGGGTGGGTCCTAAGCCTAATCACCTCTGAGTTACAAAACAGCAGATTAGACACGGAGACACCCACACGCAGGGAGGAGCAAACGCCACGCAAGGATCGTCTAAGAGCCCAGGAACCAAGGAACGCCTGGGGCTGCCGACAAGGAGAGAATCGACCCGACTCCGACCTGAGTTTGGACTTCTAGCCTCCTGAACTGTGAGAGAAGAAGTTTCTGTTCCTTCAAGCCACCCGCTGGCGGTATTTCTGTCACAGCAGCACCAGGTAACTAAGACACCAGGTTGCTGGCAAGTTCAGTGTGGTTCAAAGGCATCTACCGAGCGGCAACAACATGTCGGCGCATGAACAACAAGGATGAACGGGACACTTCGCTCTCCAGACCCGACTCCCACCGTCTCCTCCTCACGGTGAGACCTGACCAGGTGAGTCTTTCAGCAGCTCGACTGGTGTCGAGACGTTCCCCTAACCCTGGGACAGCACACACGTCGCTCCCCTGCCTGGCACGCGCCCCACCCTCGTCTCACCAGCTCACGCGCCTCCCTCTTCCCGACCAAAGCTCAAATGCTGCCTCCTCGCAGAAGCCCTCCAGGACTCCCCAGACTAGGTTAGGCATCCCTGTTCTGTGCTCCAACACCCCACATTTCTCTCTCATCCCGCCCCCTCTTCACATGTTAAATGCACCTCTTCCTCACTAGAACATATCCCTCTGGGAAGGGCTTCCTAGACATAAGTTACTGCTGGCATCCCTGGTTTCTTTAGCTGTAAAATGGCATTATGGAGCCCTGGTGGCGCAGTGGTTAAGAGCGTGGCTGCTAACCAAATGTTGGCAGTTCGAATCCACCAGCCACTCCTTGGAAATCCTAAGGGGCAGTTCTACTCGGTCCTACAGGGTCGCTGTGAGTCAGAACCAACTCGATGGCAAAGGTTTTTTTTTTTAAGGACCTCGTAAAGTTGTTGTGAGATTATGTAAATTAATGCGTGAGGCATCCTTATCGCATACTTTGGCACCTGGGAGGGGCGCTGCTCACGTTCGCGGCCGTCACGTTTCCATTCTTAGCAGAGACAGTGCCTGTCAGGCTCTTTGCACAACACCTCACCTGGCTGAAAAGAAAGAAATTGACGCCCGTGGTCCCTTCTCCAGAGGAGGCCCCACAGGGAGCCAGGGGAGCACGCAGACGGCCATCCGTGTCCGCTCCCGGCATGAGTGTACCTGAGCGGCTGGAGTACCTACGGGGAAGCAGAAAGCTTTGTAGAGGTGTGTTCTCACCTTAGCTGGGCCTTCAGTCACCATCTGGGCAAACAGTGTGTGTGTGTGCGTGTGTGTGTGTGTGCATATGTGCATGTGAGCGCGTGTATGTGAGCATGTGTGTGTATATGTGCATGTGTGTTTGGAAGGGGAAACAGGGCGGGGGATATTCCAGCAAAGGCAAGAGCATGAGTGAAGACACAGAGGCCTGGTGTTTTGAGTAGCTTTGAGCATTTTCGTGTTTCTGAGCATAAAGTACAAGGAGGAAGAGGAGCCCAGGTGGCACACGGTGAAGAGTTCAGCTGCTAACTGGAAGGCTGGCAGTTGAAACCCACCTAGTGACTCTGCAGGAGAAAGGCCCGGAGATCTGCTTCTGTAAAGACTGCTGTTGTTGTTAAGGGTCATCTAGGCAGTTTTAACTCATAACCACTCTATGTACAATAAACAAAACACTGCCCTGTCCTGCGCCATCCTCACAATCCTTGCTATGTTTCAGCCCAATTTTGCAGCTACTGTGTCAATTCATCTCAAAGAGGGTCTTCCTCTCTTTTGCTGGCCCTTTACCAAGCATGATGTCCTTCTCCAGGGACTGATCCCTCCTGATAACATGTCCAAAGTATGTGAGACCAAGTCTCTCCATCCTTGCTTCCAAGACGCATTCTGGCTGTACTTCTTCCAAGACAGATTTGTTTGTTCTTCTGGAAGACCATGGTATATTCAGCAGTCTTCACCAACACCATCATTCAAAGGCATCAGTTCTTCAATCTTCCTTATTCATTGTTTAGCTTTCAGATGCATATGAGGCGACTGAAAATACCATGGCTTGGGTCAGGTACAGCTTAGTCCTCAAAGTGACATATTTGCTTAACACTTTAAAGAGGTCTTTTGCAGCAGATTTTGCCAATGCAATATATTGTTTGATTTCTTGACTGCTGCTTCCATGGGTGTTGATGGTGGATCCAAGTAAAATGAAATCCCTGACAGCTTCAATCTTTTCTCTGTTTATCATGATGTTGCTTATTGGTCCTGTTGTGAGGATTTTTGTTTTCTTTATGTTGAGGTGTAATCCATCCTGAAGGCTGTAGTCTTTGATCTTCATCAGCGAGTGCTTCAAATCCTCTTTGCTTTCAGCAAGCAGGGTTGTATCATCTGCATATTGCAGGTTGTTAATGAGTCTTCCTCCAATCCTGACGCCGCGTTCTTCATATAGCCCAGCTTCTCTGATTATTTGCTCAGCATACAGATAAAATAACTATGGTGAAAGGATATAACCCTGATGCACACCTTTCCTGATTTTAAACCACGCAGTATCCTCTTGTTCTGTTCAAATGACTGCTTCTTGGTCTATGTACAGGTTCTCGGTGAGCACAATCAAGTGTTCTGAAATTCCCATTCTTTGCAATGTTATCCATGATTTGTTATGATCCACACAGTCAAATGCCTTTGCATAGTCAATAAGACACAGGTAGACATATTTCTGGTATTCTCTGCTTTCGGCCAGTATCTATCTGACATCTACAATGATATCCCTCTTCCATGTCCTCTTCTGGATCCAGCTTGAGTTTAATTGATGTACTGCTGCAATCATTTTTGAATTATCTTCAGCAAATTTTTACTTGTGTGTGATATCAATGATATTGTTCAATAATTTCCACATTCTGTTGGATCACCTTTCTTTGAAATGGGCACAAATATGGATCTCTTCCAGTTGGTTGGCCAGATAGCTGTCTTCAGAATTTCTTGGCATAGAGGAGGGAAAGCTTCCAGCATTGCATTCGTTTGTTGAAACATCTTAATTGGTATTCTGTCAATTCCTTAAGCCTTGTTTTTCACCAATGCCTTTAGTGCAGCTTGGACTTCTTCCTTCAATACCGTCGATTCTTGATCACGTGCTACCTCCTAAAATGGCTGAACATCAATTCTTTTTGGTACAGTGACTCTGTGTATTCCTTCCATCTTCTTTTGATGCCTCCTGTGTCATTCAGTATTTTCCCTGCAGAATCCTTCAATATTGCAACTTGAGGCTTGAATCTTTTCTTCAGTTCTTTCAGCTTGAGAAATGCCGAGCATGTTCTTCCCTTTTGGTTTTCTAACTCCAAGTCTTTGCACATTTCATCACAATACTTTGTCTTCTCAAGCCGCCCTTTGTAATCTTCTGTTCAGCTCTTTTACTTCATCATTTCTTCCATTTGCTGTAAATATTACAGCCTAGAAAACCCTATGAGGCAGTTCTATTCTGTCATGTGGGGTCATTATGAGTTGGAAATTAAGACTTGATGGCACACAGCAACAAGGTACAAGGAGAGCAGTGTCTCAACAAGACCTGAGAGGCGAATATGGATTATAATACGTAGGAACTTGTGGGCCCTGCTAAGGGGTGAAACTTTATCCTGTATAGGATAGGTGGTTTGTGTAGGGTTTTATCCCAGTCTGACAATCTCATACTTTTACTTGGAGTATTTAATCCATTTACATTTAATATAATCACTGATACAGTTGGGTTACATCTTCTATCTTATTACTTATTTTTCATTTGTCCTCTCTTTTCTCCATTGTCTTGCCCTTTTTTGATTATTAATTTTAAAAAATCATCTCATTTTCCCTCTATTAACTTACCAGTTTTAGTAGTGCTTTGGAGATTAAGGAGCCCTGGTGGCACAGTTGTTAAGAGCTAGGGCTGCTAACCAAAAGGTCGGCAGTTCAAGTCCACCAGCCGCTCCTTGGAAACCCTTCAGGCCAGTTCTACTCTGTCCTATAGGGTCACTATAATTCGGAACTGACTCAACCACAACGGGTGTTTTTAGAGATTAAAACATGCATTAATGACTTATTAATTACAATCTAATAGAAATTTTTTACCACTTCTCCGATGATGTTAGAACCTTAGAATGCTTTAATTCCATTTACCTTTTCTGTATTGACATGATCGTTTTCTGCCTTTTATATATTTAAACCCCATAATATAGTAGCATTACTATTTTGAAAAGCTGATATTCATTTATATTTATGCACATGTTTACTGTTCATGAGGGAGGAGGCAGACAGGTGAAGGGTTAGATCAGAACCTTCATCCCTGTCCTCTACCCTTCCTCTCCTCCTGGTTCTTATGCTTTAGCTGGTTTATTGCCCTTCAGCCTACAGTTTCCTGTTCAGTATTCCTTTAGGGAAAATCTACCAGAGGCAAAGTCAGAAACACTTTTTGTTCGCCAAAAAAATGTATTTCACCCTCATTTTAAAGGATGTTTTGTCTGGGTATAGAATTTAAGATTGGTAATAATTTCTTTTAGTACTTTAAAGAGGTCATTCCATTGTCTTCTAGCGTCCATGGTTTTCTTGAGGAACCAGTAGACTTTTCTGATAACTGTCCTCCTAAAGGTAATGTGTGTAATTCGTTTTTTCTCTGTCTGAATGTTTTTAAGATTTTCTCTTTATCGTTGTTTTTTAGCAGTTTGACTATGATGTGCCTAGATGTAATTTTCTTTGTATTCCTCATGCTTGGGGTTTGTAGAAACTATTGAATTTATGGGTTTATTTCTTTGAACTATTTTGGAAACTTCTGGGTCAGTATTTCTTCAAATTTGTTTCTGCCATTATCTTTCTCTCTTTCTGGGACTCCAGTTACAAATAGATTAGAAATTGGTACTTTGTCTCCCTGCCTGTTTTTTTCATTTTTCAATCTTTTTCCCCCTGTATTTTATAGTTAAGATATTCTCTGTTGATATGTCTTTTATCTCACTAATCCTGTCTTCTGCTGTGTCTATCCTGCTGTTAAATGCATCTACTGACTTCTTAATCTTAAGAAATTTTTAATTTCTAGAATTTTCACTTGATGATTTTTATAGATTTCAATTCTCTTTTGAAATTCTCCTTCTTTTTAAAGCTATTTCCCCATAATTTTCTCCTTCAAACTACGCATTAATCACAGTCAGTTGTTGTTGTCAGGTGCCAGAGAGTCAGTTTCAAAGGCTCCATGTGACAGAACAGAACTGCTCTGGCCGGTTTCCTAGGCTGTGCTCTTTACGGAAGCAGATCACCAGGTCTTTCTCCCGACGAGCCCCTGGGTGAGCTCATACTGCCAACCTTTTGGTTAGCAGCTGAGCACTTAACTGTTGTGCCACCACGGCTCCTTTACATCATTTAATCATCATGACAACCACCTCATAGGGTTTCTGAGGTTATAATCTTTACAGAAGCAGACCGTCACATCTTACTCGCATGGAGCGGCGGGTGGGTTCAAACCACCAACCTTTTGGTTAGCAGCCGAGTGCTTAACCACTGGGCTACCAGGACTCCTTCTGTGAGGAGTACTGTGCAGGCATGCAGTAGGGTAGTGCTCAGTGAATATTTGTTGAAGGTATTAATCTCATTAATCTTGTTTAACAGATAAGCAAACTAGGGCCTACTTTAAATATCTTGAGCAAAGTCCAAGTTTAAATAACTTGAGATTAAACAAATAACTCGAATGAGGTTTCACAACGGTAAAACCGGCAATTTCTATCTCCACAGAGAAACTTCGCTCGATGGGCAGAGTACAGCGACTCCATGACATATCACGGTAGCTTTTGTTTTGTGTTTTAAACTGAGCCCCTGATGTCAATATGCACTTTTTTTTTTTTTTTAACATTGTTTATTTCTTCTAAAAAATCATTAATGGAATTAAGTGTTCTGATTGAGAGGCAAAACAAGGTGTGTAATATGTGGAGATCAATAACCTTACAACGGGTGGTTCAAAGCCAGTTTTTCATTAAATACATCATGAAAGGAACCTGAGGCACAGAGAGATGAAGGGACTTCCCCATGTCACCAAGCAGAAGGTGGCGAGCCAGTATCACCTGACACATAATTTACTGAGCTAACAGGTAAGGGCTTCCCCTTGGCGAGTTCTACTAGGGTGAGGAGGGCATCTGAGTTGGGCTTTTAAGGGTGAGTAGGAGTTTGCAGAAGAACAAAATCAGGAAGGGCTCTTCAGGCAGCGGGGGAGCATGTGCATAGGCCACAGTGAGTATCTCAGTTTCCTCATGCTGCTGTAACAGAAATACCACAAGGGAGTGGCTTTACAGAACAGAAATTCATTTTCTTACAGTTCAGGAGCCTGAAAGTCCAAATCAGGGTCTTGGCCGCATCAGCTCCTCCTCTGAGCCTCTCTTCTACTTCCTGGTGTCTGTTGGTGATCCTTAGCATTCCTGGGTATTCTTAGGTGTTCCTTGGCATCTGTGTCTCTTCTGCTCTTTTTATAACTCAGAAGTGAGTCGGTTTACGACCCACCTTACTCTGGCATGGCCTCATTAACATAACAAAGAAACCTTCTATTCCCAAACAGGGTGTCTTAGTCATCTAGTGCTGCTATAACAGAAATACCACAAGTGGATGGCTTTTAACCAAGAGAAATTTATTCTCTCACAGTCTAGTAAGCTACGAGTCCAAATTCAGGGCATCAGCTCCAGGGGAAGGCTTTCTCTGTCTGCTCCAGAGGAAGGTACGTGTCATCAATCTTCCCGTGGTCTGGGAGCTTCTCTGTGCAGGAACCTCAGGTCCGAAGGACGTGCTCTGCTCCTGGCACTGCTTTCTTGGCGGTATGAGGTTCCCGTGTGTCTCTGTTCGCTTCTCTCTTTTATATCTCAAAAGAGATTGGCTTAAGACACTATCCAATCTTGTAGACCTCATCAGTATAACTGCTGCTAATCTATCTTATTAGATCATAGTGATAGAGTTTACAACACATAAGGAAATCACATCAGATTACAAAATAGTACACCATCATGCAATACTAGGAATCATGACCCAGTCAAGTTGACAGATATTTTGGGGGGACACAATTCAATCCATGACACATGGTCATATTTACATGTACCAAACCAAACCCCTTGCTGTCGAGCCGATTCTAACTCATAGCGACCCTATAAGACAGAGTAGAACTGCCCCACAGCATTTCCAAGGACCGGCTAGTGGATTCAAACTGCCGACCTCTCGGGTAGCAGCCGAGCTCTTTAACCGCTGCCCACCAGGACTCCTTTCACAGGCACAAGTGTTAAGATTTCAACACATATTTTTGGGGAATACACCTCAATCCACAACAGCAAGGAAGGCATAGAAGCTCAGCAGGAGGGCAGGAACAGGAAGTGACATGAGGAGACGGCGTGAAGGGGGGCCTGTGCATTAATTGTCCCGAAAATCAGCCTGAGGGTGACGGGGAAGCCATTTTTGGTTCTAAGGAGGTGGAGATGTGGAGCAAAGAAGAGCAGACGAGGGGCATTGCCGCCACAGGTAATCACATCCTGAAGCAGGTAATGGTGCGGATGGGGAGAGGACAGACCCATGGATGCCTAAGGGCTGACACAGGAGTCCTGGTGGCACACACAGTTGCGTGCTCGACTACTAGCTGAAAGGCTGGTGGTTCTAACCCACCCAGAGGTGCCTCGGAAGAGAGGCCTGGCGATCTGCTTCTGAAACGTCACAGCCTTGAAAACCCTGTGGAGCAGTTCTACTCTGCACACATGGGGTCACCAGGAGTCAGAATTGACTTGACGGCAGCTGACAACAACAACAAGGGCCGAGCAGTTGGGGCAGGGCACTAGAAAGGGAACAAGGACAACTGTCAGCTCGCTGCTTGCATCGCCTCTTACCTGTGCAGGTACGTGCTCCTAGAGGGCAGGTCTGTGTGGCCCCGCCCAGCCCACATTTACCTGTCCAGTCAGCCATCAGCCTCTGAGCACCTGTGCCATGGACTTGGGGCCCAGGAAGGAAGGACCCCGCTGAGGCGTCCAAACAGGTCATCAGTGAGTGCTGATGGGGTGGCAAGGCTCACTGCTGCCCCAAGGCTGGGACAGGTGAACACCACTGGGGGCAGGCTAAAGCTCCAGAGACGGGAACAGAGCCCAAAAGTACGGAGGGAACTCCCCAGAGACAGTGAGCAGAGAGGCCAGGTCCAAGATCTGCGGGCAGATCAACCAGGGGGAAAACTGGGTCGGGGGGAAGCCAGATCACAGAGGCCACGCCCAGGAGCCCCGTTCCTGGGGTCCACGTTCCAGCACCCTGGACACACCAGCACCTTTGGAAGGAAACCTCCAGGGCCGGGAGGGCGGCGCCTGCCACCGTGGCAGGCTGACGGATCGCTGGGGGCTGGGCGTGGGAGCAGGTATTGATCGGCCTCTGCGGTTGATGGATGGGCACTCGGGTCCCTCGGCTCGCAGGCACAGCGTGCCCATGTCAGGCCACTGGCGCCAAAACTGTCTCGAAGGCCCGCCTGCCCCCGTAGACGGCGGCACCCATGTGCATCTGAGCAGCAATTACAGGGCAAGTCATTAATTAAATAAGACCTGCTTTTTGCAGCCGTGTGGGAGACGCACTGCTCATCCACTCTGTTCTTCATTCAGCTTCTGTGCATGTGGGGCCGGGAGGCAGGGGAGGCTCGAGGCAGCGGGCCGGAGTCTGACGCCCCCCGCCCCTTCCAAGCCGAGCAGCCCAGCCTCTCCGAGCCACCGCCCCTCCCGACTCAGGGGGCGGCTACACCCACCTTGTTGGTTGCTGTACAGATGGAACGAGACAATCAGCCCAGTGCCCAGTGCAGGGCCGGCACACAGGTCCTACTGAACGCTAATTCCCACTCCCCGGAGGGAGGAGCCCTGGTGGCGCAGTGGTTAAACGCTCGGCTGCTGACCAAAAGGTTGGCGATTTGAACCCACCAGCCGCTCCTCGGAAACCCTGGAGCAGTTCTACTCTGTCCCATAGGGTCGTTATGAGTTGGAATCGGCTTGACGGTGGTGGGTTTGGTGTTTTGGTTTGGGTGGAGGGCAAAGATGAAAGGGAATTCCCATCTGCCAAGAGCTCGCTGTAGTGCCAGGACGAGGCACTGAGGGGACCCCCCAGGCCCTGCAGGTGAAGGGGTACAGCAGAGTTGGGGGACGGGACGCACAAGGACACCTGCAAAGCACGCCCGTGTCGGCAGCACTGTCTGACCCACTGCCGTGGAGCCGACCCCACACGTGCCAGAGTAGACCTGCACTCCACAGCCTTTCAGTGGCAGGTTTCTCAGAAGTAGATCACCAGGCCTTTCTTCCGAGGTGCCTCTGGGTAGACTTGAACCTCCAACCTTCCGGTTAGCAGCAGCGCATGTGAACTGTCTGCCCCGCCCGGGGACTCCTGCCACCTGCTCTGTTGGTTGTTGTCGGGTGTGGTGAGTCGATTTCAACTCACAGTGACCCTGTGTGACAGAGCAGAACCGCCCCATAGGGTTTCCTAGGCTGTAATCTCTATGGGAAAAGATTGCCAGTTCTTTCTCCCTCAGAGCCCCTTAGTGGGTTTTAAGTGCCAACTTTTCAGTTAGCAGCTGAGCACTTAACCATTGCACCACCAGGGCTCCTTCCTACCTTTCTGCCTCCCTAAATCTCAGCATCCTGTTTCCCTGTCTGCTCCCATCACCCAGCCCAGACTCTGGTCGTACTACCCACCACCCACCACCTAGCCCGTCTGCCTCCCTGACCTCCCAATGGGCACCGTTTGCTGCCCGGGAAGCCCTTCCTGCCCTGGACTCCTCCCAGCCCAAGTCCTCCCAATTGCAGCGTGGGGAGTGGTCTTTCGCAAACAGCCCCCGTATGAGGCCCTGCTCTCCCCACCCAGGGGGGACACCCACTTGCTGGGGTGCGGGCTCCCTCCGCCCCTCTGGTAGTTCCTTCTCAGCCCCTTTTCTGGGTGCCAGTGTCCACGGGGCACTGTCACCTCCCCTTCTTTCTGTGAACATCTTACTCCGCACTTCTTTCTTTTCCTTCTACCTCTTTCATGCTTTGGAATTTTTAAACTCCTTTTTAAAAAACAATTTAACTTGGTTAGCTCAGAAAAAAAAAAAAAAAAAGGCGTGAGACTATGATGAGAGGTACTTGAAAACTTGGGAACAAAACCTAAACCAAGTTCCTAAACCCAGTGTCCGCAGGCGAAACAACCCAACACAGACTTTGAGATTTTTCTCTAGAAGCTAATGACGTGTCAGCCTGCTGCTGTTTTATTAACTAAGGCTGGACACACGGGACAGGATGGAACTCAGGGGTGATCTTAACTGTTGCAACTTAACAGTAAGTACGGAAGGAAACATTTATCTAACAGCTTTTAGCTGAGTATCTGAAAACATTTAAAAACATATATGTTATTATGTAAGTCTTTATAAAAAGGACCACCACTAGATCAGATTTACTGGCCTGACAGACTGGAGAAACCCTGAGAGTACGGCCCCCGGACACCCTTTTAGCTCAGAGGGGACGTCACTCCGGAGGTTCACACTTCAGCCAGGGATTGGACAGCCTCATAAAGCAAAACAGGACTAATGAGGCCCAGCAGTCCAGGGACAAGGACTAGAAGGCAGGAGGGGACAGGAAAGCTGGTGATAGGGAACCCAAGGTTGAGAAGGGACAGTGTTGACATGTCGTGGGGCTGTTAACCATTGTCATAGGGTAATATGCATACTAACTGTTTAATGAGAAACTATTTGTTCTGTAAACCTTCATCTAAGTTACAAAAAAAAAAAAAGATTTATGTGAGATCAAATTGACAACAGCAACTCAAAAGGTTTGATGGGAAGCCTAGGGGGCAGTGAGTTGAAGATAATGGTGATGGAATAATTTGGAAAAGGATAGTGAGAATAGCAGCACAACTGGAAGAATGTAATCGATGTCACTGAATTGTACATGTAGAAACTTTGGAAATGGTGCATCTTTGGCTATGGATATTTTCACCAAAAAAAACCAAAAGGTCCTCCAAGGTCAAGAAGGAGAGTGTTGACATGTCGTGGGGTTATTAACCAATGTCATAAAACAATATGTGTACTGATTGTTTAATAAGAAATTATTTGTTCTATAAACCTTCATCTAAAGTACAATAAAAAAAAAGGACCACCACCATCTGTCAATCTGTCCTGTGGTGGCTTACATGTTGCTGTGATGCTAGAAGTTATGCCACCAGTATTTCAAATATCAGCAGGGCCGCCCATGGTGGGCAGGTTTCAGTAGAGCTTCCAGACTAAGACAGACTAGGAAGAAAGGTCTGGCAATCGACTTCTGACAATTAGCCAATGAAAACTCTGTGGGTCACAACTGAACATTGTCTGATACAGTGCTGGAAAATGAGCCCCCTAGGGTGGAAGGCACTCGAAATACACAGTGGCCACGACAACGGGATCAAGCACGCCAGCCATCAGGAAGATGGCGCAGGACTGGGCGGCGTTTCATTCTGTTATGCGTGGGGTCATTAGGAGTCGGAACTGACTTGAGGGCAGCAAACAACAATGACGACTGTAAAAAGGGTATAACAGTGCTAAAAACCTGATTAGGATGGAGAGGCGGGTGAAAGCGAGGATCTGGGAAGGTCTGTTTATAAACACATATTTGGAGTTGGAAGCACCGGGCAGTTAATGGCAAGCAATGCCTACAGCTGCAGTGGTGAGGGCCTGGACCCGCTCCCAATGAAGACGTGGAGGAACCTCAGCCTTGCTGTGCTCCTGACTGACTGTCCAGTGCTCCCGTGATGCCATCTCCAGCTCCAGCCCCTCCTCACCCCGTGTCAGTCAGGACAGGGCAGGTGTGTGCGGGGACGAGCACCCCCAGGCCTCACACTCACTGGGTGCTGTACAGTCCCATGCCGGCTCCAGGCGTGGTGGGGAAGAGGACAGGCAGCACCATGCCTGGTTGGAGCTGCACGCCCCCGCTGGAGGGAGACAGGCAAGGAGTGAGCGACAGGGATACAAAGGAGCAGCTGGAGGGAGACAGGCAAGGAGTGAGTGACAGGGATACAAAGGAGCAGCTGGAGGGAGACAGGCAAGGAGTGAGTGACAGGGATACAAAGGAGCAAGTTGTGACAGTGTACAGCGCTGGATGGAGACCGGTGTGGGGAAGGTGGTAGGGAGAGCACCTCCAGGGGCACCTTTCAGCTGGGTGAAGAGGACGCGAAGAGCAGGGCATAGGGTTCTCCAGGTGAGACGGTGTGGGCTTAGGCACTGGGGATAGGTGTCAGCTGGAGCTGGACCAGCACCCAGAACCTGGGACGCTGGGAATGCTGGCTTGTTCCCGGAGCCCACTTGAGAAGACAAGGGAGGTGGACAGTGAGCTGGCAGGTGGGGGTGGCCCTGGCACCTCCAGCCATGGCTCCTCCTGGCCTGCTCATCTCCTGGGCTCCCCGTCCCAACGCCAGGAGGTGGGTGCCTGTGGAACAGAAGGCCCGCCCAGGTCTGTCTGCTGCTTGCCTTGTGTCCCTTCCGGAACCTCAGAACGTGGTCTTGTTTAGAAACAAGGTCTTTGCAGATAGAATTAGTTCAGGTGCGGGCATGCTGAAGCCATGACATGTTCAATCGCCTCGTATGCACACGAAAGCTGGACGATGAATAAGGAAGGCAGGAGAAGAATTGACGCCTTTGAATTGTGGTGTTGGTGAAGAATATTGAATATCCCATGGATGTCAGAAGAACAAACAAATCTGTCTTGGAAGAAGTACAACCAGAATGCTCCTTAGAAGGAAAGATGGTGAGACTTCATCTCGCACACTTTGGACATGTTATCAGGAGGAACCAGTCCCTGGAGAAGCACATCATGCTTGGTAAAGTAGAGGGTCAGCAAAACACAGGAAGACCCTGAACAAGATGGATTGACACAGTGGCTGCAACAATGGGCTCAAGCATAGCAACGACTGTGAGGATGGCACAGGACCGGGCAGTGTTCCATTCTGTTGTACACGGGGTCGCTGTGAGTCAGAACTGCCTTGAGGACACCTAACAACAACAAATACCGGAGAAGGGTGGGCTTCACCACCGTGACTGGCTTCCTTACGAAAAGAGAAGAAGACACAGACACAGGGGAGACGCCACATGAAGACGCAGGCAGACGAGTGATGTGTGTACAAGCCAAGGAGTGTCGGCGACATGAGAAACTCAGAGAAAGGCCGGAGGGACATCCTCAGTCAGTGCCCGCATAGGGAGCTCTGCCCTGCCGACACCCTGATACTGGACTCTGCCCCCCAGAATTGTGCGATGATGATTTTGGGTGTTTTAAGCCACCCAGTGTGTGACACTTTGTCGCGGTGACGCCAGGACACTCACTTAGCCTGCCTCATGGGGCAGTGCAGCCTGGTGATTTGGAGCAAGGTCTCTGGGGCCACCCAGACTGCCCAGGTTTGAGTTTCAGCTCCTCCACCTGCTCACTGGGGGCCTTGGACAAGGGCCTTAACCTCTCTGTGGCCTCAGTTTCATCAGCTGCGAAATGGGCTTACATTCCTGGGACAGTCATAGGATTCACCCAATCAGTATACACCAGGCAGTCAGTACTGGTGCCCAGCTGGTGTTTGTGAGAGACTGCATGAGGACGCGCAACCCCTTGAATGAACAAATGAATGAATGAACAAGTGAGTGGACAAGGCCTCCTGAAGGAATAAATGAGTGAGCGAACAAGGACCCACAGCCCCTTGAATGAATGAACGAACAAATGAAGGGACACGGCCCCCTGAATGAATGAATGAGTGGATAAGTGAATAAGTGAGTGAGTGAGTGGACAAGGCCCCCACAGGTCCCTGAATGAATGTACGAATGAATGAGTGAGAGGATGAGGCCCCACAGTCCCTGGTTGGTGGGTGGCAGACCCAGGAGCCCTCTCAGTGGCGGCCGCTACCCAGCAGGGAGCCCACGTTTCAGGGACGGCGAGCTGTGCTGGCGGCTGCTGGCTCCTGCATAAAGCCAGCCAGACTCACACCTGACCGGCTGCTTAGTGATGGTTCCCCAGGCACCATTACAGCAAGTAGCAGCCAAGCGCCCATTTAACCGCCCAGCGCGCAAAGGGAGGCGGATGCTCAGGCCATCTCGCCAGCCTGGAGCCCAACCCATCCGGCCTGCGGGCCGTGTGCACACAGTCGGAGGCAGGGCCGCCTGGCTGGGCTGCAGGGCTCTGGGTGCTATGGGGGGGTGCTGGCTTGGACCCAGATCCTGGATCCAAGGGACAGCTGTCTCTGTGCACATCACAGCCGCCTAGGCCCGCCTGATCTCCTGGGCACCTCTGTGAGGTCACAGCTGGGCTCCGTGCCCCCATTTCTTGGGCCCCTCAGTGAGCAGCCTCAGCATGGGGTATGAACCAGGCCTTTGGCGGAGAGTCCTGGGCTCCTTGAGCATATGGCGCTGCTCCCAAGGCTGGCTGATGGCTCTGCGTCTGGGCCTGCTCTAGCACCCCCTAGTGTCCCAGGGACACAGTCCCTGCAGGATGCTCGGGGAGCACTGTTGGGTGGACAGAATTGGACCGCTGACGACAGCAGCTGGGCCCATGGCTACCAGGGCTGGGGAGGACCCTGGGCCCCCCTTAGCCTGCTGCTACTGCGATTTTGGGGTCCCCTGGAGGCTCAGGCCCTGTCTGCATCTCTGTCGTCCTAAAGGGTGCCGTTTGTCTCCTAGGAAGTAGCCCAAACTGTACATGTCCCTGGGATCACAATCAGACGCACGCAGTCAGAATTCTCAGCTCAGGGAGGAAACGCTGTTGTGAGAAATATGCAAATGCCCCCTCCTGCCCCACACCCCAGGCCCTAGACCGGAAATCGCCCCTTTCGGAAATGGAATAATTATATGCAACAACTTTCAGCTGGCCTGCCGGGCCCAGGCTGTGGGGTTTACTCTGCTCTCAACGGCCAAAATCTGTCTAGACGGCGTGGAAGAGCACCTGGCAGGCCCAGTTCATCAGTTGGCCTGAATAATTCAGAGAGGTCTGCAAACCAGCAAGCACCAAGGTGCTCCCCCAAGCTCTCGGCGCACATAGATTTTCCTTTCAGAAGCAGAATCTGAATTAATAACAGTCTGATTGTCATTAATGACACAGGCAGGGCCCAGCCGGGCTCCCAGACAACCGTCATTAAGGAAAGCCTTGGGTTTTTCCCCCTGGACAAACGTGTTGGTTAAGTTCTTAGAAGCAGCCCCGTCCGTCCGCACTGGCTGGAGCATGGCCATCAGAAGCATGAACTGTGTGGTCGGAAAGGTTTCCAGCAGAGGGAGACCCCTCTGCCCATATCATCCTGTCTTAGGGACTGTCCTGGGGGCAGGTGTGGCAAAATCCGCCTTTCCCCCCGCCTTTCTGACCCCCTGCCCCCTGGCCAGGAAGGTACTAAAGAATGAATGGGCGGGTCTCTCCTTTTTAGGGGACAGCTGCTCTTCAAGATTCATCCATGTTATAGCATGTACCAGGACTTCATTTCTCTTTACGGCTGAGTATTACACCATGGAAACCCTGGGGGTGCAGTGGTGAAGAGCTCGGCTGCTAACCAAAAGGTCGGCAGTTCGAATCCACCAGGCATTCCTTGGAAACCCTATGGGGCAGTTCTACTCTGTCCTATAGGGTCGCTATGAGTGGGAATCGACTCACTGGCAACGGGTGTTATACCATGGATTCCCAGAAGAACAAAGAAATATTTGTCTTAGAGGAAGTACTACCAGAATGCTCCTGAGAAGCGAAGATGATGAACCTTTGTCTTGCTTACTTTGGACACGTCATCAGGAAAGACCAGTCGCTGGAGAAAGACATAATGCTTGGTAGAGTAGGTCATAGAAAAAGAAGACCCTCAGTGAGATGGACTGACACAGTGGCTGCAATGATGGATTGAAACATAGCAACAACTGTGAGGATGGCACAGGACTGGTCAGTGTTTTCATTCTGTTAATGTGTAAGTTTGCTATGACAACAACAGCAATATATGTGTGTGTACATATATACACACACACACATATACACACACATATATTGTGTACGGATATATGTATCCACTGTAGTTGTTAGGCGATGCACACCTTTCCTGATTTTAAACCAGGCAGTATCCCCTTGTTCTGTTTGAACGACTGCCTCTTGATCCATGTACAGGCTCCTTATGAGCTCAATTAAGTGTTCTAGAATTCCCATTCTGTGCAGTGTTAGCCATAATTTGTTATGATCCACAAAGTCAGATGCCTTTACGTAGTCCATAAAACACAGGTAAACACAGGGAAGTGATTAAGAGCCCTGGCGGCACAGTGGTTAAGTGCTTGGGTGAGAACTGAAGGTTGGCGGTTTGAACCCACCAGCTGCTCCATGGGAGAAACACGTAACAGTCTGCTCCCGTAAGGATTATAGCATTGGAAACCCTATGGGGAAGTTACACTCTGTCCTATAGGGCCACTATGAGTTGAAATCGACTTGACAGAAATGAGGTTTTTTGTTTCGTTTTAACATCTTTCTGGAATTCTCTGCTTTCAGCCAAGATCCATCTGACATCAGCAATGATAGCCCTCGTTCCACATCCTCTTCTGAATCCGGCTTAAATTGCTGGCAGTTCCCTGTCGGTGTATTACTGCAACTGTTTTTGAATTATCTTCAGCATAATTTTACTTGCATGTGATATGAATGATATTGTTCCATAATTTACACATTCCATTGGACCACCTTTCTTTGGAATGGGCACGTATCTGGATCTCTTCCCCTCAGTTAGCCAAGTATCTGTCTTCCAAATTTCTTGACACAGATGGGTGAGCACCTCCAGCGTTTCATCCATTTGTTGAAACATCTCACTTGGTATTCCGTCATTCCTGAAGCCTTGTTTTTCACCAGTGCCTTCCAATAGAGCATCTGCTAGTTTCCTGTCTTTGAGGATTACTGTCTGCCCTCCTCCCTCCCGTGAGTGTGAGCTCTGGAGGATGGGCTGTGTGGTTACTCCGCTCACAGATGCATTTCAAGCACGCAGCCCAGAGGAGCTTGAGCCATATTTGTTGAATGAACAAACTGGTTTCTATCATCCTAAAGAAAGAAATGCGGGGAACCGGTGGGTCAGGGTTGGAACTCTCACCTTCCATACAGGAAATCCGGGTTCAATTCCCGGCCCATGCACCTCACGCGCAGCCACCAGCTGGCTCTCCATGGAGGCTTGTGTGTTGCTGTGATGCCGGACAGGTTCCGTCTCAGTCTGGACCTTCCAAACTAAGACGGACTCAGAAGAAAGGCCTGGCGGTCTGCTTCCAAAAATCAGCCAATGAAAACCCTATGGATAACAATGGTCCAGTCATGAGGATGGCGCAGGACCGTTGTGCATGGGGTCACCATGAGTCAGGGGCTGACTCGACAGCAGGTAACAAAAATAACAACAAAGAAAGAGAACTCCACTTTTCTACACAATCAGCTAAGATAAGGCTACAGGCCAGGCCAGCAGGCTCCCCGTGGTGACAGCTGGTCTTGCCAGTCTTGCTCTGAGGTTTATTTAATCTCGCAGTGCTCCTTCCTAGGGGGCCGGGCTGCTATTATCCCCCCCTTTATAGATGGGGAAACGGAGGCACGGAGAGACGAAGTCCCTTGTCCTCCTGCCCTAGGTCACAGGCCAGTACAGGGTAGAGGGGCTGCAGGCCAGCACACACTCCTGCTCCATACACCTTTCTGTGTAGTGTGGAGCACCCCTGAACTTCCCTGTGGGCCGCACGCCCCCAAGTGCACCTTGCAGGCCCCTCCCCCCTCCACCAGCTCTTGAACTCAGGATCTCAGGTCCAGCGCCCAGTGATCTGACTTCTCACTCTGACACCAGGCTGGAGTCCCTGGCTATCCAAAGGGTTAACGCCCTCCGCTGCTAACCAAAAGATGGCAGTTCGAGTCCATCCAGGGGCTCCTCAGAAGAAAGCCTTGGCAATCTACTTCCAAAACTCAACCATTGAAAACCCTGTGGAGCACAGTTCCACTCAGACACACATGGGGTCGCTGTGAGTTGGGGTGGATTTGACAGCACTTGGTTGGATGCCAGGCCGGCCAAAGGTCCCCATTGTGCACCCAGGAAAGGGCCCTCTCTCCTGCTCCAGCCCCTGGCATGAGGGAACTGCCCACCCCCTCTGGACATCCCCTCTGCCCACACTCACTCAAGCCACACCGGGGCTGGCCAAGTCCCCAGTCTCCACCTGGCTCCAGGAGATGAAAGGGCAAACCTAACCGTGCCCCGGCCCCTCAGGGCGGCATAGATGTCATGCCCTGCCCGGCCCCCTACTTCTGCCCCCAATGCTTCAGCATCACCAGACCAATGTCGTGCAGGAGCCCAGAAGGCCACCGCCCTTCTCCCTGCAGGCTTTTCCTGAACGCTCTCCCTCCACCCCGACACCCTAACCCCCATCCCCCTCATCTGTCCAGCTCCCACTCCTCCTGGGACTCAGTGTGGGCCACCACCTCCTCTGGGAAGTCTTCACCAGGCCAGGGTCGAGGCTCCCACTCTGTGCTTGGGTACAGCCAACGCTGAGCCTGCACCCCTAAGCCCCTGCAGCTGTCCCCAAGTGCAGGTCACGGGCTGGAAGAGCATCTGACAGCTTGAGTGTAGACGGCAGGACCCACTTTGCAGCAATAAACGCCAAGAGGTGGTTGGCGGGGTCAAGTTGGCAGTTGACTTTCTGTAACCCGTTGAGAGGGCAAAGCCTGCTAAATGCTCATTTGTAAATGTCCGCATGTCCACTACCGGCTGGTGACTGCGGTCCTGGGCAGAGGGAGAGTTAGGGCCTAATTACTTCCAGGAGGTGGTTCAGCCACCGCTCACCTTGGAATTCCTGAATGGCCTGCTGAGAGGGAGGGATGAGACCCTGGGCCCCTAGCAGTGCACTTGGACTGTGAGCACTGGCACTTCTCCCCCGAGCTGGAAAACAGTGGGGAGTGGGCTGAATGGTGGCCCCCACAAAGGTACGTCCACATCTTAAGCCCCAGAACCTGTGAATGCAACTGTTATGGATTGAATTGTGTCCCCACAAAATACATGTTGGAATCCTAACCCTTATACCTATGCATGAGGAATCCTGGTGGCTTCGTTAGGGGCTCAGGTGCTAACCGAAAGATTGGTGGTTTGAACCCACCCAGAAGCTCCATGGAAGAAAGACCTGGCAATTCGCTCCTGTAAAGATTACAGCAGAGAAAACCCTATGGGGCAGTTCTACTCTGTCACTTGCTATGAATCAGCATCGACCTGATGGCACCCAACACCACCACCTGTGGCCCCGATTGTGTCTGTAAATAAGGTTTCTTTGTTATGTTAATGAGGCTGTATCCGTGCGGGGTGAGTCCTAAACCTAATCCCTTCTGAGTTTGTAAGGAGCGGAATTCAGGAAGTCCCCAATGTCTGATTTAAGTGTAACCGTAGTTACAAACCAACCCCCTTAAGGCCTGTCAGGAAAAAACTGACCGAGAGAAAGCTCGAAACGGACAAAGCGCGGCGTGGTTCCAGATCCGCAGTCTTCCGCCTCTCCTTGGCCCCTGCGGTTGACAAGTCCAGAGCTGCAAGGCTCCTCCCCACTGGGTGCGCAGCCTCGCGCAGGCGGGCTGTTGGGTTCCAGGCGTGCTGAGTGGCCAGGCCCGCCATGCGCAGGGGAGGTGTTTGGGGCACACGGACAGTGGGGCCGGCCCTTTCCAGCTCCAAGGCAGGCGGGTGCCGTGGGCTGTCGCTTACTGCTGCGGCTGCAGCTGGGTGCACCGTGTCGCATGGCCTGCCCGTCACCGGCGGCCACCAGGGACCCACTGCAGCACCTGCGCAGGCAGGAGGGGCGCGGTCTATCAAAGGAACCCAAACACCGTGTACCTGCAGATGGCATTCATTCACCCATGCACTCGTTCACTCAGTAAATAGTCATCGAGTACCTACGGTTTTAGGAGCCCCAGTGGCTCAGTGGTTAAGCACTCGGCTGCGAAACCAAAGGGTCAGCAGGTTGAACCCAGAAGTCACTCTGTGGTAGAAGGATGGGGAGTCTGCTTCCGTAAAGATTTACAACCTAGGAAACCCTATGGGGCAGTTCTTCTCTGTCCTACAGGTCGCTATACATCAGAATGGACTCGAGGAAAACGGGTTACCTATGGTTTGTTAGCAATGATTCTAATCTTTGGGATCATGTGATACCAGGTGGATGCCCCCTCCCCTCACCAAGCTCCGGCCGTGCGTGGTCAGGGCCAGCAGTGTGACGAGAAGGGTGACAGGGAGGCAAGGCCTAAGCGAGCCCGGAGCAGGCACCTCACCGGCCTAAGGGCATCAGGGAAGGCTTCCTGGAGGAAGTGACCCTCAAGAAATTACCTTTGCTTCTTTGAACCTTTTCTTTCTTTTTGTTAACACGGGAATTTTGAGCTCAAAACAACTCTCACTTCCCACTAGGAGAAACAGTAAGTGGTCACTGTTTGGAAGGACTGGTTATTGGTGCCATCAGGGCTTCTTCGATTAAAACAGCCTCATCAGCAGGCTCCCTGGGCCTCCAAATACTGAGCTACCAGCATCACCCTCAGGAGGAGGGGACTTGGGTCCGTGGAGGAGGAAGAGACCAGGGGTGGGGGGGCCCACACAGGGGCGGGTGGGGGGCCTTCACAGGAGAGGGTGAGGGTCCCTCCCAGGGGAGGGTGGGGGCCTTCACAGGGGAGAGTGGGTGGCCCCTACAGGGGAGGGTTGAGAGCCCTCACGGGTGGGTGGGGATCCTTCACAGGGGAGGGTGGGGGTCCCTCCCAGGGGAGGGGGGAGGTCCTTCACAGGGGAGGTTGGGGGGCCCTCACGGGGAGGACGGGGGTCCTTCACAGGGGAGCGTGGAGGGCCGGTGCAGGCTGCAAGCATCCCGTCTGTGGTCTCTTCTTCACCTTCCCTCCTCCCTGAACCTTCTCTGCCCAGGGTCAAAGGTGACCTCCATGGTGACCTCCCCGGGGCCATATCCGAGGCCAGCTCTTCTTCCTCTGCCTCCTCGGCCTTTCAGCTGCACTCAGCACAGACACTCCCTCCTTCTGGAATGTTCCTTTCTTGGTGTTTAGGACCCCAGGCTTCCTGCCTGCCTCCCACCCCTCAGAGCTGGCTCCTTGCTCCTTCTCCATCCCCTCACACCCCTGGTGACCTCCTCCACGTGTGGCCCCTGAAAGCCACTAACCCCCCAGTGCCCCACACTTCTCTCTCCAGCCCCGACTGTCCAAGGGGCCCCAGGCCGCACATCCTGCTGCCTCCTTACGGGGATCACACTGACCGAGTCTGCAAAGCCGTCAGTTCATCTCTGAGCTGATGCAGAAGCAGACACCAGCCCCTCACATCCGTGAAGGCCTCGGGGTGGGGGGGTCTACTCGCAGAACCCGCCAGCTTAGGGAGAAGGGACTCCACCAGGGCTGCAGGAGAGGGTCTGGCCTAAGAGGCCTTCCAGAGCAACACCGCCGAGCTGACCGCCTGGGGCGCTGCAAGCTCCCGGTCTGGGGATGGGGAGCCACCGCCCGCCGCAGGCCGGAGGACCAGGCCAGGCCAGCGGAGACCGGGCAGGGGAAGCCAGCCCACCATACTCTGCACCTGCTGATGACGCCGGTGGATGGACAGACGCTGCTTCTCACGACTCATCCAACACAGATCTGCCTGCCTGGGGCACCGCAGCCGGGGGTCTCGGCTCTTGGGGCCTGTAGTGCAGGAAGGTGGAAAGATGGCTTTTAAGCCGCATTTTTTTAATCAAGAAAAGCAACCGAAATAAAATGGCAGGGGGGCGGGGAGGGAAGGGGGAAAGAGGGATGGGAGGGGAAAGAAAGGGAGCCTCGTCTCTGATGCAAGGAGGATGATGTCGGGCTATCTTGGGGTGCTGTTTGACTCTCACGGACTGCCCTCAGGACTCCCGACAGCCTTAGGACAGAAGGCCTGGTTCCGGAAGTCTTCCAGACTGTGTGGCGGCCAGAGCCGAGGACAGTTAAGGGGTTTTCCTCGTCATGAGTGGGTGGTGTTGAATGTGCCTGCAGGTTTAAGGAGCTCTGGTGGCTCGATGACTAAGCACTTGGCTCCTAACTGACAGGCTGGTAGTTCGAATCCACTAGCTGCTCCATGGGAGAGAAGACCTGGAGATCTGCTTCCATAAAGATTACAGGCTTGGAAACCTTACGGGGCAGTTCTACTCTGTCTTACAGGGTTGTTATGAGCCAGAATCAACTTGACAGCAGTGGGGTTGGGTTTTTTTTTGTGGTGGTGCATTTGCTGTAATGTTGGGAAATGGACCAGAGAGCCATGGGGCCCTGCCCACACCTCTGGGGCTCCTGCCTCCATGCTGCCCTGTGGGGGGCGTGATGGTGGACAGATGAGAGGTGGCTTGGAAAGGGAAGGGGTGGCCAGGCCAGGAAGCGGCTGTGGGGGAGGGCAGGGGTCCTGGGAACACTTCAGCCCTTATCACTGATCAAAGCCAGGAGGGGCCGCCCGACAGGCGAGGTGTGGCCCCACCTGGCTCTCATTAGCCTCTGCTGCCTTATTCCTGAGGGTCTGCTCTTGCTCACAGACCCTCCGCGTCTGAATGCCCATGGCAGCCGGGCCACTGCACCTGGCAGGAGGGCCAGTGGGCCAGTGCTGTGCACCCTGCCAACAGAGGGTCTCAGCCCTGCACATGGCCCCCAACCTGGCCAGGCACCCAACCTGCTGACCTCTTCCTGCCACAGTCCCTGACCCAGCCAGGTGCCTGGCCTGGCAGCTTCTCTCCACACACAGCCCCTGGCCCAGCCAGGCACCCAGCCCTGTGGAGGATCCCACCCCACACACAGCCCCTGGCCCTATCCAGGCCCCCAGGCCAGCAGACTCTCCCCACACCCCAGCTCCAGCCACACTTCCCAGGGCAGACCCTAGCACGCCTGCCCCTCCCCCTGCTTCAGGACTTGGCACACACTGTCCTTCCCCAGGGAGACCCTCCTCTCCCTGGCTGTCCTCAGGCCTCACTTCCAGGCCACCTCCTGCAGAAGCCTGTCCAGGGGGTGAGGCTGCACTGTAAGGCTCAGCCTGACGTGCTGCCCTGACATCTGGTGAAACTGGGAGGTCCTCAAGTGGTCTAACCACCGTTCCCTCCCACTCCGCTCCTGTGGATAAAGCCCCCAAGCCGAACAACCCTCTTTGTCCCAGGGCCAGGCACAGTTCTTGCTGATCCCTGACTAGAGAGCTTTAGTCCCTGCCAGCTGAGGAATTATTCAAACAAGCTAATCACATCCTTTCAAGGGAACTAGGGGCACCTCACCCTCTTGTTACTACAAACTTGCCTCCCTCCGCCCCTGCTATTCTCTCTGCTCCTAGTGCACCCCCATGTGGTCCCAGGTGGCATGCGGTGTCCTCCCCCCACCCCAGGCTGTGAGTACAGGGACTAATGAACTGCTGCCATCTGTCCAGCGTTGCGTGTATCCCACCATCCTCGTATTCCTCAGGTGGGAATCCTTCCCTGTCTCACACAGGGTGAAGAGAAGATGATAGAAAAACTGCCCTGGCAGCTAACAGATACATGAGGAAATGCTCATGATCATTAGCCATTAGATAAATGCAAATCAAAACTACAATGAGATAACATCTCACCCCAACAAGATGGGCATTAATCCAAAAAACACAAAATAATAAATGTTGGAGAAGTTGTGGAGAGACTGGAACACTTATGCACTGCTGGTGGGAATGTAAAACGGTACAACCACTTTGGAAATCAATTTGGCACTTCCTTAAAAAGCTAGAAATAGAAGTACCATATGATCCAGCAATCCCATTCCTTGGAATATATCCTAGAGAAATAAGAGCCATCACATAAATAGATATATGCACACCCATGTTCGTTGTAGCACTGTTCACAATAGCAAAAAGATGGAAACAACCTAGGTGCCCATCAACAGACGAATGGATAAACAGATTACAGTATATCCACACAATGGAATACTATGCGACGATAAAGAACAACAATAAATCCGTGAAACATCTCATAACATGGATGAATCTGAAGGGCATTATGCTGAGTGAAATTAGTCACAGAAGGACAAATATTGTATGAGACCTCTATCATAAGAACACAAGAAAAGGTTTAAACACAGAAGAAAACATTCTTTGATGGTTATGAGGTTGGGGAGGGAAGGAGATGGGTATACACTAACCAGATTACAGATAACAATTATCTTAGGTGAAGGGAAGGACAACACACAATACAGGGGAAGTCAGCACAAGTGGACTAAACCAAATCTAAGATGTTTCCTGAATATAACCAAACACTTTGAGGGACAGAGTAGCTGGGGCTGGGGTTTGGGGACCACAGTTTTCGGGAACATCTAGGTCAACTGGCATAACAAAGTTTATTAAGAAAATGTTCTGCATCTCACTTTGGTGAGTGGTGTCTGGGGTCTTGAAAGCTAGCGAGCGGCCATCTAAGATGCATCAATTGGTCCCAACCCACCTGGAGCGAAGGAGAATGAAGAACACCAAAGACACAAGGAAAGTAGTAGCCCAAGAGACAAAAGCGCCACATAAACCAGAGATTCCATCAGCCTGAGACCAGAAGAACTAGATGGTGCCCCATTACCACCAATGACCGCCCTGACAGGGAACACAACAGAGAGTCCCTGATGGAGCCGGGGAAAGTGTGGAGCGGAACTCAAGTTCACATAAAAAGACCAGACTTAATTGTCTGAGACTAGAGGAACCCCAGAAGACCTGGTCCCTGGACTCTCTGTTAACCGAGAACTAAAACCATTCCTGAAGCCAACTCTTCAGACAAAGATTAGACTGGATTATAAAACATAAAATAATAGTCATGAAGAGTGTGTTTCTTAGTTCAAGGAGCTACACAAGACCAAATGGGCAGCTCCTGTCCAGATGCAGGATGAGAAGGCAGGAAGGGACAGGAGATGGTTAAGTGGACACGGGAAACCTAGGATGGAAAGGGGGAGTGTGCTGTCACATTATAGGGATTGCAACTAGGCTCACAAACCAATATGTGTATAAATTTTTGTGTGAGAAATTAACTGGAGCTGTAAACTTTCACCTAAATCACAATAAGAAAAAAAAGAAAGAAAACCTGCTCTGGGCATTTCTGACCCCTTTAGGGTCTGGGCTGTGGGTGCTCACTTCCACACCCCACACAGAGAGGGGTCCAGGGTGTGTGGCGATGTCAGGAAAGCAGGCGGCTGTCTGCCGGGAGGAGCACGGGGGCGGGGGGCGGCGGGAGGGAGTCAGGAGACTGCAGCTCTAGTCCTGGCTTCATTAACTGGCTTAGTCTCCTGTGGCTTCATACCAGAAGCACCACAAGTGGAAGGCTTTAAAGGGCAGGAATTTATTTCTCACAGGTCAGGAGGTTGGAAGTCTGAACTCAGGGCACCAGCTCTCACGGGAGGTGCTTCCTTGTCTATTTCAGCTTCTAGTAGCTTCTGGCAATCGTTGTACATGCATCTGTCTCTGTCTTTGTCTTTCTCTTCTCCTGGGTGTCTCTGTGTCTAATCTGCTCTTTTTGTAACTCAGAAGGGATTAAGGTTAAGGCCCACCCGACACTACTATGACCTCATTAGCGTAACAAAGGGGAAATTCTATTTCCCAACAGAGTCATACACCCACTCCTCACTTACTGACATGGTTAGGTTCCAAAGACCAGGTCGTTCCGTGACATTTGGCAAAAATAGAGGATGACCGCATCAGATCACAAAATGGAGGATGACTACATCATTACTTAACTGCCAAACCACTGAGAATCATGGCCCAGCCAGGCTGACACATAACCTCAACCATCACAACCAGCATTACTCTTGCCTCCCACCCCGGCGTTCATTATTGCCAGACGTAAGTGGCAAAATAATCAGATAGTAGATTTTTTACTGTTGTCGTAAATGGGAAATGTTGGGTAATAAGAGAGTCGATAAGTGAGGAGCCGGTGTATTTACAAACCTACTCCTCATGTAGATTTATTCGCTGAGCAAATAATCCTAGAAGCTGGACTATATGAAGAAGAATGGGGCATCAGGATTGGAGGAAGACTCATTAACAACCTGCGTTATGCAGATGACACAACCTTACTTGCTGAAAGGGAAGAGGACTTGAAGCACTTACTGACGAAGATCAAAGATCACAGCCTTCAGTATGGATTACACCTCAACGTAAAGAAAACAAAAATCCTCACAACTGGACCAATAAGCAACATCCTGATAAACGGAGAAAAGATTGAAGTTGTCAAGGATTTCATTTCATCAATGCCCATAGAAACAGCCATCAAGAAATCAAATCACACATTGCATTGGGCAAATCTACTGGAAAAGACCTCTTTCAAGTGTTAAAACGCAAAGACGTCACTTTAAGGACTAAGGTGCACCTGACCCAAGCCACGGTGTTTTCAATCACCTCATATGCGTGCAAAAGCTGGACAGTGAATAAGGAAGACCAAAGAAGAATTTATGCCATTGAATTATGGTGTTGGTGAAGAATATTGAATGTACTGTGGACTGCCAAAAGAATGAACAAATCTGTCTTGGAAGAAGTACACAAGAATGCTCCTTAGAAGCAAGGATGGTGAGACTACATCTTACATACTTTGGACATGTTATCAGGAGGGACCAGTCCCTGGAGAAGGACTGCTTGGTAGAGGGTCAGTGAAAAAGAGGAAGACCCTCAACGAGACGGACTGACACAGTGGCTGCAACAATGGGCTCAAACATAACAAGGATTATGAGGATGGTGCAGGACCAGGCAGTGTTCCGTTCTGTTGTATGTGGGGTTGCTATGAGTTGGAACTGACTTGACAGCACCTAACAACAATAAAGTGTCTTTATAGGTACAAGGGTTAGGATTTCGACACATATTTTGGGGAGAAACTATTCAATCCATAACACTAACTTATGTCTCTGACCCTGAATTTACGCTTCTGTGATGACCTGTTAACATCCCCTTGTCCGTTCTACTCTGTCACCCTCAGAAGCTGGCACAACCTCACGGAACTCCAAGGCAGAGAGACAGACGGTTGCATCACCCTGACCCCCATATCCACAGGTGTCATCCCATCCCAAGGCCGTCCCCAGAGGCTGCACAGGGGCTCCTCGGTGTCACAGCACTTCAGTCGCCCTGGGAGTTGGGCTCTTTGTTCTAGAATGTCCACTAGGGGAGTTTGCACATGGGGTTAAGGAAGGTCGAGGGATTGCCTTGGGTTTGAGTGCACCTTGACCTTCTGTGCAGCCTTGGGGAAGTGGCTTAGCCTCTCTGAGCTTCAGAATAATTTATGCATTAAATGGGCCCTGGTGGCACAGTGGTTAAGAGCTCAGCTGCTAACCAAAAGGTCGGCAGTTCGAAGTCAGCAGCCACACCTCGGAAACCCTATGGGGCAGTTCTACTCTGTCCTGTAGGGTCGCTATGAGTAGGAATCAACAATGGGTTTTTTAATGCATTAAACGGGAATCGTGTATTTGAAGGTAAAGTTTCGTACACGAACCAAAATCGTTATCATCGCTCTTAGCAGGAAGGTTCAAGTTTGAGGAACACCCTCGTGTTTTTCTCCCTGTCTCACGGTGTCTGAGACCCTGGCTCGCCCCTTGTCTCCGACTCCAGAGCACCTCGGGCCTAGGCTACAGACAGGGCCCTCTTCTGCAGTGGCGCGCCCACAGTGCGCGCCTCCTGTTCCTAGCGCTCCCCGAGGGCCAGACCCCCAGGCCTAGCCTAAGGCATCTCAGACATGAACCACAGCGGCCCCTCCACCCTGTCCAAATGGTCCCTCGGGGGAAGCACATAGTTAATGCCTGTGGCACGGGTCCAGGCCCTCCCCTCCCTGCCTGCCCCAGCCTCGGTTTCTGCCTCTGTAAAATGGGCACCCAGACCCTGCTCTGCACACCTGAGGGGACAGCTCGCCTAGCTTACAGACAAGAAAGCAGAGGGTCGGCGGGTCAAGGATTGGCCCGGGTTGCAGGGCTCAGCCCAGCGTGGGGTTCTGTCTGGGGTTCCTCGGCCCTGGGAAGGCCATTTGGTGGACGTGGTTCTGTCATGGGGCCTTGAGGCCCACATTTGCAGACGAGGCTTCCCCAATTCACACCTGTCTCCTCTGTCTGTCTCTCCCCTTCCCAAACTGCCCCATCGACTGGAGGGCGGCTTGCAGGGGCAGCCCTCGGCCAGCCCCCGGCGTCTCAATACCTCCTATCTGAGCCCCTCTCCTCGGGCGTGCAGGGCAGCCGTTGGGGAGGCTTTCGACCTCTTTTCCCCAGATTCCTGGAGCAGCTAGGGAAAGCAGGAGCCTCTCAATCACGTGCGGCCCCACCATTGACAGAAGGGGACCTGGCAGGTGTGGCTGAGCCCAATGAAACCACTCACCAGGCGAGGTGATTTCAAAAAGTAGAAGCCAGACCAGGTACGAGGGGACATTGTGGGGGTGTCCCTGAAGCTACTGGTCAATCAAGGTTGGCTCTTGTTTCCAGCAAGTATAAAAGAATGACATTGGTGTGTCCAGAGTTTTAAGTGGCCAGACAGCTCCCCTCACACTCTCTCTCCTCCGTGAGCCTGGCTAAGGCCACTCCCAGAAGAGAGCCGAGGAAAGGCAAACACCATCATTCATTCAGCATTTGGAGGAGGGTTTGGGGGGTGGGGAGGGTACAAAGATGAGTCAGAGAGAAGTTAGGAGCCAACCAAGTTCCCATCCATTGAAAGGGGACACTCAGCTTGTGTTAACAACCCCATTTCCAAGCTTAATTTAATGGGAAGAAAACAAACAAACCTGAATAAATAAAGTTTTGTTTTTCCAATTTTGAAGCCGGTTATATGCTCACAGTATAAGCGGAAAGAAGAAACCAATCTCCACTAGAGTCTTCATGAAATACTCATTTTAGCCTTTCCTTCCAGACTTTTTTCTACACAGAATTTTTTACATAAGAATAGATGCACAATTTGTAATCTATTCAAGCGTTGTTGAGTTTTTTCCCCTGTTATACAAACGTGATTTTAAACGGCTGAGTAGTATTCTCTCATGAGGACCCTCTGCAGTATGAAAGCTATTTCCAGCTGTGTTCACTATGGTGACTAATATTCTAAGGAAGTAACTCATTTTCCATGTTCTCAGTTATATTCCTAAACAAGATTCCTCCAGGGGAGTTATGAGCCAGTTTTGTGACCTCAAAGGCAAAAAAAATAAAAACCCATTGCCGATGAGTCAATTCTGACTCATAGCAACCCTATAAGACAGAGTAAAACTGCCCCACAGGGTTTCCAAGGAGTGGCTGGTGGATTCGAACTGCCAACCTTTTGGCTAGCAGCTGTCTTAGTCATCTAGTGCTGCTATAACAGACATACCACAAGTGGATGGCTTTAACAAAGAGATATTTCTTCTCTCACAGTCTAGTAGGCTAAAAATCAAATTCAGGGTGTCAGCTCCAGGGAAAGGCTTTCTCTCTCTCCAGGGAAAGGCTCTGGAGGAAGGTCCTTGTCATCAATCTTCCCCTGGAGTAGGAGCTTCTCAGCACAGGGACCGTAGGTCCAAAGGACGTGCTCTGCTCCCAGCACTGCTTTCTTGGTGGTATGAGATCCCCATGTGTCTCTGCTCGCTTCTCTCTTTTATATCTCAAAAGAGATTGGCTTAAGAGACTATCTAACGTGTAGACCTCATCAGTATAACTGCCACTGATCCATCTCATTACATCATCGTGATAGGATTTACAACACGTAAGGAAATCGCATCGGATGACAAAATGGTGGACAATCACACAATACTGGGAATCATGACCTGACCAAGTTGACAGACATTTTTGGGAGACACAATTCAATCCATGACAGCAGCCAATCACCTAACCACTGAGACACCAGGGCTCTGATCTCAAGAAATTGAGAGATAAACAGACAAATGCAAAAGAATAACTAAAATTAAAAATAATAATAATATCAACCAGATGACTGGTCAGGCAATTCTGTTTCTTTACAAAAATCTAGAAAACTGCTCAAAAGTGATTGCCAAACGCCCTCAGTTACTGATCAACCACTTCCTTTCAACCATCTCTCATCTGAGTTTCTTGAACCTGCATTTTGAAGATAGCAGCTAGCAGGCCGAGGCAGTCTAACATTTTAGAAAGCGCCCGGATCAGCCCAGCCGGAAATGGAAAGCTTCTCACGCAGACAGTGGTTGTCAAGAAATAGGAACAAATGTTTGGTATTAAAGGGGTTTAAGTGATGGGAGAATTTCATATGCTATGATTTATGCATCCGTCATTCCAATCATCTTAAATAAGAAAAATGTTGGTTTTCAATTGCCACCGAGAAGTATCTGGTCTCTTTTAGATGAAGATTAACCGCTCAGAGTGACGGCTTAGCTCTGCAGGCAAAGCTAACACTTTTCTTATTATGTAACTGATAATTCTGACAAGATTTAATCAAACAATCCATTTCTAATACCCATTTGGTATTAGCTTTCTGTTTTGAATTTGCTTGGATACACACAATATCCAGATAGACAGTCTTCTGTTAAATGTTTTTAAGATCCACATTTTCAATTTAAATACAGAGATAAACAAATAAGTAAAGTTAAACCAGTGGGGATATATATATATATATATATATATATATATATATATATATATAGTACATATACATAAGGCATATACTATGTATGTGTATACCATATTTTTACACAAATAACACACGCCTTCTGTGTTTCTTTGCCAGCCGTGCCCTCTTCTCAGCAGGGTATTTTTGTAAGTGTACTATGCTAATTTTTTACAGCAAGAAGTGGAAGAGGACTGGCATGGTCGCACTTGTGAAAGTGTCTCACAGTGGGGGGACATGGCCGGCAAACAAAGGCAGAGGGTGCGCGTTATTTGCATAAAAATACAGTAAATCACATTTGTTGTAAACAAATAATAAATTTGTTTTGTATAACAAATCTATTATATATACATACATATGTGTATGTGTTTATATACATATATATTTGTTATATATGTTTGATTTACACCTTAACATCAAGAAAACAAAAATCCTCACAACTGGACCAATAAGCAACATCATGGTAAATGGAGAAACGATTGAAGTTGTCAAGGATTTCATTTTACTTGGATCCACAATCAACACCCATAGAGGCAGCAGTCAAGAAATTAGACGACACATTGCATTAGGCAAATCTGCTGCAAAAGACCTCTTTCAAGTGTTAAAAAGCAAAGACATCACTTTAAGGACTAAGGTGCGCCTGACTGAAGCCATGGTGTTTTTAATCTCCTCATATGCATGGGAAAGCTGGACAATGAATAAAGAAGACTGAAGAGATGATGCCTTTGAATTATGGTGTTGGCGAAGAATATTGAATATACCATGGACTGCCAAAAGAATAAACAAATCTGTCTTGGAAGAAGTACTCCAGAATGCTCCTTAGAAGCAAGGATGGCGAGACTTTGTCTCACATACTTTGGACATGTTATCAGGAGGGGCCAGTCCCTAGAGAAGGACATCATGCTTGGTAAAGTAGAGGGTCAGTGAAAAAGAGGAAGACTCTCAAAGAGATGGACTGACACAGTGGCTGCAACAATGGGCTCAACAATGAGGATGGCGCAAGACTGTGTAGCGTTTCCTTTTGTTGGACATAAGGTCACTATGAGTCGGAACCGACTGGATGACACTTAACAACACGTTTGATTTATGTTTGTTTATACAGGTAGTCCCCGAGGTATGACCAGGTTCCGTTCTGACAATTCTATTGTAAGTCAGTTCTGATGTAAGTCGAATATCTCATTTGTTTTGTTTTTTTTTAGTTTTCATTATTATTACCTTTTATTATCAGTATCTTTACAAATCCAATCTTTATTTGTCTTCGGGGGTTGGAAACATTACATATAAGCCAACAGATATATTTTAACATTGTATGTAGTACACATTACTAACAATAAGATGTACAAAAAAGAAAAAAAAGAAGGTCATAAGTGTGGTTCATCGTAACTCGAATACATCGTAAGTTGGGGACTACCTGTGTATATATTGGTTAATATTTTATTATTATATTTTATGTGGTGGTAGAACTGGGGCAAATTTTTTTTTAATTTTTAATATTCACTCATTTTTGTGAAAGAAAACGTTTCCATTCAGCTATGTACAAACGTTTGTAGTCTAAACGATATTTATTTAATGTATTCAATAATGATTTATTCAACTCTTACCCTGGGCCAAGTCCTGGCTAAACACCGATTCTCAAATATGAAGAAGGCAGGTGTGTATCTTCTCGCCTTTCCATGTGAGAGAGACCCAGGTTCGATTCCCGGCCAGTGCACCCCCCGTCTGTCAGTGGAGGCTTGTGTGTTGCTCTGATGCTGAACAGGTTTCGGTGGCGCCTCCAGACTAAGACAGACTAGGAAAAAAGGCCTGGTGACATACTTCTAAAATTCAGCCAATCAACACCCTACGGATCACAGAGGTCAGCTCCACAACCGATCGCGGGGATAGTGCAGGATTGAGCACCGTTTTGTTCCACCGTGTATGGGCTCACCATTAGCTGGGGGCCTATTCAATATCTTCCGTCACTTGTGGACTGGTGGCAGGGATGCCAGAAAACCAGGTCATTTCCATCCCTGGAAAACTATGCTGGAGTTTCTATGCAATCATTTACAAGGTAAGGTGTGGGGACGGGGTGAGCTCAGGCGGTCCAGGGGGCGGGGCCATCCGAGCTGGTTTCTAAAGATGAGAAGGAGTTTGCAAATAAAGGTCCCGAAAAGCTCGATTCCATCCACGTCATTAAGGTCGACTCTACTTTGAGGAGGCAGCTCGTCCCCAGTCGTATTCTGAGTGCCTTTCCACCTGAGGGGCTCATCTTCCGGCACGATGTCAGACAATGTTCTGCTGCTATTCATAAGGTTTTCCCTCATCCATTTTTTCAGAATTAAACTGCCAGGTCCTTCTTCCTAGTCTGTCTTAGTCTGGAAGCTCCACTGAAACCTCTCCACCAAGGGTGACCCTGCTGGTATTTGAAATACCAGTGGCAAAGCTTCCAGTATCACAGCAACACGGCAGCCACCACAGTACGACACGCTGACAGACACGTAGTGGTGTTTATATTGAGACCTACTATACGCCAGAGTTCCGAGACTGCAGAAAGCATACTGTGCGGAAGGCTAGGACATTGAAGTCGAGAGCCGGTTACTTTTTAAATGCAATCGGTATCATCCTGCTTTTTAAATCATTTTGAATCAGTTGAGTTAATTTTGAGTCAGTTGAGTTAATTATTCCGGTCATCTGTTGCTTCCTATTTTTATTCATTCATTCAAAAATATTTGTTGATTAGCCCAAAACTAAAACCATTCCCGAGGCCAACCTTTCAGACAAAGATTAGACTGGACTATGGGACGTAAAATGATACTCGTGAAGAGTGTGCTTCTTAGATCAAGTAGGTACATGAGACTAAATGGGCAGCTCCTGTCCGGAGGTGAGATGAGAAGGCAGAGAGGGTCAGGAGCTGGTTGAATGGACATGGGGAATCAGGGGTGGAAAGGAGGAATGTGCTGTCACAGTATAGGGAAAGCAACTAGGGTCACATAACAATGTGTGTATAAATTTTTGTATGAGAGACTAACTTGAATTGTAAACTTCTCCTTAAAGCCAAACAATAAAAAAAATTGTTGAGTGACAGATGTTAACAAAAATAAAGAGCTGCTTCAAGCTGATATTATATCCTAACAAGCTTCTGTTGTCAAGACACAGTCTCTGGACTTGAATTTCCAGCGTGGACTCCTCAGTTGAAGTCTTTTTTGGAACTCTCCCAGTGACAGAGACAAATGAGAGGCTGGTTTTTATGGACGGGGAATATTCACTACGGGCTCCAGAACATCTGGCCCGTATCCTATCTATCGTGAACACCTCAAGTGATGTGGGAACACCTTTGGCTATGTTAAAGCATTTTTTTACCTGAAATTTTTTATAAGAACTGGAGCTACTGAGACAGGATGATATCTTGTCCCAATTGGATCCAGAGACATTCCTGTGGCATTTCCAACTGCGTTTAATCCAAGAAGCTCTGGATAACTTTTCACAGAATGAAGGAGGATAGTTGTTATTTGGGAGATCTGTATATTTGGGTTTGGGAGAGATACATGTCTATCCCTTTCTGCTCGACCTTGACCTACCTGGAACATCTGCGGGCTCACTCTCACCCACCATTTGTTCAAAGTTTTCATTCCCCTCATTTGCTCTGACGTGGCTTAGCACTGGAGATCAACTTGAGTGGATGATGGGACCATGTAGTGACACAATTTCCTAAGTTTTGGATTCCACATATTGCCAGCTTTGATAGGGAGTGCAGATGATTCCTGATTTGTGAGCCCGCCATATTGTTCATGAGAAACCTGCATGTTGGGTACTGTCTTAGGCTGGGTTCTCTAGAGAAGCAAAACCAGTGCAGCATATAAATATATTGTAAAAGTGGTGTGTGGGCAGTGTCTGACCTCCTCCGATCCCACAAGGGAGAAAAACAACCAAGACGAACAGCCCAAAGCTGATTCCCATGAGGCAGGAGTCAGACACCCCTTCTCTCTCTGCCATCTTTACCAATTCTGACACCAACCATCCCTCCCACGGCACTCTCTACTTCTCTGCTGGGTTTGATTATTCATTGCGATGGCCACACAGAACTCACAGACCACACTCACGATTATGGGGTTTATCAGGGAAGTAACAGTTACAATTCAGGCTCAGGAACACTCAGGATACAGTTCTTCCATCAGGACAGCCTCTCCCCAGCTGTGCTCGCAGGCACGCTGCTCCCTGCCCCTGGGCCTCTCCCCAGAGGCACTCAGCTTTCTCTCTCCGTGGGTCAGGGAGCCCAAAGCTCCATCTCCTGCTGCCGGGTCTCTGCTGCAAGGTCTCTCTTGCTGGCCTCTCCTTCCTTGGTGGTGGTGGACTCCTCCTTTCTGCTCTGGAATTGGCTCTCTTTTAAGATAAAACTGACCAATCCCCTTGGCAGGCCACAATTACCGGATCACACAGTCCTGCCCAATCACCTGAGTGGGAGTTACAAAACCATGGCTAGAAAGGCCACGCACAAAAAGTAATTAATTCACCCCAGGTCACCCCCTGGCTTTTCTAGCCATGGTTCTTTCATGCTTGGAGGATAACTCCCCCTCCCAATCATTTTACCAGTCCACAAGAGTCATTAAGAATTAGTCCTTCAATAGGGCAAAGAGTCCTCAGGGTGAGGTTACTCAGGTACCAGCCATTCAGGTCTGCTCTGGGTGTCCATCTGGGATCTGGTCAGGTTCTCCAAAAGTCAACTTGGCTTCACCATTCCTGGCCTCTGACAAAATTCAGCTGAGAGAAGATCATTCCCTTGCTCTGAGCCTCATGAGGTACCAGCATAGCAAAGCCTTTAAGGGACATTAGGTCCGGCCACTGTACTCCAGCCCAGCGGTGCCTCCCCCTTAGTCCACTCTTTCACACTTACAGCTTCTACAATTACAGTTTTTACAATCACAATTAACCCTGTTAACAATCAACACTCACAGCTGAATCATATAGTCTTATCAGCATCGTCCCCCCTCTCTCTCCCCCAGACCCATCAGGAAAAGAGGAATCTATTCAGTTGGGATCCTCCCAGTTCCCCTCATTTAATGTAAGCATCCTCCTGAAAGCGTGTAAGCCAGCCACTTCATGCCTTTATCTCCCCCCGTTTTAGACAGCCAATGTTTAAATTGCCTGTCCCTATCAAACCAGTACTCTGAGGAGACAAGCATGCTCCTTTTATCTGAAGGATCTCCTGTTCTGATTGGAACTTTGAGCATCTGGATCCATAAGCAAAGTCCAGTCCAGAGCAAGCCATCAAACCGCAGCTATCTACACCAGCTCATGGTGTCAAACTTCCTCCCCTTCATTTGGTCGGTTCTGGTCAACTCATCCATAGCCATCCAAGCTAGGTCACAGTGGGTAGCAGCCTCAGGCTCAAGAGTTCACGCACACTTCCTGGCACTTCAGACAGCCCCTTCACACACTCTTATCCCTGGCCCCTGCGGGCTAGGTCAAAGGGCTCCACCCATAAACTTAGGAGTCCTCACAACTCCCTTTACTTCTGACCAGCCAGCCCTTCCTGTCTCTCTCATCCTTATTCCCGTGGGCTAGGTCAACGGGTGCCAGTGGAACATGTCCAAACTCAGCCCATCTCTTCATTGCTGCACCTCCCCACTTCCACTCATTGAGAGGAGCCAGGTGGTCACCACAAGCGAGCAGAATTAGCTGTCTACTCGCTGGCTCCATTTAACTTCCAGCCCTGGAAGGGAGTTCTTACAGATGGGCACTGACTTTTCCTACCTCCATGCATCCAACAGCAAATCACTTGCTCGAAATTCAAACAGAAAAACCATCACTTTTTTCCTGTAAGTTCTTCCTTCAAATGCAAATCTTCTATTCTCTAAGCAGTTAGGGGGCAGGGTGGTCTGCAAGTCTTTTCAAATGCAAATCCGGGTGGGGCTCAGGTTTTAGACCTAAGGCCCCCACTGTATACACAGGGCTACTGCATTCAAACAGCCTGTGTTTCCCTTGGGCAAATCCTAGTTCCACTTCTAGCATATCTAGTCAAGGATTGGCTGAAGGCAGAGTTACGCGCTCTCTATAATCTATAATACCGAACATTCGTTTCTAGCATATTTTTGGACCAGTATATCTTAGGAGAGTATCATAACATTCAAGTGAGATGATGGATGTCAAAATGCTTTGAAAACATTAAATACTATAAAATATGAGGGATAGCAATTATCGTCTATATTTACTTGGGAGCCCTGGTGGCACAGTGGTTAAGCATTTGGCTGCCAACCAAAAGGTTGACAGTTCAAATCCACCAGCTACTCTTTGGAAACCCTATGGAGCACCTCTACTCTGTCCTATAGGGTCACTGTGTGACAGAATTGACTCAATGGCAATGGGTTTGGTTTGTTTTTATCATATTTATTTGATTTAGTGATTATGCACTAGATTGGACTAAGAAGTACGTAAACTTTTCCAGAGGAAAATGGAATTCCAAGCTTAGGGAAAAGTAAGGTAAAAGTGAATTAGCTGGGATTTCTCTTCTGGCCATGATGGAATAACTGGTTCTGGATTTGTCCCCCTAGTGTAACAAAAAAACAAACCCACTGCTGTTGAATCGATTCCGACTCATAGTGAGCTCAGATGATGACAAGCCAGATGCAGGAGCCAGAGCGAGTAAAAGCCAGTGAGCTTTGCCAGAACATCCATGTGTATTGGATGCAGGCCACACCACTGAGGAAACTCCCCTTACAACTGATTGGCTACTCAAGGCAGATCTCATCATAGAGTTGATTACATCAGATCTCATCATGGCGGTGATTACATTATAGAAGAGCAATCAGTCCAGTGTCTGCCAAATTATATCATTACATAACTACCAAGCCACTCAGATTCGTGGCCCAGTCAAGTTGACACATAACCTTAACCATCATAACTCTATAACTATTAAAAAATTTCAAATTTGTTATCAAGTATCTTTCTACAAAGAAGATTCCCGGTCTAGATGGTTTCACTGAACTTATAAGAAAAAAAAAAAAAAACAATCTAACACAGATTCTTTCAGAAAATAGAGGAGGATGAATGAATATTTAAAACTCACTTTTTGGGGCAGATTATCCCAATACCAAAACCAGACAATGAAATTATGAGAAAAGAAAACTACGGACCAATGTCTTTAATCAACATAAATATAAAAATGTTCAACAAAATATTAGCAAATCAAATTCAGCAATACCAAAGAAGAATACTATATCATGATTTATTCCAGGAATGCAAGGTTGGTTCAAGATTTGAAAATCGATCAATGTAGTTGATCACATTAACATGATAAGAAGAAAAATGATATGACATTTCAATAGAGGCACAAGAATCATTATGCAGTACCCAGTATTCAATATCCATTCATGATAGGAACTCTCAGCGAACTAGGAATAGAAGAGATCTTCCTTAACCTGATAAAGAGCATCTTCAAAAACAACCTATAAACAAACCTTCATCTAAAATACAATTTTTTAAAAAAGCCTGTAAACAACATCATACTTGATGATGAATGTCTTGATGTATTCCCCGCCTCCACCCACCAAGATTGGAGCAAAACAAAGATGTGTGCTTTCACCATTTCTGTTTATACTGTGCAGGAGGTTCTACTTAATTCAACAAGATGGGGAAAGAAAGAAAAAAGCCTTTTTTTTAAAGGCATACATGTTGGAAAGGGAGAAATAAAACTTTATTTTTGCAGCAGCATGGATTTTTACATAGAAAATTGTAAGGACTATTTTAAAATCTACCAGATTTAATGAGTGCATTATGCAAGGTTGCAAGATACAAAGTGAGTATACAAAAATCAACAGTACTTTTCCACAATAGCAATGATTTGGAAGTAGAGTTTTTTTTTTTTAAATTGGAAATTGAAATAAAACCATTTTAAATAACATTTGGAGTAGTATAAAAAATACATATAAGTCTAATGAAAGTTGCATAAGACGTCTACATAAAAACTCAAAACAACAATTGGTCTTTATTCACCTGGTGAAACAGAGGAAGAAGGAGAGTCAGGAATAGGAGGAGGATATGGAAGTTGTGGCTCATTGCCCCTGTGAACAGCTGCCTCCTTTGCCATGAGACTAGAGGGATTGGATGGTGCCCAGCTACTATGACTGAACATTTTGATCAGAGATTCCATAGAAGAATCTTGATCAAAAGGGGGAAAATGTAAAACAGAATTTCAAGTTCTCATGCACTCCAGACCTCCTGGAGCCATGGAAGGTGGATGAACCCCTGAAACTATTGGCCTGAGATAATCTTTAAGCCTTAAACAAAAAACATCCCCTAAAGTCTTGAAGAACAATAGTTTAGCTTAACTAATAGAAAAGATCAGCCTTGAGCATTATGCTCTTTTAAGAACTATCTGTATGGGATCAAATTAACAACAGCAACTCGAAAGATTAAATAGAAACTTTAGGGGGCAGTGAGTTTATGTTAATGAGGGAGGAACAATTCAGAAAAGGAGGGTGAGAATGGCTGCACAACTTGAAGAATGTAATCAATGTCACTAAATTGTGCGGGTAGAAACTATTGAATTGGTGCATGCTTTGTTGTGTATATTCTCAACAACAATGACATAAATAAAATAAAATAAAAAACTCAAAACATTGCTGAGTGAAATGAAAGATCTACATAAATGGAGAGATATACCGTATTCATGCATTGTAGGATTCCATACTGTTAATACGTCTCTTTCCCCCAATTGATCTATAGCAGGGATTGACAAACTATCTCCTACAGGCCACTTCCTGTTTTTCTAAATAAAGTTTTATTGGAGCATAAAACCCAAACCAAACCCATCGCCATCGAGTTGATTCCAACCCATAGAGACCCTATAGGACACAGTAGAGCTGCCCCTTAGAGTTTCCAAGGAGCGCCTGGTGGATTCGAACTGCCAACCTTTTTGTTAGCAGCTGTAGCACTTAACCACTATGCCTCCAGGGTCTCAATTCATTCATGCTCATTTTGTACTACAAAGACAGACTTGAGCAGTTGTGATAGAGACCATATAGCCTGCAAAGCTTAAAATATTAACTAAAATGTTGTCTTTCTCTGGGTTCTCTAGAGGAGTAAAACCAGTGAAGTGTGTATAACATATATAGAGAGAAATTTACCGCAAGGAAATGGCTCAAGCAATTGTAGGAGCTGGCAAGTCCAAATCTGTGGATCAGGCAACAGGATGGAAGTCTCTACTGGCTTACACCCCAAGAACCAGAGTCAGACAACAAGAAGAATGCAGGGTTGAGAAAAGACAGTGAACTTTGTCAGAACATCCATTTATATACTAGAGGCAGGTCGTGCCCCCAAAGAAACTCCCCTTTCAACTGATTGGCTGCTCACATCAGATCACGAAACGGAGGATGATTACATAGTAGCGTCTGCCATACCACCGAGAATCATAGCCCAGCTAAGTTGACACATAACATTAACCACCGCACATGTCCTGTGAGAAAAAGTTTGCCCACTCTTGATCTATAGGTTTAATGCAATCTCAATTAAAATCTCAAGTTTTTTTTTTCATTGTATTAAAATTAGGACTTCTAGCCTCCTAAACTAAAATAAATTACTGTTTGTTAAAGCCACTCACTTGTGATATTTCTGTTATAGCAGCACCAGATAACTAAGACAAGAACAAAACTATGGCCCTCTGGGATCTATTTTTTCCTTGATTACTTTCATAAAACTATCTGGCAGGCAGTTTGAAGCAATTGCTCAGATGCTGGGCACCAGTTTTCATGTTTCCTATTGTGAGTGTCCATCCCACACACGGGCTGGAAAGAGACATCTAAGTTCTTATTCTTCTCCACCATCTTTCTCTGGACATCTGCGCAGCATTTGAAAGCTATCGCCTGCGGAGTAGCACGAACAGTGGATTGCAGGGAGGCCAGCTGATTAGGACACAATGCTTCCAATATGAGATGGGAGGCGGTGGAGATGGAAAGAAGGGGACAGGGCAGTAGGTGGTGGCCTGGCCTGGGTGAGGAAGCCGGGGGACTAGACGTGTTGTGAGTCATGCTAATTTAACAATCATCATGTTGTGCCTTGGAAACATCTCCTCTGGTTGTCCGGAACAGTCTCTGGGACCTGTTGTCATTATTGACCTTTCTATGTTTGCCTTCTGTGTCACAGCTCCACCTTGAGCTTCCGGTGGGCGGGCTGGGATCTTAGGGTCTGTCCTTCCGTAGACCCCAGTCCAGGGCTGGTCACTCGTTAGTGTGGGGCATTCATCAGAGTTCGGCTTTGCCTGCTCTCCCTGACTGCTGCAGCCCACCATGGGGATTCAGCCCTGGGGCAAGGGCACTTCCCAGAAATGGGTGGTGTCTGTGTGCTTCTCATTAGCCCTCTGGATGGTTGTCAACCTCTGTGCCCATCCCCTCGGCCTCCGCCTGTCTGCTTTTTCTCCATTCTCCGTCATGGGCTAAGGAGACTGAGTCTTTATTTCATAATCATCTCAGCAGGAACCACGGCTTACTTTTTATGTAAATTAATCCTGGATAGTTGTTCCAAGAGCGATGACTCAAAATCACTATTCATGCATTTGCAACATGAAGATAAAGATTTTGCAAGATTCTTTCATCCACCCAGCATGTGGCGGCGGGGGTAGGGGCCACCTGATCAGTGCCAGGCTCATCCAGGTGCAAAGGATGCAGAGTTGTGTACATCCAGGCTTCTGTCCTCAAACAAGCAGTCCGCGTGGAGACAGACAGATGCACAGATGATGACGCAGGGGTGTGGTGAGCCTTGAGACTGAACTGGGGAAAGGGGCCAGGGAGCAGGGGAGAGGAGGAAAGGAAAGGCTCCTACTTTCCGGTCTGCACTCCCTGCCTCTGCTCTCAAGCACTTCCCACGCCTCTCCCCCTCAGCCGGAGAGTCTTCTCAAGCTCCATCACCGAGCCACATGCATCCTGCTCCATGCTGTGACCGGCTACTTCCCTTGCCAGGCAAGTTCTCCCTTATTGCTCCTCCTAAAATCTCTGTGCATTGCTGAAAGCCCAGTTCTGGTGTCTCCTCCTCCAGGAAGACTTCTGAATCAGACAGCTTCTGTGACTGCAAGCAATAGAAACCAGTTCTGACTGACTGGGCAAGGAGTTTCCTAGAAGACCCTTAGATAACCTGAAGGACTGAGGAAACGCTGAAGACCAGGCACTGGGAGGGAGGAATCTGACTCAGCTCCAGCTGCCTCTCTGTCACATGTCGACCTCTGGTGGTGGGGGAAAGTGGAAAAGGCTATGAAATAGCAGCCCCACCAGAAGCCGACCAAAACATACAAAAAAAACAGTTACCACACATCTATGGTCAACTGATTTTTGACAAGGGTGCTAAGTTCATTTGGGGGGGGAAAGAAGTCTTTTAAATAAATGGTGCTGGGAAAACTGGATTTTCACATGCAGAAAAATGAAACGGTCCTTGCCTCACACCACACACAAAAACAAATTCAAAATGAATTAAGGGCTTAAATGTGCAAACTGAAACCATAAATCTCAGACGAACAGCAAGGGCAACTCTGTGAGACCTAGCTTTCAACAATGGATTATCTAATATAACCACAAAAGACAAAATAAATAAAAGGGGACTCATAAAATTTAAAAACTTTCGTTCATCAAAAGACTTTACCAAAAAAGTGGAAAGACAAGCTACTGACTGGGAGAGTATCTTCAGAAACCATATATCCAACAGGAATCTAATAACCAAAATATATGTACAACTTCAACAACTTAACGACAAAAGGACAAATAATCATAAAACAGGCAAAGGACTTGAACAGACATTTCACCAAAGAGCCATTCAAATGACCACCAAACACAAGAAAAGATGCTCAGCGTCATTAGTCATCAGAGAGATGCAAATCAAAACCACAACGAGATGCCATTTCACTCCCACTAGGATGGTTAAGATTTAAAAAAAAAAAAAAAGACAGAAAATAACAAATGTTGATGAGGATGTGGGGGAAATTGGAACATTTATCCACTGCTGGTGGGAATGCAGAGTGGTACAGCAGCTGTGGAAAACAGTGTGGCGGTTCCTCAGAAAACTAACAACAGAACTACCATATGACCCAGCAATTCCGCTCCTAGGTATGTACCCAAAACGCTTGAAAGCAGAGATTCAAACAGAGACTTGTACACCAATGTTCCCTGCGGCACTATTCACAATAGCCAAAAGGTGGAAACAACCAAAATGCTCATCAACAGATAAACAGATAAACAAAGTGGTACATTTTTGAAAACTACTCAGCCAGTAGGAGAAATGAAGTCTTGATACATGCTACAGTATGGATGGAGCTTGAAGACGTTATGCCGAGTGAAATAAGCCAATCACAAAAGGACAAATATTGTATGATCTCACTTACATAAAAAGACAAGAAAAGACAAATGTACCGAGACCAAAGATTATTAGTGGTTACCAGAGGCGGGGGGGGGGGGAAGCGGGGTTAACAGTGATGGAAAAATCGCATTGCTTAAGGGTTGGGTTGCACAGCCGATTATCGTAATTGCTGTCAATAAGTTGTACACCTGTAAAAAACTGAATTGGCAAAAGTTGTGTGATAGATATCCTTACAACAATGACAGAAAAAAACAGTGTAGCTGCTGAGGCTGCTTATGTGCAACCAAACACCTTGGGGAGGTTTAGGGTCATGATTTCATAGGACTTCCCACTTAATTGGCCTCATAATGTGTTTAGTGCTTCTGTTCTGCCTCCTAGTTCGTTGCATAGTGCCTGGGGTCTTAAAAGCTTGTAAGTCACCATCCAAGGCACAGTTGGTCTCTACTCACCTGGAGCAACAGAGGAAGTAGGAGAGCCAGGAATAGGAGGAGGCTATGGAATGTGTGGCTAATTGCCTCCATGAACAACTGCCTCCTTTGCCATGAGATCAGAAGAACTGGGTGGTGCCCGGCTACCGTTACTGAACATTTTGATCAAGGATCCTATAAAAGAATCCAAATCAAAAGGGGAAAAACGCAGAACAACATTTTAAATTCTCATGGACTCCAGACTTTCTGGAGCCATGGAGCAGGATGAACCCCTGAAACTATTGCCCCGAGATAATCTTTGAACCTTGAACCAAAAATATCCCCTGAAGTCTTCTTAAAACCAAACAATAGTTTAGCTTAACTAGTAAAAAAGATCTGCCTTGAGCATTATGCTCTTTTAAGAACTATCTATATAGGATTAAATTGACAACAGCAACTTGAAAGTATAGGTGAGAACCTTCTGGGGCAGTGAGTTCATGTTAATGAGGGAGGAACAACCCAGAAAAGGAAGGTGACGATGGTTGCACAGCTAGAAGAATGTCATCATTGTCACTGAATTGTACACGTAGAAATGGTTGAATTGGTGTATATTTTGCTGTGTATATTCTCAACAACAACAAAATAAATAAAATTTAAAGAAAAATAAATAAATAAACCAGTTGCCTTCGAGTCGACCTTGACTCATGGAGACCCCAAATGTGTCAGAGAAGAACCGTGCTCCATAGGGTTTTCAGGGACTGATTTCTTGGAAGTAGATCACCAGGCCTTTCTTCTGAAGCACCTCTTGGTGGACTCAAACCTCCAACCTCTGGGTTAGCAGACGAGCGCATTAACCATTTACACCACCCAGGGACTCATTTCCTAGCTAGCACCCGAGAATTATTAGCCCTTGGGCAGCGGGACGGCCGCCACAGCCCTGGGCTCCCAGGCCCAGCTTCTCTGCTCTAGCTCCCATCTGCCAGTTGGGAAAATTGCTTTCTTGCTGCCCAAGCACAGGCGGCTCTCTGGCCCAGCTCAGCCTGGCTGCCAGTAGCCTGCAGACACCATCAGGCCTAATTGCGCGGTGCCGGCTTTGAAGGACCGAGCCGTCCCACAGCCGGGACCCTGAAGCAGGCAAGGCGCTCTCCAGCCTGTCATCAGTAATTGAGGGCGAATTAGTATTTACTAAGCAGAGTTCCATGGAGAGGGGTGGGCATGAGAAATGGGGGACGGCCAACGGGACCTGCGGCCCCTCTCCCGGCTTTGAACTCTGCTGACGGCTGACGGTGCTCACGGGACAGCGGGCAGAAACCCGATCCCCAGCTAATTGCCGGGGGGGGCGGCTTTTCCCAGAGCCCCCCTGCCCCGGCCCTGCCACACAATGTGTTTCACCTGCCTGCACGTAACCTCTCACACCTCCTGCACATCAAAGGGGTGAGGGGAGCCCTGTAATGCCCATGCCCTGAGCAGCCCACCCCCTCCGCACAGCCAACAGCCCCTGCTTGGAGAAAGGCTTCCTCACCCTCTCACGTGTTTGCCCCCGGCCCTGCTCCCATTCATCATCCCAGTTCACCCCCTCGGCCCCCAGGAGGTCAACGTTATTGTTAGTGGTCATGGAGTCAGCTCCAACGCGTGGTGACCCCGTGTGCAACAGCACTGAACCCTGCCCGGTCCTGCGCCATCCTCACCATCATTGTTATGCTTGAGCCCATTGTTGCAGCCCCTGTGTCAGTCCAGCTCGTTGAGGGTCTTCTTCTTTTTCGCTGACCTCTAAAGCATGGTGTCCTTCTCCAGGGACTGGTCCCTCCTAACAACAGGTCCAAAGTATACGAGACGTAGCCTGGCCATCATTATCACTGGGATGCTTGAATCCCTTGTTTCAGCTATTGTGTCCATCCATTGCTTGGAGGGTTTCTCTCGTTTTCGAAGACCCTCTACTTTATCAAACGTGTGATGTTCTTTTCTGAGGATTGGACTTTCCTGATGACGTGTCCAAAGGAAGCGAGCCGAAGTCTCTCCATCCCCGCTTCTAAGGCGAATTCTGGTTGTATTGTTGCTACCCGTAAGGTTTCATTGGCTAATATTTGGTAGTACATCTCCATTTTTCTGACCAGGAGACTGAAGCTCAGAGAAGTTAAGGGAGTCACTCAAGAACACACAGCTGGCTATGCAGAGGAGCCTGGATTTGAAGCCGGGTCTCCTGCAGCTGGGCTGGTTCTCGCCCTCTCTAGGTTCCCTGTGGGAACAAGACTCAGTGCTTTTGTATGAGGTCACCCAGCCCTCCAGCCTGTGAACAAGGACAGGTGAAGGGTAAGCATGAACCTTAGCTCCTGCCCTCACCAGCGAGCTGCCTTCACTCTCTGGGCTTTGTCTCTGTCATCTCTAAAAGGGATGACAGCACTGTGCTGTGAGGATTGACTACCTTAGCCTCCCACACCCCCTGCCCCGGCCACAACCCAGGCCACAGCCCCCTGCCACAGCGTCCCCGGCCACAGCCCCCAGCCACAGCCCCTGGCCACAGCCCCCCAGCCACACCCCACCGGCCACACCCCACTGGCCAGCCTCAGAGGGATTCATATTACTGGGGTCTTTCCTTCTCCATTGTCCAGGACAGAAGCGGAGGTGGAAGAGACTAACCCACAATGTTTAATGGTGGACACATCTGGCCCAGGCCTTCCCAAAGCCCTCCCCTTCATCCACCCCTTGGCAGTGTGTGAGGCGGTGGCACCAACCCCTCTGAGTGCAATGACGGGAGCCAGGGGTCAGGTGGCCTGCTCCAGGGGTCACCTCACCCCACGCCCAGAGCTCTTTCCAAAAGCAAATTCAGCAGGATGCTCCCAACTGGGAAATTGTTGGTGTGCTTCAGAAGTTTCTAGAAGCCTCTGCCTCACGAGGTGGGCCGGGCACAGCCCCCTGCAGAGAGTTAGATGAGCTCTGCTGAGTCAGCAACCCTGGTTTCTGTGGGCTTCTGATGGGGTCACGTGGAAAGATCTAAATCACAGGCTCAGGAGGGTGGTTGAAGGGTCAGGACTCGAGGGTGTGAGAGACACCTTTGTGGCCCAGAGTAGGACCAGGGCCACCAGGAAGGCGGCTTTCAGCTCAGAAGGAAGGACCCTTAACGAATGGAGGTGGCCCGGGACCGAGGTGGGGGTACCGCTGTGAGAGTGGCGAGCACCTGGCACTGGGACGGCCTTCTGTGGGGTGCCCTGGCACAGGTCGTGTGCTGAAGCTCATCGTGAGGTCCAGCCACCCTGTCTCCATGCTGTGAAGTCTCTTGGGGTGTGCATGCCCCATCTCGTGGCAGGCTTCCTTCCTCAGCAGGTGGGCCAGCTCAAGTCCCAGGCTGGCGGCTTTTGCCCGATGCCTTGTGCTCATGGTGGGTTCCCGCGTGCTTCCCGGCCTCTCTCCATGAACATGCACACTCACGGGCTCCCGCGTGCTTCCCGGCCTCTCCCTGTGTGCACGTGTGCACGCGCACACACACACACACACGGGCTCCCACGTGCTTCCTGGCCCCGCCCCATGTACACACACATACTCTGTCACACACACACACACACACACACACACACGGGCTCCCACGTGCTTCCTGGCCCCTCCCCATGTGTACACACATACTCTGTCTCACACACACACACACACACGGGCTCCCACGTGCTTCCCAGCCTCTCCCCGTGCACACGCACGGCCGCTGTGCTGGGACAGACGCTGACTGGCAGGTCCGCACCGCTGAACATGACAAGGAGGACTAGGGTAATGCCAACGTCACTGAGCATGGGAACGAATGGACAGACGGATGGACAGAGACTGGTGTACCCTGACTCAGCATCCAGGGGAGGTTCTGGGGGAGGAGGCTCCTGCGTGGGGTGACACAGTGGTCCTGCTCATCCCTGGGTGGGGGCTGGGGCTCAGCAGTGTTGTTGGGTCAGAAGAGAGTGGATGCCGAGGAAGACCCCGCTAGGTCCAGCAGGCCACCCGCCTCGTCTAATACGGGGGGAGACTCATCAGGGTCTCCCCAGCACAGCACCAACGGGGTGTCTTGGTCCAAGCTGGTTATCCCATCTTTCTAGGCTCTTCCATACATGGTCCTTGCTGATTGTGCAGGCTCCCTCCCCCTCCACCCCCAGAAACACCATCAGAGGCCCCACCTGGGCTGAAGGGCAAATGCAACCTCTTCCTCCTCCTCTTCTTCACCCCTCAGCCAGTGCCAGGCTGCTTTCTTGGCTGGGGACATCGTCCTGCCCCCCACCCAGCCTCCTGTGCCCCCGACCTCCCCTGCCTGCGCCCAGAGGTGTGTGTCCCCGGCCTCAAGCCCCCAAGAGTGGACCACACTTTGTCCCCCAGAGCCTTCCTGCCTTGTCCCCCCACCTTGTCCCCCAGAACCCTCCTGCTCCATCCCCCAGAGCCCTCCCATTCTATCCCCAGGAGATCTCCCACCCCGTCCCCCATTCCATATTGTCCCGTGGAACCCTCCAGCTCTGTGTCCCAGATCCCTGCTGCCCTGTCCCCTCCTCCCACCCTGTCCCCCAGAACCCTCCCACCCTGTCCCCTAGAAACCTCCCGCCCTGTCCCCCAAAACCTCTCTGCCCTGTCTCCCAGAGCCCTCATGTCTTGTCCCCCAGAGCCTCCCCACACCCCATTTCCCAGATGCCTGGGCCTTGCCCCCCACTAGCCAGTGGTGTGAGGTCAGGCTGATGCCAAGCCCATGCACACAACCCACCCCGTGTGGCCTCACAGGACCCGCAGCCCTGCCTCGTTCCCTCAAAACTATGCCTCCGCAGGGGCTTCACGGGCCTTCATCACAGCCCACTGCCTGGTTCAGGCTGGGCCCTGGGTGGACGCTGGTCCAGCTGCTCTCTCTGTGAGGCACTGGGAAAGGCCAGCCACGCTCAGTCCCTCGGTCCATAACCGTCTATCTTTTGCCTCCTCCTAGAAAGAACAGACAAACACAGCCACACAGCACACACTGAAAAAATTATCATCGTGGATGGAGCGAGACCACTTGAAAACAGGCAGGGAGACAAACCCTCATCCTGGCGCACACCCCTGCTAGAGGTGAGCTGTGAACACAGTGCCAAGCATCCTAGCAGCCAACGCAATAAATACCCTCAGAAAAATTATAGTAACGTGCATGAGCTGTCAGGCTCTTTCTGACACCAACCTTCAAACAGGGGCTTAGAAAGAGGACCCCGTGGTGCCGAGGACCCTGTGTGAGGTCCCAGGGCGGGGAACGCTGGCTGCTCCTTGGACTTGGAGAATGTGATGATCTCAGCTCTGAAAATGCACAGAAGTGAAACCCTCACTGCACACTGCTCGGGGGGTGCCTGTGTGCTGGGCAGTGCCTGTGGTTGGGTGTGACGGCTCACGGGGCAGGGGAAGGGACACACTCCTGGGAGGGGCTGCCAGGTGCCGACCAGGGGACTGCCCCTCATGACTCCAGCCTGCAATCACGCCTCTAGGACCAGAGAGGAGGGGAAGGCCAGGAAGGGAAACCAGGGCCCATGCAGTGGGGGGTCCCTTCCTGTGTAGACCCCAACCCAAGCTGCCCTGTGACAGTTGAACTGAACAACCACGCAGCTCAGCCCCCTGGAGAGGCTCAGACACGGCCATCGAGTGACCCCATAATTCCCACGACAATCCTCTGATGGGTTTGTCACCCCATTATACAGACAGGGAAGCTTAGGCATTTGAAGACATGTGCAAAGCCCCCAGCTAGTGAGCGAAGGAGTTACAGCCTATGTTCTAGCCCCGCTGCCTCCAGAGATGGCATTCGGGGTACTATGCTTTTGTCATTTTGTAAAGACATTAACTTGAGCTTTCAGGGGAAACAAAGCAAATCAGGCCCGAGGAAATCAAGTGCTGAGATGGAAAGAGACGTGGAGTCTGGATGTTTTAATTGGGTCTCCCTCTGCTGAGCTGGTCGGGGGCAGCTCAGGACAGCAACCCCACCCCAGGCCTGGCCCCGCTGCCCAGTTCCCCAGTTCTCTGGCCTGAAGCTGCTTGTGGGCGGTAAGTGTGGGCCACCCCAATGGAGTCCTCTGCCTCTGGGCCACCACAGAGGGAGAGCCCACCCCAGCTTTCTGCTCATTTGCAGAGCAGAGATGATTGACGTTCTCTGAGTCCAATGGAGGTCAGAGCTCCCTGCCCCGGCTCCCTGCCCTGCCAGCATTCCCCAGCAGCTCTGCTGGCCACTCAGGAGCTCCTTGGGGGTGTATTGCCCCCCCCCCGTCCCCCAGTGATAAGAGCATTCTACAACCTAAGCCTGAGATGTCACCTGGAAGACTAAGGTGCACCTGACCCAAGCCATGGTGTTTTCAATCGGCTCATATGCATGTGAAAGCTGGACGATGAATATGGAAGACTGAAGAAGAATTGATGCCTTTAAATTGTAGTGTTGGCTAAGAATGTTGAATCTACCATGGACCGCCAAAAGAACAAACAAATCTGTCTTGGAAGAAGTACAGCCAGAGTGCTCCTTAGAAGCAAAGATGGCAAGACTATGTCTCACATACTTTGGACGTGTCAGGAGGAACCAGTCCCTGGAGAAGGACATCATGCTTTGTAAAGCAGAGGGACAACGAAAACGGGGAAGCCCCTCCGTGAGATGGATTGACATGGTGGCTGCAACAATGGAATTAAACATGACAACGACTGTGAGGATAGCACAGGACCAGGCAGCATCTCCTTCACACAAGGTCGCCAAGAAGTGGCGCCAACCTTAGGACAACTAATAACATGTTGTTACATTTTCGAAAATGAACTTCAATTTTAAATGTCAGTCTAAGATCGCCATCCTCTGTGATGTTCTTTTTCCAGAGGACTCTCAGCTATCCCCCCACCCCCCAGATCAAGTCCAGGAAGCCCCTTCCTGCCGTCCCCAATGATGCTTTTTGCATGTTTATCACCTCTACTGTGAGGTCTGTGAGTCCAGTGTCGTGTCTATCCTGGGGTCTTGGTGCCTGGCATGAGGTCCAGCTCAGTGGGCCCCCCAACACGGAGGTCAAATGAATGAAAAAGAAGACCCGTTCCTCTAAGACTGGTTGGTCTGTTCTTCTGGCCGCTCACGGTGTACTCAATATTCTTCACCAACACCACAGTTTAGATGCATTAATTCTTCAGTCTTCCTTTTCATTGTCCAGCTTTTGCATGCATATGAGGTGAAGGAAAAGACCATGGCTTGGGTCAGACGCAGATGGCTGGAAACCAGAAAGTGTTACCCCAGGGGCAGGTCTACCTCCAACCTGCTGTGTGAGCAGCTCTAGGGGATCAAGAGGAGGAAGGCTCGGCTCCACCGCAGGTGTCCCCATCTGCAGAGGAACCAAGAACCCAGAGGCCCCAACACAGCCTGGGACACAGCTAGCCAGGGCCGGAGGATGGACCCTTGAAGAACCAGTAGATCAGTAGCTAGATAGTGATGTACAGGTGGATAGATAGGCAGAGAGGCAGACAGACAGTAAGACAGATAGATAACAGATAGATGGTAGATAGCTAGATAGACAGGTGGACAGATAGACAGGTTGATAGATGGTAGACAGATAAATACATTGATAGGCAGATGATAGGTAGGTAGACGGAGGGATGGACAGATGGAGGGATGGACAGATGGACAGATAGATAGAAAGATAAACAGACAGTTTTGGCTATTGTACCAATCCATCTCACCGAGGGTCTCCCTCCCCCTTGCTGAGCCTCTACTTCACCAAACAGGATGTTTGGTGATGTCCAAAATAAGCGAGTTGGACAATGTTCCATTGTGATCCCTAAAGGTTCTCACTGGAGAATTTTCAGAAGTAGATCACCAGGCCTTTTTGCCTAGTCTGTCTTAGTCTGGAAGCTCTGCTGAAACCTGTCCACCATGGGTGACCCTGCTGGTGTTTGAAATACTGGTGGCAGAGCTTCCAGCATCACAGCAACACGCCAGCCACCACAGTACGACAAACTGACAGATGGAGGGGAGTATTTACACCATGGAAATCGGCAATGCTACAAGTCAAGGCTGTTTTTTTAATCCCTGGGTGTGCTTGCTGGCACACAGCTGCCCTGAACCGGGAAGCGTGCTGACTACAGGAAGCGTGGCTGGGAACGGAGCAATGGACTGGGTCTACGGGTGGCGTGAAAACTTTTAGTGCTTGCGTGCGTGCCTGTATCACTGGGGACACGGGGGCACGGCTTTCATCAGACTCTCAAAGCTGTCCTGACCCAGAGGGGCTGAGCCCACTGTCCGCTGCTCTGGCCCGTCCTTGACCAGCACTGCTGACCTCTGGGCCACACTGCTGGAACCCCGTCCCTGCGTGTCCAGAGGGCACACCCCATCCCTGCTGAAAGGGCCCTGTCCCCAGCCCTCCCTGGCCCGCCTCCCCTCCATGTCTGGCTGGCACTCCTCAGCCCTGAGAACTTTCCCAGTGAACTTCACCAGGGCTGAACTCAATGTCACTTCAAGACAGTTCAGATTAAAAAAGAAAAAGAAAAAAAAAAATGAAAGAAAGAAAAGAAAGGGAGGGAAAAACAACCTGAACAGGCACTTGGCAATTATCCTTTGAAATTAGAATATTCAAGCAGCTGTTTCTATTTTCAGGCCGTCCTGCTCTCTTTCCAATCCAGAGAAATTAGTCCTAAAGTCATTATTCGCCTAATCACACTAATAGTTTAACATCCGATCTGCCCTCTGTCCAGACGGGGAGGGTTAGTAGCCAAAAGCTATATTTTGGCACTTCCTTCCCACTGATCCCTAATTAAGTGGCATCTGTTCTAATCCAAGTTAAATATTGCAGTTGACTTTATTTTCTTTCTCCTGCTCCTCGGGGTCCTGGGACGGGAAGATAAAGTGAAACACATTTGCTTCCGAGAGGGAGGAAAGGACACGGGACTGCCTCTCTGGAAACTCGGCCCATCAATCATAACTGATTACAAATTCGTCACCTTGAATCAATTTCTGTTCACAAGTTCAAAAGGCACTGTGAGCTCGGGGCTATCTGGAACATTCGACATGTGGAGAGGATTAACATTTGATCGAATGCCTCCCTCTGAGGAGAAGACTGGTTCGGGGCACTGGTGGGGGGAGGCGGGTTCGCGACACGTATCACATTAACCTTAAAGAACGGGCGCTCCACGCAGCGCGGAATTCATACCCGGGGCTCCCCCTCCACGGCGGGGCGTCTGGCTGGGGAGGTTCCTAAGCACCTTGGTGCGGATCCAACCTGGGGGCGGGGGGAGAGGGAGATACAAAAAATTATCTTGTGCAACTTAGTCAAATCGTATGGCAGCATGATTTCCAAGATATCCAGAATTTTCCTTAAAACAATGGTCTTGAATGAGGCAATGAGGGATGTGTGTGTGTGTGTGTGTGAGAGAGAGAGAGAGACAGACAGGACAGAGAGAAAGAGGAAGAAAGGGAGAAGAGAGGGGGAGAGAGACAGAGAGAAAAAGAAAGAGAAACAGAGACAAAGAAGTGGTGGGGAGAGGAGAGAAACTGTTGCCAGACGGGATGCTAAGGATGGACTCTTCCCTTCCAAGGGCGTAGTGGTGGTTTGGTGGTAGAATTCTCCCCTTCCTTGCAGGAGACCCAGGGTTGATTCTGGCCAAATGCACCTCATGCGCAGCCACCATCCTCGTGGTAGAGGTTTCCATGCTGCTAAGATGCTGGACAAATTTCAGCAGAGCTTTGAGACTGAGACGGAAGAAAGGCCTGGCAATCTCCTTCTGAAAATCCGTCAGCGAGAACCCTGAGGATGGTGCAGGACCAGGCAGTGTTTCATCACGCGTGGGGTCTTTGTGAGTCTGGCTGACTCCATGGCAGCGCCCACGCACACACTTCTCACCCAGTCCCCAGCCAGCCTCTAAGTCCCTGAGAGATGCCCATTCTGGAACTGTGAAAAGGGGGACTTGTCGGGGACATCCTGGGGATAGGGGTCTGGCCAGAGTGGGGAACTGCCTCCCTCCTAGGTCAGTGCGACGGCATGGGATGGTGGAGAGTGGGGGCTTTGTGGCACGTGGAGACGGTCCTCCTGGGAAAGAGAGACAGCCTGGAGCTAGTGGCCATTAGGGCACCCCTCTTCCCTCCTCTGAACACTAAGTGGGTCCTGGAGCCAGGAGAGCACAGCATGCCCCTGTGGGCAGGGCCTCTCCTGTACGAGGGGGACCCCACACCTCAGACAGCTCTGGACCCAGGCAGGGAAGAGTGGAGCCCAGCCGGACAGCCTGGCCTTCAGAGAGGAAGGTCCGCACACAGCCCAGCTCCCCCTGCCCAGCAACATGGCCCCCAGCAGGTTCCTCGGGAGCTCACCACCCCACCATGGAGGAGAACACCTCCCAGGAGAAGGCCAACGGCTCAGAGACAACTCGCCCAAATGGTCCAAGGCCTCTGGTCATTGCCCAGGGCCAGAGGCCACTGTGGCCTGGTGGGATGCAGGGGCAGCCCTCTGACACTGCCCTGCAGCAAAGCCTCCAGAGCTGCCTGGCAATGGGCCAGCGCTGGCTGTGAAAACGTGCTTCTAGGCACATTTCCCCTCATTGGTTTGTTTGTTTTCTCATCTCCCACGTGAGCAGAAAGAAAAACGTTAGCAGTCAAACCTTCCCGTGCTCAAACTGTGAAATCCTCCACCTTCACCCACTTTGAGCCCTGGGACGCCTGGCTCCACCCTGGGGACACGTGTGCCCCCAGGAGCTGCGTTAGAAGACCACTTTTGTTCTTGTTGGTTTCCATCAAGCCAGTTCTGGCTCCTGGTGACCCCGTGTGTGCAGAGTGGAACTGCTCCACAGGGTTTTCAAGGCTGTGACCGTTCGGAAGCAGATAGCCAGGTCTGTCGTCTGAGGTGCCTCTGGGTGGGTTTGAACCACCAACCTTTCGGCTGGTAGTCTAGTGCTTAACCATTTGTGCCACCAGGGACTCCGAGAGGACCGTTGCTATGGACCCATTCTGTAGATGAGGAAACCGAGGCCCGGGAGAGGGGGCAGGACTTCAAGGTCATTCCCCAATGGTGTAAACAAGACGGAGCCAACCAGCACCCAGGCCTCCCAGCCAGGCCCATCCCCCCTACCCCCTCCCTGCTGCTGCCTAGCAGACATCACTCCTGGCCCCTGTACCCTCAGAATTGGTGGCAAACTGTAGGAGATCAGCACAGTGTCCCCACTTAGTTCCAGATGGCATCAACAATTCCAGATCTAGAGCCCAGAGCTAGCGTTGAAACAGAACAAACAGCTACACAAGCAGGTGGGGTCTCGCTCAGTCCTCACCCTTCACTCGCCCGACGCCCAGTGTCCACTGAGTCCTCCCTCGGGGCGACAGCAAACAAGGAGACCTGGATGCCCTTATGAGCACTTGACTACTAGCCGGAAAGTTGGTGCTTCCATCCCACCCAGAAGCACCTGGGAAGAAAGGTTTGACAACCTGCTTTTGAAAGGTCTCAGCCTTGAAAACCCTATGGGGCAGTTCCACTCTGCACACATGGGGTCACCAGGGGTCAGCGCATCTCCCCACCCCTCAGAACAAAGCCTTCTGCGAGGGGACCGGCCTATAGGGGCGAGGGCAGTGGCATGGACGGATGGACCAAGGAAGACAGGCCGTCTGAGGAGAGGCTGCTCAACTTTGGGGGCCCCAGGCAGTGGTGGGGGATCTCTCAGACCCTCCCAGCTGTGCGACAGAAGGGGTGTGCAGGCCTGGGACCCTAGGAGTGAGGTGAGAGCCGCCTAGAGGCAGAGAGGCAGGGAGGGGCAGGCACTGGGCCCTGGAGACAGGCCCAGCGCGGGAGTGGGGCAGGGGGCGGATAGGGACGCGGGCAGGGGCCGAACAGCTGGTGAGCGTCTTCAACGAGCCGGGCCAGCACTGAGAACCTCGGGACTGCTCCTTTTAATTAGCTGCAAAATTTTGCTTCTGAACAAAAGTCCAGGGGCAAGTGCTTTGGAAAACAGTCTGGCAGTTCCTCAAACGATTAAACATAGGGTTGTCAGGAACCCTGGTGGCGCAAAGGTTAAGTGCTCAGCTGCTAACTGAAAGGTGAGTGGTTCGAAAACACCCAGCCGCTCTGAGGGAGAAAGACCTGCCCATCTGCTCCTATAAAGATTAAAATCAAAAACCCATTGCCATCAAATCGATCTGGACGTATAGCAACCCTGTAGGACAGAGTAGAACTGCCCCATAGGGTTTCCAAGGCTATAATCTTTATGGAAGCAGACTGCCCCATCTTTCTCCCGCAGAGAGGCTGGTGGGTTTGAATCGCTGACCTTGCAGTTAGCAGTTGAGCGCTTAACCACTGCATCACCAAGGCATCTTCTGTAAAGATTGCAACCTAGGAAACCCTATGGGGCAGTTCTACTCTGTCACATGAGGTTGCTAGGGGTCGAAATCGACTCGACAACTTCTAACGACAATCATATACCCCAGCAATTCCACTCCCAGGTACAGACCCAAGAGAAATGAAAATACGTCCACACAGAAAGTTGTGAAAATACTCATAGCAGCATTATTTGTAATAGCCAAAAAGTGGAAACAACCCCAGTACCCATTAACAGACGAAGGGATAAACAAAATGTGGTCTACACACACAATGGAATATTATTCAGCCCTAAAAGGAAGGGAGTTCTGATATATGCTACAAAACGAACTTCGAAAGCATCGTGCCAAGTAAAGTAACCCAGACACAAAGGTCCACATGTCGCATGATTCCATTGATATGAAATATCCAGAAGAGACCAATTCACGGAGACAGAAAGTAGATCAGCATTTGCCAGGGGCTGGGAGGAAGAGGGGATAGAAAGGTAATGGCTAAAGGTGTGTGTTTCTTTTCGGGATGATAAAACGTTCTACAGTTGACTATGGTGATGGTTGCACGTATCTGTGAATCTAGTAAAAATTATTGAATTTACACTTAAAGGGGAAGAGAAGGCTGAGGCTTGGGAGTGATGGGGACTTGCAGGTGAGGGGTGGAGCCGGGAGTACTCTCCGATGGCAGGCATGCCAGGCTGGTTGGGGGGCAAGTTCTGAGGCTGGGAAGGGGGGCATGGAGCCAGGGAGGAGGCGGGGCCAGAGAGCCCCCCCATCCCACTGGCAGACAGCCTCCTTCCTGCCCCAGGCCCTGGGACCTGTGGCTGCCCGCTCAGCTTCAGCCTGGCACATGTCATCGTCTGTTCACTCGAGGGTCTCTTCTCAACCGTGGGTGGTTCGTCTCCACAGCCCGAGTCCGGCAGAGAGCTGGCCCGGCGCTAATGCTTCACGTGCGCTGGAGAGGGACAGGCAGGTGGATGTGGGGCTAACAAAGGCGCCCTTACAAGTCATCCTCCAAACTGGGACACCGCTGACAATGAAAAGGGACACTGTTAAAAATGGGCTGCCAACCTGGAGGTGGTGCAGGAGCAGGCAGCATTTCGTTCTGTTGTACATGGGGTGTCAGAGTCAGGGCCGACTCAGTGGCAGCTAACAACAGTGGTCATCCCAGGAACCGAAGAGCACCCGGTTGGGTTAAGAGAAGGACTCAGCCTGAAACGGTCCAGGAGGCACTCTACCTGGGCTTGCTGGGGAGCAGATAAGGGACTCTCTGAGCGGCCCCCCATGATAAGAGGGAGCAGGGAGATGTGTGACCTTCCCCATCACGCCTCTCAAGGTCATCATCGTGTAGATGTGTGACTGTGTATATACTTGTGCGTATGCATATGTGTGTGAGTACGTATGTGTGCACATGTGCATGGGTGTATGTGTGAATATTATACACTTTTGTTTACAAGTGTGCATACGTATATGTGTGAGTATGTGTGCATGTGTAAGTGTGAGTGTGTGTGTTTGTGTGTGTGCACATGCGTTTATGTATGTGTGTGAGTGTGTGTGAGAGAAAGAGAGCACAGACCAGCTCTTGAACGCTCAGACTCCTTCCCTTCTCCCTGAAATCCGGCCACCGCGATTTCCCCGTGACTGTCATGCTGTGCCGCATGTGGTGACAATGGCACTTTATCCGTGTGACAGCCCTGAACACACGTGGTGGCTACAGCGGCCTCACTGAGACCCGCCTGGCCGGCTAGGTCAGTGTGGCTGCTCTTGCCAAAGTCACGGAGAAGACACCAGAGTCCAGAGAGGGTACGTCGCCTGGCCAACACCCCCGAGTGGCAGCTGAGGGGTGGGCCAGGGCCGGCCAGGCCCAGATGCCTGGGCTGCTTCCACCACATGGACACCCTACCCCAGGGCCCCCACACAGGGTCTGTAAATGTACCCTTGGCCCTGGACCACAAACAACCAGAGGCCAAGCCGCTCCCATGGTGGGGGGCTCTCGGTCCCCCTCACCTGCAGCCCCTGCCAGCTTCTGCAGCTCATTCCCGCAACTCACGGCCACCTGTGAAGCTGGCTCTTGAAATCTGATGAGCTGACCCCACTCCTGGTGCTCAGGGTGGCCATGTTGCTTCTGCCTTCTGGAAAAGCCTATAGCTCAGGGGAGGATTCCTGGAGCTGTGAGCCCAGCAGGGCCTTGGAGGCTGGAGTGGGCACAAGCCAATGGCAAGTGCTCCGTGAAACCGTGGTCAAGTTCTCTGGTCCTTGGCCGAGTGACCTCGGCTTGGGCAGACTGTGGATGATTCTACTCTCTTACAGGTGCGCCCCTCCCACCCACTGACTGCTCCCCTCTCAAACGCCACCACCAGCAGCTTGCCCAGACCTGGCTCCTGGCCCCTGTCCACTGACGTGTCTGTATCGGTCACCAGGGTGTCACCACGCTCCTCATCTTGCAGGGTCCTCTGTGGGGTTCCATGGGGCTGGCCCTCCTCCCAGAGACACTCTCCTCCCTTCCTCCCAAAGCACCGCTTCCTCCGGTTCTCCGCCCCTTTCCAGCTACTCCTTCCCCTCCTCCTGTGCACTCTCCCTCACGCTGCCAGCTCTTAAACCCTGGAGTCTCTCCACCCTCCTCTGTCTCTCTCCACTTGCCTGGGCTCATCTCATCCTGTCTCAAGACTTCTCCTTCCAGACATCTCGGCTGGGCTCCAACTGTCCCTAGACACTTCTTCCCGATGTCCCACTGGTCCCTTAAATTCACCAAGTCTAAAGCAGAACACACCATCTCTCCCCCAGCCTGCCACATTTGTACCCTTACACCCAAACCAGGTGCTGTGAAGGCATTTCTGACTCCTGGCGACCCCATCTGTGCAGAGTAGAACCAGGCTCCATAGGGTTTTTGAGGCTGTGACTTATCAGAAGTAGATCATCAGGACTTTCTTCCAAGGTGCCCCTGGGTGAACTTGAACTGCCAACCCTTCGGTTAGCACCGGAGCATGTTCGTGGTTTGTACCACAAAGGGACTCCATCCCCTTCCACCCTCTCCCTGAATTCTTGCCACCCCCATCTAATTGTCGACAAGTCCTGTGGCCTCCCTTCCCTCTTCATACCTCTTGTCTCACCTTTTCCTCCCCGTCCCCCCTGCCCCATCCTCTCCCAGACCACCATGGTGGCTGCCCCTCTTGCTCTTCCTGCCTCCATCTGGGCCCCTGTAATCCACTCTCCAGGCACATGGGCTTCTGGCTGTGATGGAGAAGCTTGTGGCAGACCAACACTCTTGGAGGTTGATATGGATTGAACTATGACCTTCCAAAGTATGTATTGAAGTCCTAACCCTGGTACCTGTTGGATGTGATCCAGTTTAGAAATAAAGGTTTTCTTTCTTTATGTTAATGATGTCATACCGGAGTAGGGTGGGTCATAAAACTAATGCCTTCTGAGTGGTCTCTTATAAACGGACCAGAATAGACTCAGAGACACACAAAGGGAAGACAGATGCCAAAGAACACCAAGGAACACCAAGGATCACTGGCAGACACCAGAAACTAGGAGAGAGGTCTATGGAAGGAATCGACGTGGCTGAGAGCCTGATTTGAACTTTTAGCCTCCGGAGCTGTGAGAAAATAAATTTCTGTTCTTTAAAGCCACTCACGTGTGGTATTCTGTGACAGCAGCCCCAGCTAACTGAGCAGAGGTATCAGGAAGTCTTTGAGGCCATCAGGACTTGAAATAGCAAGATGTCAGACAAGTGGAGGCACAAATAAGTGAACCCAACACTTGGCAGTGTTCCCTTGGAGGCATTCGCCAAATTTTTAAGCTGCTCAAGGATAAAGAAACTAACGAGTAGACAGCTGTTGAAAAGAAGAGTGAAGTTTTAGTACCATAGTAAGAAGATGTACAAAGCCTAGCAAAGATGAAAAGCCCTGGAACACATCAAATCCTGGTTTGGGACCCATGGAGGGGTATATGCAAACAGTGGGGGTGAACCAGAGGGAAAACCATGATTGCAAAGGCTGAAACCCAGCTGCAAGTAAGCTCATTCCCTGACTGGGTTATGGTTATCTGCCCCACTGTGTTTCCTATCAGAGAACAAGTGAACTCTCTCTGGAGGAATACAACACCACCCAGTGCCTTTACAATTTGTTGTGTACAATGCCTCACACAACCAATTAGAAGTGACTAAGCAAAAATAAGAAACAGGACCTAGAGAGAAAATAGACAATAGAAACAGAATCACAGATGACCCAGAGATTGCAGTTATCACATTCACAATTTAGAATAACTATGATTAATATGCTCAAGACAATAGATTAAAGAGGGAGAATTTTAGCAGAGAACAAGAATCTATAAAAAGTATTTGATTGAATTACTAGAACTGAGAAGCCTAAAAACTGAAATTAGGAACTCACTTGATGGATTCGCCAGCGTAGTGGACAGAGAAGAAGAGAATGAATTGAAAGGTAGAAAATATCTCAGTCACAACAAGGAGAGCAAAAAGGATCCACAACACAGACAAGAGCAAAAAAGACATACAGGGCAGGATGAAAAGGTTAAATATAAATGTAATTGCACCCAAGAGAGAAAATGAGGCAAAAACAAGATTTGAAGAAATAATGGCTGGAAATTTTCCAAAATGCAAGAAAAACACCAAGCTGCTGATTGACAAATAACTTAAAAACCCTGAGCAGGATAAATACAAGGAAAGCTACTTGTAGGTACATCACAGTAAAACTGTTGAAAACAAAAGACAAAGAGAAACTATTAAATGCAGACAGACAAAGAAGACACATTACTTTCGGAGGGGCAACAAAAAGACTGCCAACTGACTTCTCAACAAAAACAATGTCATTTTTAAAGTGATGGAGTGAAAAAGCTTTGCAAACTCAGAATTCTATACTTAGCAAAATATCCTTCAAGAGTGAGGCGAGATAAAAATATTTACCAATAAAGCAGAATTGAGAGAATCTGTTAGCAGACTTGCACTAAAAGAAATACTAAAGAAAAGTCTTCAAGCAGAAGAAAAATGATCCCAGATGGAAAAAAAAAGTGCAGAAAGGAATGAAAAGCAACAGAAAGGGTAAGTGTGTGGGTAAATCTAAATGGATGTACAAACAGTAGTAATTTTAAAAATATATGCAGAATTAAAATGAATAATAACAGTGTCCCAAAAGGCAGGAGAGGGATAAATTTAGTTATCATGTTCTAAAATACTAGCATTGACTGGGAAGTGGTAAAAGCACTTGTTTATTTACTACATTAATTAATCAAGAACATTGTTGTGATCCATACGATGCTGTTGTTAGCTGCTGTTGAGTGGATTCTGAAGGTCCCTAAGTGATGCAAACAGTTTGTGCTCATCTGGTAATCTAAAGATTAGCACTTTGAACCCACCAAGCAGTACTGCAGGAGATAAACCTGTAGATCCACTTCCATAAAAATTACAGCCAAGAAAATCTTATGGAGCAGTTCTATTTTTAACACATGGGGTCACTGACTTAGTCATCTAGTGCTGCTATAATACACAAGTGGATGGCTTTAACAAACAGAAATTTATTCTCTCACAGTAGACTAGAAGTCCAAATTCAGGGCGTCAGCTCCAGGAGAAGGCTTTCTATCTCTGTCAGCTCTGGAGGAAGGTCCTTGTCTCTTCAGCGTCTGCTCGCTTGTTTAATCTCTATTATATCTCAAAAGAGATTGACTCAGGATACAACCCACATTATTCCTTCCTCATTATGTAACAAAGACAACCCATTCCCAAATGGGATTATAACCACCGGCATAGAGGTTAGGATTTTCAACACATATTTTGGGGGGACATAATTCAATCTATAACGTTCCTCCCTTTGGCCCTCCAAAATTCACATCCTTGCCACATGCAAAACACATTCACCCCATCACATCATCCCAAAAGACCTAAATTCACTCCAAGTTCAAAATCTCATCTTCTCAATCATCTAAATCAAATATGGGTGAGACTTTAGGCATATTCCATCCTGGGGCAAAATTCCTCTTCACCTGTGAACCTGTGAAATCTAGATTACAAGTAATGTGCTTCCAAAGTACAGTGGTAGAACAGCCACAAGGTAGACATTTTCATTACAAATGGGAGATTTGGAGAGAAAGAAAGGATAACAGGCACCAAGCAAGTCCAAAACCCAGCAGAAAAAAATTACATTAGCTCTCAAGTCTTGAAAATAATCCTCTGTTATCTGAGACCATCTGGGCAATGGCCCTGTCCTCCAGACTCTGGGTGTTAGCCATGTTCTCTGGATTCTGGCTGGAAGTCCCTTGGCTGTGGGCTTCAGCTTCACCTTCCATGCCTACTGGGATGGCAACTTTCCTCCCTCAGCTTTGGGCAGGCCCATTCTCCTAGTCCATCTGAGTGGCGACCTCACCTCCTCAGCCCCAGCAGGCTCTAACCCTTGGGCATGGCAGCCTCCCCCCTCAGCTTTGGGTGGCGGTCTCATCCCTCTGGCACACCTGAACAACAGACCCACGCTCTGGAATTGAGTTGGCAAAGACCTGACTCTGAAACCTAGGAGGCTGTGGCCCCACCCTTTGAAACTGAATAGACCCAGCTTCCTTCCAACAGTTCTGCTGATCTCCGAGCTGCTCCAGGGATGGTCCTTTTCTTTTCTTGGAGGACAATAGATGTAGTTCCTTTGGCCTGTTTCCTGCCTGTAGAATTCCATGAGAAAGACAGTTTCTTTCCTTTCATCATTTTTCTGTCCCCTTCAGTCTAGGCTGATGAGTTTTCTGCTGTGATAGTTGGCTAGCTCCATCAGTCACAGGCTTCCTCTCTTTAACAAAAGATTGTGTAGCCACTTTCTTGGTGAACATTCTAGGACACGTGCCCTTAGTTTGTACAACAGAATTTTCCAAATCTTTAAGTTTTGTTTTATTTTTGCATTTTTAAGTCCATCTCTTCTCTCCCATATTTTGCTATAAGCAGCAAGGAGAAGTCATGCAACCCCTTTAAGATCTTGCTTAGAAGTCTCCTCAGCCAGGTATCCAAGTTCCTCACTTACAAGTTCTACCTTCCACCAAACATTTGAACATAATTCAGACAAGTTCTTTGACACTGCATAAAAAGCATCACCCTTGCTCCATTGTCCAATCACATATTCATCATTTTCTCACCAGAAGCACGTTTAATGTCCACATTTCTAGCAACGTTCTATTGCTGACACCATATGTATTCTCTAAGAAGGTAGATACTTTCTCTATAGCTCGCCTCGCTTCCTTCTGAGCCTCACCAGAATTGCCTTTGACATCCATAATTCTACCAACAGTCTCTTCAAGGCAATCTGAGCTTTTACTCTTAGACACCTTAAAACTCTTACAGCCTCCACCCATTACCCAATTCCAAAACCACTTCAACATTTTAGTTATCTGTTAGAGCAGCACCCCACTCTTCCAGTACTAAATTCTGTCTTAGTTATCTAGTGCCACTATAACAGAAATAACACAAGTGGTTGGCTTTAATAAACGAAAATTTATTTTCTCATAGTTTAGGAGGCTGCTGGCTCTAGGGGAAGGCTTTCTCTCTCCGTTGGCTCTGGAGAAAGGTCCTTGTCTCTTCAGTTTCTGCTTCTTGGTTCCTTGGAGACCTCCATGTGTTTTGGCATCTATCTTAACCCATCTTTGCTCTGTTCTCTTATTTAATCTCTTTTATATCTCAAGAGAGATTGACTCAAAATACACCCTACACTAATCGTACCTCATTAACATAACAAAGATAGCCCATTCCCAAATGGTATTATAACCACAGGCAGAGAAGTTAGGATTTACAACACATATTTTTGGGAGAAATAATTTAATCCATAACACTCACCATGAGAATCTCTATGATAACCAGTAGGTAAAATAACTAATAAGCTAGGAGAGGGGGAAAACTGACCCCAGATACTTGATTAATCTTAAAGAATACAGGAAGGAAGTGAAGAAAAAAACATAAAACAAGTGGGACAAACAGAAAACAAATATGAAGATGGTAGCTATAAATACCTCAATGATCACATTAAATATGAATTGATTTACACTCTAAAGAAAAAGATTTAAAAATATGCTGCTTAGAAGAGATACATCTGAATATATAAGGACACAGGAAGGTTTAAAGAAAAGAAAAAGACATATGTACAAACTAATCCACTGAAGCCAAATCTGTTTGTGTCTAGTTGATTCCAACTCATAGCGACCCTATAGGACACAGTAGAACTACCCCATACGGTTTCCAAGGCTGTAATCTTTATGGGGAAACCCCAGTGGCATAGTGGTTAAGTGCTATGGCTGCTAACCAAAAGGTCAGCAGTTCGAATCCACCAGTTGCTCCTTGGAAACTCTATGGGGTCATTATGAGTCGGAATCGACTTGATGGCAACCAGTTGTTATTTGCTGTTGCTGTTAATCTTTGCGGAAGCAGACTGCCACTTTCTTCCATGGAACATCTGGTGGGTTCAAACTGCAGACCTTTTGGTTGGAAGATGAGTGCTTAACCACTGCACCACCAGGGCTCCTTCCATACAAACACTAGCCCCCCAGAACTGGGGTAGCTATCTTACTATCAGATAGACTCATCTGTAAGGCAAAACTTATTACTAAAGACAAAGGCATTATAATTAAAAGATAATTTCACCAGAAATACAAATCATTTGTGTGCATAACAATATAGCTTCAAAATACGTGAAGCAATCATTGACAGTATCAAAAGCAGAAACAGACCAACTTCAATCAAAGTGGGCATTGAGGATACAGCTCCGTCAGAACCTGACAGAACGAAGAGACAAGACGTCGGTCAGGATACAAGCGAGCTAAATGACCTACCTAATTAACTTGACTTATTGCCAAGTGTACATTGCTGTCAACAAAGAGAGAATTCTGTTCTTTTCATGGGCATGTGGAACATTTCCTAAAATTGCAATCCTTTCTCCATGCTGCGAACTACGCTGGTGCCTCTTCTGCTTAAAACTCTCCAACATTTCCCTTTTAGCACAAGCAGGAGTTCCACGACCTGGACCCAATCCTCCACTCCATTCCCTGAACACTCTCCAAGCCATCCCAGCTGGCATCAGTGACCACCCAGCCAGAGAAAGAACATCATGGTGGAACTGTGAGCTCCTGGATCCCATCCCTGAAAAGAAGAGTCAATCATGCACAGCTATGAAGTGCCAAATGACCGTGTCACCCACCGTCCAAAGTCTTGCAAGCTTTCCACTTCACTCTGACAAAAAGCTGAAGGTCTTATGTTGACATGAGATCCTGCACTATCTTGTCCCAGTTACCTCTGATCTCATCTTACCACTTGCCTTCATTTCTTAGTGCTGCTGTAACAGAAATACTACAAGTGAGCCGCTTTAAAGAATTGACATTTATTTCCTGACAGTTCATGAGGCTAGAAGCCCAAATTCAGGGCGTGACTCTAGAGGAAGGTTCTCTCTCTGTCCCCTCTGGGGGAATATCCTTGTCTCTTTCAACTTCTGTTCCTCAGCTCCTTGGCAATCTCCACATCGCATCTGTCTTTCCCCAGTTAGTGCCTGCTCCTGTGTCTAATCTATTCTTTTTATAACTCAGGAGGGATTATGTTTAGGACCCACCCTACGCTGATATGGACTCATTAACATAACAGTGAAAACCCTATTCCCAAAAAGGATCCCATCCACAGATATGGAAATTAGGATTCCAACACATATTTTGGTGGACACAATTCAGTCCCTCACATACCCCGCCGCAAAGACACTGGCCTCTGCATGCCCCCTGAACGCACCAGGCACAATCCTAACCAAGGGATTAGGTTAAATAAATTAAATATGAATTGACTTAAGGATTGCCCTGATGATTTCTTCTGCCTGGAAGACTCTGACCCCAGGTGTCTAACTCAACAACTTGACGTCTTTGCTCAAACGAGACACTAAAACAAGGCTCATCCTGACCACCTCTTGCCAGGGACTCCTCTACTGTTCCCCTTTCCATCATCCTTATCATGTTACAGCACATCTGCAATGTCTGCTGTCATTCTTGTTTGTTGTCTGTGTCTTGCTGGATGTACATTCCACGAGGCAGACCACGGTCTCTCATTGTCTAGTGCACCCCTAAGCCTGGGGTGGTGCTCAGCATCACACAGGTACCCCATCAAACTTGTGAATGGATCAAAGAAGAGACTCTAAACAGCATTATTATTATGTCATCAGGTGTCTTCGAATCGGTTCCAACTCATAGCGACCCTATATACAACTGAATAAAACACTGCCTCATCTTGTGTGATCCTCACAATCATTGTTATACTTGAGCCCATTGTTGCAGCCACTGTGTCAATCCATCTCGTTGAGGGTCTCCCCCTCTTTTGCTGACCCTCCACTTTATCAAGCATGATGTCCTTCTGCAGGGACTGATCCCTCCTGATAACACGTCCAGAGCATGTGAGATGAAGTCTCCCCATCTTTGCTTCTAAGGAGCATTCGGGCTGTACTTCTTCCAAGACAGATTTGTTTGTTCTTCTGGCAGTCCATGGGATATTCAATATTTTTCACCAACACCGTAATTCAAAGGCACCAGACACATGTGGCTGGTCTTATCACCCTCACAATGAGGATTGACACAGAAGCCTTCTTGCCTCTTAGTCTTTTTTTTTTTTTTTTAATCAGAGACATGAGAACACTTACTTCTAGAATTATTCTCTCTGTCTCTCAATTTCTGTTTGTTGGCTTCTGTCACTCGACCCTAATCAAACACATTGACTCCTAGTTACAGATACGGACACTGTAACACACGGTGACCCTAGCATCCAATTGCAAGTATTTCCTTCTAGAAAGCGTGTGGATTTTCTTTTTCAACGAGCTTATTTCTGTCATCATTCAGAGGATAAGTGCCTTCTCCCCCAGAAGGGGACCCGTTGGCCAGCGTCCCCAGCCCGTTACTAATGGCAGAGCCAGGCTCAGACCCAGGCATCCTGCGGATTCAGGCCCATCCATACCACCCTACGTCTACGTGTGCGGCCAGCCTGGCAAAGGACTCAGACAGCACTGGAGACTCTGCGTGAAGGTCCAGGTCCAGGTGTGGATGCTCAGGTGTTCCAAATGAGGACAGAGCTGACAACCGAACATGGGTCCCAGGATTCCACAGGGCTACACGGCTGTGCTGGTGATTCAGGGGGGTGGCAGGTGGGCAGGGCAGAGCACAGGTGACTCACCGCCTCCCCCTTCAGGGATCATAGGGAGGACTGACTCATAAAACAAGCTACTCAGTAAACAAGAAGTGGAAAATGCCGGGAATGAAGGGTCGGGACGGTCTTTCCCCCTCTCCATTCCCCCTCCTTTGCTTGAGAGCAGACAGCTTATTTGTGGGAGGAGGAAGGAGGTAGCTACTCTCCCCTGAGGCCTCGTCTGCCACCACTCCAAGCACTGCAGATGTTTGCATTCAGTGTGGGGGTCAGTCTGGCAGGGAGATAGTATCAAGCCCGTTTTACAGATGAGGAAGCTAGACCCAGGGAGAGTAAGGAAGGCAAAGTCCCTGGTCTCACAGCTGGTCAGGGTGAAGCAGGGAAGTGAGCCCAGGAAGGTCTAACTTCAATGTCAGTCTCTTTTCACCCACGGCCATAAGCTGAGGACCCACCAGGCAGTCCGCGTCACCCCTCACACCTCCAGCCATGCCCACCCTCTGCGCACACACACTGACTTGCTCCCTGTTCACCCAAAGCCTTCTGTTGAGCATCGGCCTTTCCGGATGCTCTTCCTTCCTTCTCTGTCTGCTTGACTCTTAACATGGGACTTGGGTCGTACATCCAGGACACCTCCCCAGACTCCCCAAGGAAGCGTCAGGGGGCTTTCATGCCCCCACTGCACCCAGGACTGGCCAGATGAGGTGCACACCTGATCTGTCTATCTCCTGCATTCAGCTCTATGTTCCTCAGAGGTGGGGGTTCTCGGGATTAGGGGCCAGCACCAGCACCTCCACCGTGTGTCTGTCAGTTTGTTGGACAGGGGAGCTTGTGTATTGCTGTGATACTGGAAGCTTTGCCACCAGTATTTCAACTATCAGCAGGGTCACCCTTGGTGGACAGGTTACAGCTGAGCTTCCAGACTAAGACAGACTAGGAATTACGAATTATCTGAATTGGAATCAGGGTGCTGGTGAAGAATATTGAATATACGATAAATTGCCAGAAGAACAAACAAATCTGTCTTGGAAGAAGTACAGCCAAAATGCTCTTTTGAAGCCAGGATGGCGAGACTTCATCTCACGTACTTTGGACGTGTTATCAGGAGGGACCAGTCCCTGGAGAAGGACATCATGCTTGGTAAAGCAGAGGGTCAGTGTAAAAGAGGAAGACCCTCAATGAGATAGATTGACACAGTGGCTGCAACAGTGGGCTTAAGCATAACAATGATTGTGAGGATGGCGCAGGACTGGGCAGGGTTTCATTCTGTTGTACGTAGGGTGGCGATGAGTCGGAACCTACTGGACGGCACCTAACAGCAACAACACCAGCTCCTGGCCCAGCACACACTAAGTCCTCAGCAAATGTCTTTGGTAGGAATGAGTCATTTAAAATTAAATTCATTTCAACTACTCATGCACGAAATGAACCCAGCCATCTGCTTCTTAACCCACTCTGTGTATGCGCGCACGCACACACGCACACATGCACGTTGAGCTCTCATCAAATCGTAGGCATTTCCTTCTAGAAAGTGTGTGGATTTTCTTTTTCAATGACTTTATTTTTTGTCACCATTCAGGGGATGAGCTATGTGCCTGCCCCCTCAAATCTTAGCCTGCAGCCAAGAATATCTGTCTTCATGCCTTTCGGGGAGTAATCTCAGCGAGAACCACAGGGCAGAATGGGATCGGCCCACAGAGAAGGGGTCCCAAGAGGGAGAGGGACTTACCCAGGGACACACAGCTGGTCAGAAATGGAGCTGGGAGTGGCTCCTAGCCCAGGAACTTTCTACTCACAGCATCCTCTCCCTGATGTTAACGCTTAAGAAAATGTAAGTAATTGTTGGGATGGGAAAAACAACATTATCTCTGTCTCCTTTTTAGACTTCTTTCAGTTCTTGTTGTTGAAAATGTACACAGCAAAACATACCCCAGTTCAGCACTTTCTGCATATACAATTCATTGCCATCGATTACATTCTCTGAGTTTTACTACCGTTCTCACCCTCCTTTTCTGAGTTATTCCACCAGCACAGACATGGACTCACTGGTCCCTGAGCTGCTTCTCTAACTTTTCGAATTTCTTCTCTAACCTTTCGAGTTGCTGTTGTCAATTTGATCCCATGTAGATATGAACAAGCAGCCCTAGTGGTGCAGTAGTTAAGCATTCAGCTGCTAACCAAAAGGTCGGCACTTCAAATCCACCAGCTGCTCCTTCAAAACCGTTCGGGGAAGTTCTACTCTGTCCTGTCGGGTCGCTATGAGTTGGATCGACTCAACAGCAACAGGGGCAGATACGAACATAGTCTCTTAATGAGGGAGATTTTTCCAATGTTAAAGTCTTTCAATTTCAGAAATTACAGCATATATTGAAAGTCAAGCCTGGGAAAATATTAAAAGGAGAAACCATTGTCTTCAGAGATGTTTGTCTTTAAAACTTCCCCTGTACAATTGGGGTCACAACAACAGCAGCTAACAACGGAACCCAACATGGAAAGGAAACAGTTAACTCTGCCACTATTCAGCTTGATGGGAAGTGCGCCACATAGTGGTCATGTGGAGGAATGCAGGGCGGAGGCACAAGGGCAGTCAGGGGGATGGGGAAGATGAGAACATATTTATACAAAGTATACATGCGATATGCAGATGACACAACCTTGCTTGCTGAAAGTGAACAGGACTTGAAGTACTTACTGATGAAGATCAAAGACCACAGCCTTCAGTATGGATTGCACCTCAACATAAAGAAAACAAAAATCCTCACAACTGGACCAAAAGACAACATCATGATAATCGGGGAAAAGATTGAGGTTTTCAAGGATTTCATTTTACTTCGATCAACAATCAATACTCATGGAAGCAGCAGTCAAGAAATCAAAAGACACATTACATAGGCAAATCTGCTGCAAAAGACCTCTTTAAAGTGTTGAAAAGCAAGGATGTCACTTTGAGGACTAAGGTGTGCCTGACCCAAGCCATGGTATTTTCAATCGCCTCGTATGCATGTGAAAGCTGGACAGTGAATAAGGAAGACCGAAGAATAATTGATGCCTTTAAATTATGGTGTTGGCGAAGACTATTGAATACATCATGGACTGCCAAAAGAACCAACAAATTTGTCTTGGAAGAAGTACAACCAGAATGCTTCTTAGAAGCAAGAATGGCAAGACTTTGTCTCACATACTTTGGACATGTTATCAGGAGAGACCAGTCCCTGGAGAACAACATTATGCTTGGTAAAGTAGAGGGACAGTGAAAAAGAGGAAGACCCTCAATGAGGTGGATTGACACAGTGGCTGCAACAATGGGCTCAAGCATAGTAAAGATTGTGAGGATGGCGCAGGACCGAGCAGTGTTTCATTCTGTCGTGCACAGGGTTGTTATGAGTCAGAACCGACTCGACGGCATCTAACAACAACAACATACATGCAACATATACAAAATAACCCTGGTGGCACAACAGTTTGATGCTCTGCTGCTACCCAAAAGGTTGGTGGTTCAAACACACCCAGCCCGCTCCTCGGGAGAAAGACCTAATGATCCCCTCCTGTAAATATTACAGCCTAGGAAATCCTATATGGCAGTTCTACTCTGTCACATGGGGTCACTATGAGTCAGAACTGACTCGACAGCACCCAAAAGCAACAACATACAAAATAATACATGACCTGGAAGAGGATTTTGAACATTCACAAAAGTGTAAAGGAAAAAATCTCCCACCAAATTCTCCCACTCCAGAAAGACGCTGTTTTTCTCTTATTCTCTCTTTCTGTTGCTCTCTTCCTGTGTATCTGTGTGTGTGTGTGTGTGTGTGTGTTGTAGAGAGAGAAACATATAGACACACTAAAGAATGATAGACAGAGAAGGAGAGACAGAGACAGAGAGAGACAGAGGAAGAAACAGAGACGGAGACAGAGAGAGACAAATACAGAGACAGAGAGGAAGACAGAGGGTGGAGATCTGTTACTGGCATTTGCATCCTGCCTTCCCCACACGGCTTAGGCATCCTCTGCCTTCCCACATTCCAGGAACAGTAAGCACAGTCGAAAGAGAATGGACTCTGCCATTTTGTCCACCCAACTTCGAGCTCGGGCTGCACCACTAAACGCCGTGTGGCCCTGGACTCCCTGCATCACCTCTCTGAGCTTTGGTTTCCTCTTCATTGAAATGGGAACAAGAGTCTGTAGCCTGCAGGGTTTCACGAGCAGCAGATGAAGCCGCACACGGACAGTCCCCAGTACCCAGCACCACGTGGGGTGGTCCATGTGATCATCCCAGAGAACTTAATCGTGAGGATACCAGAGACTCCTCAGCAAATTTCCATTTTGGTGAGTAATTAAGTCACTGCCAACGGCTGTTATCAAAGCAACACCCTGTATCTTGACTGTGGCGATGACCACCCCAATCTGCACATGTGATGAAATTGCACAGAACTAAACACACACGTATACAGGCACACACACACATGCACACATACACACACACACACATGAGTGCATGTAAAATTGATGAAATCTGAATAAGGTGGATGGATTGTATCAATGATATCGTTTTACTCTAGTTATGCAGGATGTTACCGTTGGGGGGAACTGGGTGAAGGGTACACCAGATCCCTCTGTATTGTTTTCCTTCTTTCTTTATTGTGGCAGGTATATATATAGAACAAAACATTTGCCTTTTCAACATTTTTTACACAGACAATTCACTGACACTAATTATATTCATCGTGTTGTGCAACCATCACCGCTATCTGTTTCCAAATTTATCCATCACCCTTAACAGAAGCTCAGTGGCCCTTACGCATTAAATCCTTCTTTCCCCTTGCCTCCCACGCCTGGGAACCACTAATCAACTTTGGTCTGTATGTTATTGTTGTTGTTGGGTGCCGTCCAGTCAATTCCGAGTCATAGTGACCCCACGTGACAATGTAGAACTACTCCATAGGATTTCCTAGTCTGTAGTCTTTACAGGAGCAGATCACCAGATCTTTCTCCCACGGAGCCACTGAGTGAGTTCTAACCACCAACCTTTCGGTTAGAAGCCAAGTACTTAACCACTGTGCCACCAGGGCTCCTCTACATTTGCCTATTCTAGATATTTCATGTAAGTGGTATCACACAATACCTGTCCCTTGTGACTATCTTCTTTTGCTCCGCATACTGTTTTCCAGGTTCATCCAGGTTGTAGCATGTATCAGAGCCTCATTTTCTCTCTACTGTTTCCTACAATTCCATGTAAATCTACAAGTATCTCAAAATAATTTGAAAAAGCCCAAGCAGTTACCATTTGAGTCGATTCTGACTCATGGCGACCCCATGTGTGTCAGAGTAGTTTTGTACTCCAGGGGGTTTTCAATGGCTGATTTTTTCAGAAGTAGATCAATCACCAGGTCTTTCTTCTGAGGCACCTCTGGGTAGACCCGAACCTCCAACTTTTCGGTTAGCAGCCAAGCACATTAATTGTTTACACAATCCAGGGATTTCATCTGGGTTGTGCAAACAGTTAATAAGAAGTTTTAAAAAATAGAACAATAAACATCTGTACACATTTCTTCGTTTGCATCTCTGATTGTTTCCCCCAAATGAATACAAGAAAGAGAATGGCTAGATCTAAGGGCAAGAGCTTGTGAAAATGTCCTTAAACATCTCTTCTCTTCCATCCTCAAATCCAAGTGAGGAGACTAGAAGCAACGGCCGGCTGGGGATCCCCTCTCACACCAGCGAGGATGGGGCTGGGGCAGAGCGGCTTGACCAGGAAACCTGTCCCTGTACCCCTACCCATAGGAGATTTTGGGTCCCTGGTGGTACGAATAGTTACTGTTCTAAGCTCCTAACCAAAAGGTTGGAGGTTTGAGTCCACCCAGAGGTGCCTTGGAAGAAAGACCTGGTGATTGATCTACTTCTGAAAAATCAGCCATTGAAAACCCTGTGGGGCACAGTTCTACTCTGACACATGAATCACCATGAGTTGAAGTCAACTCGATCGCATCTCTGTTTTTTAGTTTCCAAGGCTGATAGAACCCCAGTGTCATGGGGGCTGGGAGCAGGTGGGGGGGGTCATGGAGAGCAGGAGGGTTCGGGTCACCCCCGTGCCACGTTTATCAGAGGTCTGCTCCCCCTTTTAGGCCCTGAGGGCCTCCTGGGGTGGTTGGGCCTTAACCCACCCATCAACGACACTGATGACCATCTCTGGACCCCTGTAAGGACTCGGGCTTCTCAGACCTGGGGCCCTCACAGCTCTGAGCCTCCGTTTCCTCAGCTGTAAGAAACGGGGTCCCTATCTCAAGGTTCCTTGGAGAGTAGAAGGAGATGATAGAGAGGTTTCCAAACTTGTTTGATTATTAGAGCCGCTGAGGGAGCGTGCAGCACCATGGGCCCCTGGACCCAGGGAGCCCACCTGTCAGCATTCCCAGAGAAGGGCCAGTGTCCCATGCGGCTGATGATCACACCAGAGGGAAACATGGAGAATATACCTGGTGTTACAGACTGAATTGTGTCCCCAAAACTGTGTGTCAACTTGGCTAGGCCATGATTCCCAGTACTGTGTGGTTGTCCACCATTTTGTGATCTGATGTGATTATCCTATGTGTTGTAAATCCTAACCTCTGTAATGTTAACGGAGCCCTGTTGGCGCAGTGGTTAGGAGCTTGGTTGCCAACCAAAAGGTCAGCAGTTCAAATCCACCAGCCGCTCCTTGGAAACCGTATGGGGCAGTTCTACTCTGTCCTGTAGGGTCGCTATGAGTCGAAATAGACTTGAGAGCACACAACAACGTGATGTTAATGAGGCAGGATCAGAGGCAGTTATGTTAATGAGGCAGAACTCAATCTACAGAATTAGTTTGTATCTTGAGTCAATCTCTTTTGAGATATAAATGAGAGAAGCAAGAAGAGAGGAGAGGGACCTCATTACCACCAAGCAAGAAGAGTCAGGAGTGGAGCATGTCCTAAGGACCTGGGGTCCCTGTGCAGAGAATCTCCTAGATCAGGGGAAGATAGATGACAAGGATCTTCCCCCAGAGTCGACAGAGAGAGAAAGCCTTCTCCAGGAGCTGACGCCTTGAATTCGGACCTCAAGCCTCCTAGACTGTAAGAGAATAAATTTCTGTTGGTTAAAATCATCCACTTGTGGTATTTCTCTTATAGCAGCACTAGATGACTAAGACACTAGGGTACGCACCTTGTCCAGCCAGTCCCTGGGTCTCCCTCTCTTCCCCCTACCTGTCTTTTGGGTCCTTGCACTGCAAACACCTGGCTCAGTTTCAGTGACCTTCCCAACACCATGCCCCACCCAGGCCACACCAGACTAAAGGTCACTCGCTGCTCCCCAGACTGGAGATGCTTGTAGTCCAATGTCTGGGGGCCAGAGGCACTGGCCGGTGGCATGACCTTGGAGGATCCTTGCTCTTCTTGGAAGTTTGTAGGGCCAGCATAAGCATTTAAATGCTTACAACAAATTCTTTGGTTGCAGTTTGGGCACAGGTGACACTGGGTCTAAGTTAGGAATTGGCAATCTACAGTCTGTGGGCCAAATGCGGCCCACCACCTGTGTTTGTAAATAAAGTTTTATTGGCACACAGCCACACCCATTTGTTTATCTCTTGTCTGTAGCTGCTTTCGCACAACAGCAGAGTTGAGACAGACAGCATGCAACTACCAAAGCCAAAAACATTCACTATCAGACCCTTGACAGAAAGCATCTGTCCATCTATTTAATCTATCCATCATCCATCTATTTCATCCCTCCATCCATCCATCCATTTCACCCATCTATCCATTCATCCATCCATCCTTCCATCCATACATCCATCCATCCTTCCATCCATCCATCCATCCATCCATCCATCCACCCACTCACCTACCCATCCATCCATCCACCCATCCATCCACCCATCCACCCATCCACACATCCATCCATCCATCCTTCCATCCATCCATCCATCCACCCACCCACCTTCCCATCCATCCATCCATCCATCCATCCATCCATCTATCC
>NW_004444047.1:3079255-3105374 GCF_000243295.1 Trichechus manatus latirostris | reverse complement strand
ATCCATCCACCCATCCACCCATCCACCCATCCACCCATCCATCCACCCATCCACCCATCCACCCATCCACCCATCCATCCACCCATCCACCCATCCACCCATCCACACATCCATCCATCCATCCTTCCATCCATCCATCCATCCACCCACCCACCTACCCATCCATCCATCCATCCATCCATGGATTTATACAACAAACATGCCCTGAGCAACCATCCAGTTCCAGACACTCTCCCTCCTTCACCCAGTTAATGCCCACCCTGAAATCTCCATTTGCTGCTTTGCCAAACCCCTTTGGAGTCTAAAGGAGAGCCTGGGCATCAAGGACTCCCACATATCATCATGCTGTGGTGACCACACCGAGACCCCTCAGAGCCATGCTGGGAACACCTTCCTCCTAGTGCACCTTTGTCTCCTTCTGTGGCAAGTTTTACAGCATCTTGGGGGTTCCCAAGACCCCCTTACTCCTTGGGGCCAGGTGAGCCAGGATCACCATGGAGAGGGAGGAGGGCGTGCCTCTCCTTCCCACCCATTGGTCCGTCTGCTGGGGCCTGAAAAGTGGTCCTGAGAAAGAAGGGCCCAGCCAAACTCAAAATGGAAAACAGACTCTGGGAGTTTAGAGAGCGGCTGGCCCAGATGGCCAGGATCAAAGGGAGGCTGCCCATCCACGAGCTCCTGCACGGCATCTGGTTATCAAATTTGCACTTGGCAGTGTCTCTCCTGCTTGCTTTCCTGGGGGGGAAGAAGGAAGCTACCAGGCCCACACTATGTGCCTGGCTTGGCAGGGCGAGAACAGTGACCCAGTCTGCATGCTCTGCTCTCGCTCCTGCGTCCTGTGCTGGCACAGCTGCGAGGCCCGCTGTTTAAGTGCCAACCATATGCCCAGGTCTTACACTCAGTGTGTGCAACCTGCACAACAGCTCTGCCCAGCAGTACTAGTTAGCATCCACACTCCAACCAGTTATTGTCAAGTCAACTCCAACTCACAGCCACCCCATGTCTGTCAGAGTAGAACTGTGCTCCATAGGGTTTTCAGTGGCTGATTTTTTGGAAGCAGACCACCAGGCCTTTCTTCCAAGGCTCCTCTGGGTGGAATCAAACCACCAACCTTTGAGCAGCCGAGTGCATTCGCCATTTGCACCACCCAGGGACTCCTACACAGACTTCACCCAGCAGGAAACTAAGCCACTTGCCCAGTCCCGTGGCTGGAACGTGGCCCTCCAGAGTCAGCACGCTTTGGGTAGATAATGTTATTTCTCGAGATGACATCATCTCCTCTCGTAGTTGGAGTGGGGTTAGAGTCAGGTGCTGGCCAAATCTGAGCATCTTTGGGGTAGAAGGGCCTCGGAGGGAGTTGAGCAGAGTTCAGAGTCTGATGAGAAGAGGACAAAAGGAGGAAAGCAGGAGAAGGCAGGACACCAGGTGTCCACACACAGTAGGTCTCTGTATCAGTCAGCTTATGCTTCGTAACAAACCAACTGATGTGTTACAGAGTAGATCTGCTCCACAGGGTTTTCTTGGCTGTGATCTTTACAGAAGCCGATCACCAGGCCTTTCTTCCGCAGTGTCACTGAGTGGGTTTGAACTGCCAATGTTTTCATTAGTTGTCATTTCTGTGGCTAGTTATTGAGTCAATTCCAATTCATGGTGACCTCATGTGTGCAGAGTAGAACTACTTCATAGGGTTTTCTTGGCTGTGATCTTTACAGAAGCCAACTGCCAAGCCTTTCTTCTGCAGTGCTTCTGGGTGGGTTTGAACCACCAAACTTTTCATTAGTTGTCATTTTTGTTGCTAGCTATTGAGTCAATTCTGACTCATGGTGACCCGGTGTGTGCAGGGTAGAACTGCTTTGAAGGATTCTCTTGGCTGTGATCTTTACAGAAGCAGACTGCCAGGCCTTCCTTCTGCAGCACCTCTGGGTGGGTTTGACAATAACCACTTATTGTTCATGTGTCTGTGGTCAGCCAGGGGTAGACCAGGTGGCTCTGCTGATCTTGGCCAGCCTTGGCTGACACAATGGGGACATGCGGGAGTAGCTTGGCTCCACGTGTCACTCATTGTCCGGCAGACCAGCCTGGGCCCATTCCTGAGTGAAGGCAGGGGGACCAGGGAGCACGCAGCAACTCATCAGGCTTCTGAGGCCAAGACTCAGGACTGGCACAGTGTCCCCTACGCCTCCTTGATGTAACGGCCAGAAGGTCACACTGCTGAGCCGGAGCAGGAGTGGGGAGGTACCACCAAGCACATGGCGAGGTGTGGGGAGCTGTGGATCCATGGTGTTACGGTCTCAATTGTGTCCCCAGAAATGTGTGTTTGGACCCCTTACCCTTGTACTGCGGGTGTGGTCTTGACTGGAAATAGGGTTTTCTTTGTTATGTTAACGAGACTATACCTGAGTAGGGTGGGTTCTAAACCTCATCCTTTCTGAGTTATAAAAACAGCAGATTAGACACAGAGACACACACACGCACACACGGATACGGGAAGACAGATGCCAGTTAAGGATTGCCAAGGAACCAAGGGGTGCCTGGGGCTACCGATACGGAGGGAATCCACACGGCCGCAACCCTGATCTGAACTTTCAGCTCTAGAATTTCCGTTCTCTAAAGCCACCTCTGGGGGTGCGTGTGTGACAGCAGCACCTGGAGAGTAAGACTCGGGTTTGTGATTGTGAGAGCTGCTGATCCCCAGGGGAGATAGAAATGGGGGGTGACGGCCACGCTGCCCCACACCCCGGCTAGAGAGGCTCCAAAACCTGAGAAACAAAACCATTGCCTCCCAGGCAACTCGGGCACACAGCAACCCCATGAGGTACAGAGTAGAACGTGCTCCGTGGGATTTTCTTGGCTGTGACCTTGCAGAAGCAGATCACCAGGCCTGTCTTCCAAACTGTCTCTGGGTGGGTTTTAACTGCCAACCTTTTGGTTAGTAGCCGAGCACCTAACCATTTGTGCCACCCAGAGATGCCCTCCTCCAGGGACTGACATAAACCCAAAAAAACCAAATTTGTTGTTGTCAAGTCAACTCCACTCACTACAGCCCTGTGTGTTACAGAGCGGAACCGCTCCATAGGGTTTTCTTGGCTGCAATCTTTACAGAAGCAGATCACCAGGCCTTTCTTTCATTGCACCACTGAGTGGGTTGGAACCGCTAACCTTCTGGTTGCACCACCCAGGGAACTGGAGATGCTCCAGCAACACCTCGTCTCCATCTTGTTGTTCATCCCAATTCCCATTGTGTCTGTCCACACAGGTGTCCAGCCTGGTGTAGCCATCGACTCCTCCCGTAGAGACCCCTGTGGCTCTGTCACTTCAGCTAGGTGTCATGCATCACTGTGCTGCGTGCCCCATAAGCTCACTGCTTCCCCTGCCCCCACTGGCCCCTCCATGCGGTCAGCCTCCCCCGACTGGCTGAGTGATGGCTACAGCCACAAGACAGACGGTGACGCCTCGGCCTTGGCCTTCTCCATGCTGGCCCTCGTCCGTTATCGGCCGAGGAAGCTTGTCATCACATTCGGGTGGAAATCAGAATCAAATGTTGTGCTGATTTACACAACAGTGTACATTTACACAATGATGGAGGGGCTTAGCTTCTAGAATCTGGGGCGGCATGGGCCACCAGCCCGCCGTGGCATTCCGGATTTTCTGGTTCCATTGGAACTTATAGGGATGGAGAGGACTGGGTCCCAGGCACTGGGCACACAATTCATATCCCCCCAAACCCAAACCTATTTCTGTCGAGTCGATTCTGACTCTTAGGGACCCTATAGGACAGAGCAGAACTGTCCCATAGGGTTCCCAAGGCTGTAATCTTCACGGGAGCAGACTGCCACATCTTTCTCCCATGGAGCGGCTGGTGGGTTCCAACCGCCAACCTTCTTGTTAGCAGCCGAGCACTTTAGCTGCTGCACCACCAGGGCTCCCTTCCATTCATGTCGCTTAGTGTAATGCGCCCAGTGACCCAGGAGGAAAGGTGACGGTACTTTTATTTCACAGGTCGGGGGCAGAGGCCCGGGAGGTGGAGAAGGTGCGGCTGTTGTTTCAACCTGGCTCCGTCTGGTCCAGAGCTGAGCATTTTCTGCCTTTGCACACGGCCTCTCCTAAAGGCACCCCACTCGATGACCCTGGTCCCCTCTCCAGCCCCTCCTCACTCCCAGTGATCCACGCAGCCCCACTTGCTTACCTCCCGGGACAGGCTGCCCCCTTCCTGCGGGAGCTCTTTAGCGCCCTGCCTCACACAGGACAGCACTCCTCTGGATCCGTGGGCCTCGTCGACAGAGGATTCCCTGGTAACTTAGTCCCTGGGGTTCTCCACGAGGACTCCCGCTGTTGAACCGGAAGACTCCCGTTTGCTCCTCCACAGATCTCTCTCCGCCCTTCCTGGCTCGGAGCCCTGCTCTGGGAGGCTGAACTGAATGGCCTGCACATACTTGGCTCCCGTGACCTGTGGCTTCCAGCTGGGTGTGGCCCATAGGGTGCCCCCGTAAAGAGCAGAGGGAGGGAGAAGAGAAGACCAGGGCCCTCCGTGCCCCGATTCTCCCCTGGGAGGTCAGCTTGAGCAAGTGTGTCCTGTATCTGAAGGTCATCTTCCTCTCTCTCTCTTCTTGCTGCATAACTGGGCCTGTCCCTCATCCCCTCAGAACTAGGGGTGGCAGCAGCTCAGCTCCCAGGAATCCTGGCCTCAGCCATCTCGCAGCTCCCCTATACCCACGTCTTTGTAAGGAAGCTTCCTCAAGCTCACCTGCTTTGAGAGTGCCATCTGATCCTGCTGGGACCTTGGTGACTCTGGTGTCCCTAGAACAATGCCATGTTAGCAGGGTGAGCAGACAGCCCTGGGGTGGCCAACATGGGGGGCCTGGCCTAGCCTGCTATCCTGACAGACGCTACCTGGCAAGTACACCTGCTGGACACAGCCTAGGCCAGCCTCGGGGGCGGGGGTGTGGAGGGCCTGCTGTGAACTCAACGCGGCCAAGTGGTCTGATATAATCCCCATAACCACCCCTCGAGGGGCCTCAGTGCGTGTCATGGATTGACTTGTGTCCCCCAAAATGTGTGTCAACTTAGCTAGGCCATGATTGCCAGTACTGCGTGGTTGTCCTCTGTTTTGTGATCTGATGTGATTATCCTCTGTGTCATAAATCCTACCCTCTATGATGTTAATGATGAAGGATTAGAGGAGGTTATGTTAATGAGGTGGAACACAATCTACAGGACTAAGTTGTATCTTGAGTCAATCTCTTTTGAGATATAGAAGAGAGAAGCAAGCAGAGAGGAGAGGAACCTCATACCACCAAGAAAGAAGAACCAGAAGCAGAATGTGTCCTTTGGACCTGGGGTTCCCGTGCTGAGAAGCTCCTAGACCAGGGGAAGATTGATGACAAGGACCTTCTCTCACAGCCAACACAGAGAGAAAGCCTTCCCCTGGAGCATGTGCCCTGAATTTAAACTTCTAGCCTCCTAGACTATGAGAGAAAAATTTGTTTGTTAAAGCCATCTGCTAGTGGTATTTTCATTATAGAAGAACTAGATGACTAAGACAGGGTCTTTGTCCTAAGATTGAACTTTAGCAGTGACAATGAGTAAAACAATCCTGCAGTAACTTTGTGGGGGAGAAGGCCAGGTGCAGAGTCGGTCCTTGGCTACTATTTTTGAAGAAAGAATGGTCAGGAGTCAGGATACCTGGACATGTCCTTTACGTCATACCTCCTTTGGAGCTCTGAACTCATTCTGACTTCTGGGACGTCAATTGCCATACCTGTTTGTCTGCTCCATACGATGCAAGCTCCTTGAAGGCAGGGACAAGTCCAATTTACTTCTTTTATTTTTTGCCCACTCTACCTAACATTGTACCTGGCAACCGCTAATGTTGGAATGAGTGTTGGGCGACTGAAGTGAGAGGTTCTAACTATGAGTTGGGTGAAGCAAGAGTTCTAGAGGACTGGTTAAAACAGTGATTAGAGTCCCTGGCTGGTGCAAACAGTTAACATGCTCGGCTGCTCAAAAGAAGGTTGAAGGTTCAAGTTCCTCCAAGCCTGGCAATCTACTTCCAAAAATCAGCCATTGAATATCCTATGGAGCACAGTTCTACTCTGACACACATGGGGTCACCATGAGTGGAGGTTGACTGAACGAAAATTGATTTTTTTTAATGAGGGATCTTGGAGTCCCTGGATGGTGCAAAGGGTTAGAATGCTTGGTTGCTAACCAAAAGATCAGAGGTTGGAGTACACTCAGAGGCACCTTGGAAGAAAGGCCTGGCAATCTACTTCTGAAAAATCAGCCATTGAAAACCCTATGGCTCACCATCCTACTCAGACGCACCTTGGGGTCTCTATGAGATGGAATTAACTCCATGGCAACTGGTACTGGTAAGACAGTGATTGGGTCAACCTTTGTAGCTCAGGAGTGGGGAAAGGGGCACCTGGTTGGCTGAGGGGCATGCCTGTGGTCAGCACCAGGGACAGCTCCCAAGGAGTCTCCCATTGGCCCACCTCCTCCATGGATGTGCCTGGGCCCTCAAGATCTCAGATGGGGAAGGTCCTGACTGACTCCTGCTGCGTCGTGGTCTACTCAGGGTCCCAGGATATTTCAGATGGTGGTACTCCATCTAGAGTGGGGACATTGAAGTCATTTTACTGACGTGGTACTGAGGATGGTATTATGGATTGAATTGTGTCCCCAAAAACATGTGTCAACTTGACTAGGCCATGATTCCCAGTATTGTGTGGTTGTCCTCCATTTTGTGATCTGATGTAAGTTTCCCATGTGTTGTAAATCCTATTTCTATTATGTTAATGTTAAAAGGGGCTCTGGTTGCTCAGTGGTTAAGAGCTCAGCTGCTAACCAAAAAGTTGGCAGTTTGAATCCACTAGCCACTCCTTTGAAACCCTATGGGGCAGTTCTACTCTGTCCTATAGGGTTGCTATGAGTCAGAATTGACTCGGCAGCAACGGGTTTGGTTTTCTTGGTTTATAATGTTAATGAGGTAGGATTAGAGGCAGTTAGGTTAATGAGGCAGGACTCAGTCTACAGGATTAGGTTGTATCTTGAGTCAATCTCTTTTGAGATATAAAAGAGATAATCCAGCAGAGAGAAGAGGGACCTCATTACCATCAAGCAAGAAGAGCCAGGAGTAGAGTGTGTCCTTTGGATCTGGGGTCCTTGTGCTGAGAAGCTCCTAAACCAGGGGAAGATTGATGACAAGGACCTTCTCCCAGAGCCAACAAAGAGAGAAATCTTTCCCCTGGAGCTGGTGCCCTGAATTTGGACTTCTAGCTTCCTAGACTGTGAGAGAATAACCTTCTGTTTGTTAAAGCGATCCACTTGTGGTATTTCTGTTACAGCAACACTAGGTAACCAAGACAGTCGGGGATAGCAGGGCAGTGCAGGACAGATCCAGACCAGGCAGGGGCTCCAACACCATTGGAGGAGCATGTTCTGGGGGCAAGAGGCTTGATTTGGGGGCCTGAACTTGAGAAAACTACATTGTGTCTATCACCTTCAAAGTCCCTGGGTGAATTTGCGGCTGGAGCACCCCAAAGGCTCTTGAGCTGTGACAGGACAGGATTATCTCTCTTCCTCCAGCCCATACCCCCAGAGGGGCTGAGGACCAGGGCCTGGGTGTGGACCAGGCCTGGTCATCGACTCTGAGGCACAGAGAGGAAGGAGGAGGGCCTCATACACGCTTGAGGGAGCACAGGGCTGCAATGAGCTCTGTGACTTCAGGACACTGCTACCCTCTCTGAGCTGGGATTATCCAATCACAAAACAGGCAGAGCAACCCCCACTCCACCTGGTTACCGTGGGGTGACACACACTGGCTCCTGAGGAAGGACCCCCAGACTCTCTCCCTTTTCCCTCCTGTGAATGCACTCATTCTCCCCCTGCTTGGAGGATGGAGCTCCCGCGTGGCTGGGGGCTGGCAGATAGGGTGGCAGCTCAGGGAGTACTCTCTTCCTTGTCCATGACTGTCCCACTGCGCCTTCTCTTCCCAGAAACGATGCTAAAATTAAGCAAGCGCTTTTTTCTCTCTGATGAGAAGGATGATGGCAGTAACGAGAAGAGCTCGAGGCTGGCCGGGTGAACAGCCCAGGTGCGAGCCAACCACAGCGGGGAAGCAGCGGAGACCTTCAGTGTCCCCTCACGATCGATCACTGACAGATTGTTCCTGGAACAGGTGGACCAAGTGGTCTTTTATCTATTTATTTGTATAGTGCTTTAGGTAAAACTTTACAGAGCACATTAGTTTCTCATTTGACAATTTATACACAGACTGTTTTACGACGTTGGTTGCAAGCCCTGCTGTGTGTCAACACTCTCCCCATCCGCACCCTGATTCCCTGTTTCCATTTTTCCCGTCCCTTCCTGACTTCTCCTGGTTGCTTTTGGGCAGGAACACTTTTTGGTCTCATACACACGATTGCACTAAAGAGCACGTTGCTCACGTGTGTTATTGTGTGTTTTATAGACCTGTCTAATGCTGGGCTGAAGGGTGAATTTTGGGAGCAGCCTCAGTCTTGAGTTAGAAGGGGAAGTGGTCGTTTAAACAAGCGCTCTGTCTCTCTCTCCTCTGCGAGAGTCAAGTGTCAGCTAGGGGGAGATGGTGTGTCTCTGCCCCTCCCACACAGGAAACGTCTCATCCCCACAGGTGACTTTGTCGGGGAAGGCTGCAGCCGGGGGTCCAGGAGAGCCCGAGCCTGTTGTGTACAGGCCTCAGCATCACCTGTCAGTCGGGGCAGTGGGACAGGTGATGCCTGACGAGCTTTCCTGCTCTGGAAATCCAGAATTCTGAGACTCCCCCACTTCCCTGGTGGAGTCAGTCAAGAAATGTGTAGGATTAACAGAGAGTTGTTTCAGCTTCTTGGCTCCACCGTAACAAAATTACCACCAAGTGGTGGGCTTTAGGAGCCCTGGTGGTGCAGTGGTTAAGTGCTCAGCAGCTAACCAAAAGGTCAGCAGTTCGAATCCACCAGCCGTTCCTTGGAAACCCTATGGGGTAGCTCTATTCTGTCCTATAGGGTTGCTGTGAGTCAGAATCAACTCAACGGCAATGAGTTTGTTTGTTTATTTCTGGGGGTGGCTTTAAAGAACATGGATTTATTGTTGCACAATTCAAGAGGCCAGAGTCCAAATCCAGGGGTCTGAAGGGCTGCGTCCTCCGTCGGCTCTGGGCCAAGATCCTTCCTTGTCTCTTTCGGCATCTGTAGCCCCAGGTTTTCTTGGCGTTCCTTGGCTTGTAGACGGATCCTCACATGGAGTCTCCCCACTGCGTGTGACTGTTCCCGTGTCTGCTTTCTTTTCTTTTTAAGACACCACTTAGAAGGGGCTGAGTGTAGGACCCACCCTACTCCAGGATCTCATTAACGTAACAGAAGAGAACCCCTATTTTCTAAGCTATATCACTTTCACAAGTACAGGGGTCCGGGCTTCAACATGTCTTTCTGGGGGACATGATTCCATGCGTGACAGCTGTCATTTCTTGAGGACACACTTTGTGCCAGGTGGTTTACAGTGTTGTCAGACTCCCAGCAAGCTGGGAGAGGAGACAGTATCACCATGTCATAGATAAGTCAACCGTGGCTCAGAGAGCTCAGCTGACTTCCCCTGGGTCACAGCCGGACGTGGCCAAGCCGGGGTCTTGCTGAACCTCCTGTTCCCTCTTTAGTCCACGACTCCCATGTCACAGGTCCTGAGATAGTGTCAGGAGGGGGGCAGAAATGGCCCCTGCCTCAGAAGTACAGAGGGAGAGATTGGCTTTGACAAATGTTGGTGAGATCAGTACCTTGGTAAGAAGACAGTGGTGTAGTGAATAGTGCTCCCCCAAAATTCATACCCACTCAGAACCTCAAATGTGGCCCTGTTTGGAAATAGGGTCTCTGCAGATGTGATTAAGGTAAGGGTCTCAAGATGAACTCATCCTGGAGTAGATGTACCTTAAATCCAATGACCGGTATCCTTAGAAGAAAAAGAGAGGACACAGACACACAGGGGAGAGGCTAGGTGATGACAAAGGTGGAGACTGGAGTGATGCAGCCACGAGCCAAGGAATGCCTGGAGCCATGAGGAGCTGGGAGAGAGACATTGAAGAGATTCTCCCTCAGAACAATCAATGTGGCCAACACCCTGGTTTGGACTTCCAGCCTCCAGAACTTTGAGACACTAAATTTAAGTTCTTTAAAGTCATCACCCTGTCTGGAAAGAGGTATAACCAGAATGCTCCTTAGAAGGAAGGATGGTGAGACTATGTATTATATACTTTGAACGTGTTATCAGGAGGGATCAGTCCCTGGAGAAGGACATCATGCTTGGTAAAGTAGAGGGTTAGTGAAAAAGAGGGAGACCCTCAACGAGATGGAGTGACACAGTGGCTGCAACAATGAGCTCAAGCATGACAACAATTGTGAGCATGGTGCAGGATCGGGCAGTGTTTTGTTCCGTGGTGCATAGGGTCGTTATGAGTTGGAACCAACTTGATGGCACCTAACAACAACAAGAAAGTCATCACTCACTTTGTGGTATTTTGTATCTGCGGCCTTAGGCAATTAAGGCACACCCACTTCTCTGGAGGGCTGCCTTCAGCCACCTGCAGCCGCCTGGTCTGAGGCCTGGGCTAACCCTGCTTCCCTTTTGTCATAGATTGAATTTTGTCCCCCCAAATTATATGTCACCTTGGCTAGGTCATGATTCCCAGTATGGTGTGATTGTCCTGATCTGATATGATTTTCCTATGCGTTGTGTGGTGGTTAAGATTGCGTGTCAGCTTGGCTGAGCCATGATTCTCAGTGTTTGTATGTGATCACTCTCATGATGGGATCTGCTGTAAGTAGCCAATCAGTTGAAAGGGAGTTTCCTTGGGGGTGTGGCCTGCATCCGAATATAAGTGGACGGTCTGGCTTTTGCCTTTTCTGGATCCTGCAGCTGCCTCTTGTTTGTCTGACTTCCATCAGCTTACCTGCTGATCTTGGGAATCACCGATCTTCACAGCCTGTGAGCAGAGTCTTGCTCTCCAATCTGCTGATCTTGGATTTGCCAGCCCCTGCAGCTACATGAATCAGGAGAAGCCTTGTGGTCTTGCCTGCAGATCTTGGGACTCATCGATCTTCACAGCCTGTGAGCAACAGCCCTCCTCTCCAACATGTTGATCTTGGGTTTGCCAGCTCTGCAGCTTCATGAATCAGGAGAAGCCTCTATCCTGATCCACAGACTTGGGATGTTCCAGCCTTTACAATCACATGAGCTGTTTCCTTGATATAAATCTTTCTCTCTATATACATATTTATACCCTTTACTGGTTTTGCTTCTCTAGAGAACCCAGCCTACGACATGTTGTAAATCCTAACCTCTATGATGGTAATGAGGCAGGATTAGAGGCAGTTATGTTAATGAGGGAGGACACAATCTGCAGGATTAAGTTGTATTTTGAGTCGATCTCTTTTGAGATACAAAAGAGAGAATCAAGCAGAGAGGAGAGGGACCTCTTACCACCAAGAAAGAAGAGCCAGGAGCAGAGCACGTCCTTTGAACCCAGGGTCCCTGCACTGAGCAGTTCCTAGACTAGGGCAAGGTTGATGACAAGGTCCTTCCCCCAGAGCTAACAGAGAGAGAAAGCCTTCCCCTGGAGCTGGCTTCCTGAATTTGTACTTTTAGCCTCCTAAACTGTGAGAGAATAAACTTCTGTTTGTTAAAGCCATCCACTTGTGGAATTTCTATTATAGAAGCACTAGATAACTGAGACATATCTGCACCCCACTTCCCTAACAGTGACTGTTTGGTACTGGACCAATTCCCAGCTCCCAGCCCCAAGTAGAGATCCCTGGGTGGCACAAATGATTTGCACTCGACAGATAACCCAAAGGTTGGTGGTTTGAACTCACCAAGAGGCACCTCAGAAGAAAAGTCCTGGCGATCTGTTTCCATTAGGATTATAGCCAAGAAAACCCTACGGAGCACAATTCTACTCTGTCACATATGGGGTCACCATGAGTCAGAATCAACTCAGAGGCAACAAACAACAAGCCCCAAGGAGCCCAGCTTTGTGGAGCCACCCTCCAGATTCCCCCAGGAGCTTGCCTCAACAAACCACTTGCATAGAATCTGTGCCTCAGGCTCTGCTCCTCAGGAGCCCAACTTAATGCAAATTCATTCATTCAGTAATTCATTTCATTCAACAAATCCTGAGCTGCAGGGGTCAGGGACTGTGTGAGGCTCTGGTAATCAGCAGAAAGAAGACAGACAGATCCTGTCCTCTGGGAGCTTGCAGAGAATCATAGAAAATGTAAGATCTTGTGTTGGAGAGGTGGCTGGCAGGTACCTGAAGAAGGAGGTGGGTTAACTGGGTGAGGGAAGGGTAACCCAGGTAGAGGGAACTGCATGTGCAAAGCCAGGAGGCGAGAATAGCTCAGAGACCTGGAGCAGTCAGGGAGATCTGTCTTTATGGAGGGTACGGAGTGTGAGGGGAGGGAAGCATGGAGTGTGAGGGGAGGCTGGGGCGCTGGGAGTGTGAGGGGAGGTTGGACGGTCAGGGAGTGTGAGGGGAGGGGGGCACACTGAGAAGGGGGACTCTACAGCCAGCAAGTGGTCAGCTGTGCAGACCACGCAGCTGGTAGTCTGTGCCCTTGGCGACAGGCACAAGTTTGTGAGGGGTGCCCCCAATACCCTGGGGAAAGGCTCTTCAGAATGACCCACTGCCTGCCCCAAGCTGCTCAGGGGACTGTCAGCATCTGCAGCAGCCCCTCCCACTCCCTCCATGCCCGCAGTGCTGCCCCAGCTCTCCGGCTCTCCGCTTACCCCTCTTTTCCATTGCCCTTCAATTGAGGCACTCAGGGTCAATGCCTCCAACTTCTGTGCTTCTGCTGCTCCAAGCTCCCTCCCCCACAGCAGGCTCGCCCTGGCCACTCCCCAAACTGCCCTGATGAGGCCCCAATGGCCTTCACCCTGCAGTCTGTGGCCACCTCTGGGCACTGAACCCCACTCCCCCAGGAAACACTGTTTACCAGGTGTCCACGCTCTCAGCTGACTCCGCTTCTTCTCCTTGACCACTTGGTGCTGGTTATCCCCAGGGCCCAGGCCGGATCCTCATGCGTTGATGCGTACACCTGGTGGTCACATCATCTGTAGCCAAAGACCCCCAAGCTCGTGTCTCCCGCTGAGTGACGGCCGTCTCCCCTGAGCTCAGGCCACGCGGCCAGCTGCCCGCGTGAGTTCCCACCTGTCGAGCCCTCAACAGACGGTGTCAACCTGTGGTTGCAAAACTGACCTCTTGGCCTCTCAGGGTCCCGCCACACCTGCAGCTGACCACATCCTTCCAGTTATCTGGGACAAGCATCCTGGGGACTCCTCAGTGCCTGTGTGCCCCTACATCCCATAGCCAGGTGACCGTAAGCCTGCCGTCCCAGCCTTCAAGGCATGACCACAGCCAGACCTCTTCTACCACCTCCAAGTTAAGCCTCAGTCCTCTCAACCCATCATCCCAGCAGGCTCCTGACTGGGCTCTCCGCTTTACTACTGCCCCCCAGAGGCTGTTCTTGAAACAGCAGCCAGTAGGAACCTCTAAAAACCTAAAGCTCATCTCAAGGTCTCTGCTCCAACATCTCCTGTGACTCCTTGTCTCACTCCAGGTCAAAGCCAGAGTCCTCACAAGGGCTTAAAATGTCATTCCCTGTGTGGTGGCCCTTGTTACATCTCCCTTGTTCACTCCTATCTCCTGGCTCTTCCTTGAGCTCGAAGGTCGTTCACCGTCAGTTTAGAATACTGTTCCCTCCCCTCCCTCTGTCTTGCCCGTGCAACCTCTGTTATCTCCCTGTCATGGATTGAATTGTGTCCCCCAAAATGTGTGTCGTTTTGGCTAGGCCATGATTCTCAATATTCTGAGGCTGTCCTCCATTTGGTGATCTGATGTGATTATCCTAGGCGTTGTAAATCCTATCACTATGATGTTAATGAGGCAGGGCTCAATCTACAGGATTAGGTTGTATCTTGAGTTAATGTCTTTTCAGATATAAATGAGAGAAGCAAACAGAAAGGAGAAGGACCTCATACCACCAAGAAAGAAGAGCCAGGAGTGGAGTGTGTCCTTTGGAGCTGGGGTCCCTGCACTGAGAAGTTCCTAGACCAGGGGAAGATTGATGACAAGGGCCTTCCCCCAGAGCTGATAGAAAGAGAAAGTCTTCCTCTGGAGCTGGCGCCCTGAGTTCTAACTTCTAGCCTCCTAACCTGTGAGAGAATACATTTCTGTTTGTTAAAGCCATCCACTTATGATATTTCTGTTACAGCAGCACTAGATAACTAAGACACTCCCCCTCTTTCACTCCAACCTCCTTGCTCTTCCTTGAGCTGGCAGGCACCACAGGGCCTTTGCACTGTCTCCTTAGAACACTTTTCCCAGAAACACTTCCCCACCTCCTTCCACCTTCCCAGTGAGGCTTGCCCTGCCCATCATGTTTAAAATTGCAACCTCACCCCCACACACCTTCATCTCTTTACCCTGCTGTACCTTCTGCACTCAAACTGTGGTGCTGGCAAAGAATACTGAATATACCATGGGATGCCAGAAGAACAAACAGACCAGTCTTAGAAAAAACACAACCAGAATGCCCCTTAGAAACGAGGATGGAGAGACTTCAACTTGCTTTCTTAGGACACGTTATCAGGAAAGACCAATCTATTAGGTAAAGTAGTTGTTGTAAACTACTACTTTCACTTGTGGTATTTCTGTTATAGCTGGGTGCCATCAAATCATTTTTTCAACACATAGAGACTTCATGTGTTACAGAGTAGAGCCCTATAGGGTTTTCTTGACTGTAATCTTTATGGAAGTAGATCACCAGGCCTTTCTTCCACAGAGCCACTAAGCAGGTTTGAACCTCGAATCTTTTGGTTGGCAGCTGAGCACTTAATGGTTTGCACAACCAGGGCTCCTTAGGTGAAGTACAGGGTCCGCAAAAATGAGGGAAACCCTCAAGGAGATGGATTGACACAATAGCTGCAACAATGGGCTCAAATATACCAGGGATCGTGAAGATGGCGCAGAACTGGGCAACCTTTCGTTCTGTTGTACATAAGGTTGTCATGAGTCAGAGTCAACACGACAGCAGCTGACCGCACTGTCTCAGTCATCTAGTGCAGCTATAACAGAAATACCACAAGTGAATGGCTTTAACAAACAGAAATTTATTCTCTCACAGTCTAGTAGACTAGAAGTCCAAATTCAGGGTGTCAGCTCCAGGAGAAGATTTTCTCTCTCTGTCAGCTCTGGAGGAAGGTCCTTGTCATCAATCTTTCCCTGATCTAGGAGCTTCTCAGCACAGGGACCTCAGGTCCAAAGGATGTGCTATTTTCCCGGCTCTTGTTTCTTGGTGGTATGAGGTCCCCCTGTCTCTCTGCTTGCTTCTTTCTTTTATATCTCAAAAGAGATTGGCTTAAATTGTAGATTAATCTTGTAAGTTGAGTCTACACAACTGCCACTAATCCCATTTTATTAACATAATAGAGATAAGATTTACAACACATAGGAAAATCACATCAGATGACAAAATGGTGGACTATCACACAATACTGGGAATCATGACCTAGCCAAGTTGACAGATATTTTTGGGGAACACAATTCAATTCATGACACACACCAATTCTCCCCTACCCCCATTATACTTGTTACTGTTAGTTGCTGTCGTGGCAACCCTGTGTGTGCAGAGTAGAACTGCTCCATAAGGTTTTCAAGGCTGTGACCTTTTGGAAGCAGATCTCCAGGCCTTTCTTCCAAGGCACCTCTGGATGGGTTCAAACCGACAACCTTTTGGCTAGTAGGCAAGCGTTTAACTATTTACGCCACCAAAGGACCCCTCCATGATACATAGAACCATCTAATATGCTATTTACAATGAATAAGGAAGAATGAAGAAGAATTGATGCCTTTGAATTGTGATGTTGGCGAAGAATATTGAATATACCATGGACTGTCAGAAGAATGAACAAATCTGTCTTGGAAGAAGTACAGCCAGAAAGCTTCTTAGAAGCGAGGATGGTGAGACTTCATCTCATGTACTTTGTACATGTTATCAGGAGGGACCAGTCCCTGGAGAAGAACATCATGCTTGGTAAAGCAGAGAGTCAGCAAAAAAGAGGACGACCCTCAATGAGATGGACTGACACAGTGGCTGTAACAATGGGCTCAAGCATAACAATGATTGTGAGGATAGCACAGGACCTGGCAGTGTTTCGTTCTGTTGTAATAGGGTTGCTATGAGTTGGAACTGACTCGGCAGCACCCAACAACAACAACAATATGCTAATTAGGTTGCGCAGGCTCATCCTCTCTCCTCCACTAAATGGTGAGCACAGTCGAGGACAGATTTTTGTCTGCTTTTGGTTTTTCAAGGATGTCTCCCCTGCATCTACAACAGCACCTCTCAGGTAGTAGATGCTGTTGTCAGCTGGCAAAGGCATCTGAGAAGAAGCAACCTGGGAGGAAGGCAGAAAACAAGGAGGGTGGGAACCTCCCACCCCAAGTCAATCCCAGGTCCAGGGACTCGGCAACTCTGGGCTTGATAGTTTCTCAGTGAACAATGTCTCTGATGAACATGAGTTGCTCTAAGGTAGGTGCCTAATCTATTTAAACTGACATTCTACCTGCCTCTGCTGTGCCCTACCTCCACCCCAAATAATTTTCCCCATCACCTCAACCCCTCTGATGTCCTGTGTATGTACTTGTGTATTAGCCATTTCATGTAAGAATTAAATTTTTGTTTAATTTGTTGTTTATATAATGTTTTTTCATTAATGGAATGCATGCTGAATCATTGAGTGTGTCTGAATTTTTAGTAGGTAATATGGGTTTTGAATAATGTTATGTGGGAAGCAGATGTCCCTCTGGACTCTGCATTGTCTTCTAGATCCTTTGACAGATGCATACAATGTAAAGCACCTGAAAATGAGGTTTTCACTAGAACATGGAGTCATCGTGAGAAACGTAAGTTTCAAGTGACACACAGGAACCCAGAAATATACTTACAAGGCTTATCTTGCTGTACAAAAGCCAAGAGACACAAAAGTTTTGCACAATCACTCCTGCAGGTTGCAACACCTCATACAATACTGTATAAAAAAGTAATTTGTGGCACACGGCTGTTTTTTCCATTTCATACAGTTATACAGGTCCCCACCTGGCAGTAGCACACACTAAAAATAGAAAAGCAGCTTCCCAAGAAACCTGAGAGGTGGAAAAGGTAGGTGGGCAAACATATATCCCATTGCTTACGAAACGGTTAGGTATTATGTATGTAGCTATAGCCTTCTCTCCTCTTTCCTGCTTGAATGTAAGCTCCTCGAGGGCAGGGAGTCTTGCCTGTGTTTTTACTGCTGTCTCCCCAGTACCTACATCAGTGCCTCTTATGCAGTAGGAACTTAAAAGATACTTACTGATGAATGAACTGTAGAGTGGAGGCTATTTGCATTTATGGAGATTACTGATATATTTGCAGTGATTTCTAACATCTTATTTTGGACTTTCTATTTGCTTTGCTTGTACTCTATGTCATTTTCTCTTAATTTCTTGCCTTCTGTTACTTAAGCTCTTACCCCATAACTTTCCCTCTCTACTATTTCCATTCTCATTAGTAGTTATTGTTGTTAGGTGTCGTCGAGTCAGTTCCGACTCATAGCAACCCTGTGTACTACAGAGTGAAACACTATCCAGTCCTGTGCCATCCTCACAATCATTGTTATGCTACAGCCCATTGTTGTAGCCACTGTGTCAGTTCATCTCATTGAGGGTCTTCCTCTTTTTTGCTGACCCTCTACCTTACCAAGCATGATGCCCTTCTCCAGGGACTGATCCTTCCTGATAACATGTTCAAAGTATGTAAGACATAGTTTCATCATCCTTGCTTCTACGGAGCATTCTGGTTGTACTTCTTCCAAGACAGATTTGTTTGTTCTTTTGACAGTCCATGGTATATTCAATATTCTTCACCAACACCACAATTCAAAGGCATCAATTCTTTTGTCTTCCTTATTAACTGTACAGCTTTTGCATGCATATGAGGCGATTGAAAATACCATGGCTTGGATTAAGCGCACCTTAGTCTTCAAGGTGACATCTTTGCTTTTCAACACTTTAAAGAGGTCTTTTGTAGCAAATTTGCCCAATGAAATGCCTCTTTTGACTTCTTGACTGTTGCTTACACGGGTGTTGATTGTGGATCCAAGTAAAATGAAATCCTTGACAACTTCAATCTTTTCTCCATTTATCATGTTGTTGCTTATTGGTCCAGTTGTGAGGATTTTTGTTTTCTTTATGTTGAGGTGTAATCCATACTGAAGGCTGGACTTTTTGATCTTCGTCAGTAAGGGCTTCAAGTCCTCTTCACTTTCAGCAAGCAAGGTTGTGTCATCTGCATAACTCAGGTTGTTAATGCATCTTCCTCCAATCTTGATGCCCCATTCTTCTTCATAGAGTTCAGCTTCTCAGAGTATTTGCTCAGCATACAGATTGAATAGGTATGGTGACAGGATACAATCCTGACACATACCTTTCCTGACTTTAAAAATGCAGTATTCCCTTGTTCTGTTCAAACTACTGTCTCTTGATCTGTGTACAGGTTCCTCATGAGCACAATTAAGTGTACTGGAATTCCTATTCTTCACAATGTTATCCATAATTTCTTATGACCGATACAGTCAAATGCCTTTGCATAGTCAATAAAAAACAGGTAAACATCTCTCTGTTATTCTCTGCTTTCAGCCAGGATCCATCTGACATCAGCAATGATATCCCTTGTTCCACGTCCTCCTCTGAATCTGGCCTGAATTTCTGACAGTTCCCTGTTGATAATACTGCTGCAGCCGCTTTTGAATGATCTTCAGCAAAATTTTACTTACGTGTGATGTTAATGATATTGCCATGGATTGAATTGCATCCCCCAAAAATACCTGTGAACTTGGCTAGGTCATGATTCCCAGTATTGCATGATTTTGTAATCTGATGTGATTTCCTTATGTGTTGCAAACTCTTATCACTATGATGAGGTTCTACGTGGTCTCCTTTTGTATTGTAAACTCTGTCACTATGACGAGGTTATACTGATGACTTCTAGAAAATTGGATAGTGTCTTAGGCCAATCTCTTTCGAGATATAAAAGAGAGAAGTGAGCAGAGACACATGGGAACCTCATACCACCAAGAAAGCAATGCCAGGAGCAGAGTGCATCCTTTGGACCTGAGGTTCCTGTGCAGAGAAGCTCCCAGACCAAGGGAAGATTGATGACAAGGACCTTCCTCCAGAGCTGATAGAGAAAGCCTTCCCCTGGAGCTGATGCTTGAATTTGGACTTGTAGCCTACTGAACTGTGAGAGAATAAACTTCTCTTTGTTAAAGACATCCACGTGTTATACCTGTTATAGCAGCACAAGATGACTAAGACAGATATTGTTTGATAATTTATGCATTCAGCTGGATCACTTTTCTTGGGAATAGGCATAAATATGGATCTCTTCCAGTCGGTTGGCCAGGTAGCTGTCTTCCATATTTCTTGGCATAGAGGAGTGAGCACTTCTGGCACTGCATTTGTTTGTTGAATCATCTTGATTGATATTCTGTCAATTCCTGGAGACTTGTTTTTTGCCAATGCCTTCAGTGCAGCTTGGACTTCTTCCTTCAGTACCATTAGTTCCTCCTGATCATATGCTATCTCCTGAAATGGTTGAACGTCAAACAGTTCTTTTTGGTGTAATGATTCTGTGTATTCCTTCCATCTTCTTTTGATGCTTCCTGTTAGTAGATACTGTTTGTAGATACTCTAGAAACTTTACATGAAGATTTGTCTTGACAAAGTCTAAAATTTAATAAATAGCTTTCACTTTCTCCTGTGCATAGTATCATGAAACTTCTATCTACCATTTTAGTTCTACCGTTTTTGTTTGTACAAATTATATATTTCTATTTTTGTATGCTCATTATTGTTTAAATTAACCTCTGTGTTTACAATTCTCCTTGCTCATCATTCCTTCTTGTAACCAAGATCTCCCTCCTGGATCATTTTGCTTCTTTCTGAAGCACCTTTTTAGATTTTTGGTTTGTTTGTTTGTTTTTGTTTTTGGTAAATATCTCTTGGTAAATAGTCCTCTATACATCTCTTAGAAGCCTGTAAATATATTTATTTTGCCTTTCTCTTAAAGTATTATTTGAAGTTTAGACAGTTATTATCTCTTTGGAGATATTATTTCACTGTTTCTGACATTCAGTGCTAATGTAGAGAAGTCTGCTGTCAGTCTAATTGTAATTTCCTTGATGGTGATCTGTCTTTTATCTATGGCTCCTTTTAAGATCTTCCCTTTGTCTTTGGTGCTCTGCAATTTGACTGCCATGGTTCCAGATGTGGATTTGACTATATTTATCCTGCTTGGGTTTTGTTGGGCTTCATGAATTTGAGGATTCGTGTCATTTAGAAGCTTAGGGAAATTCTCAGCTACTATCACTTCAATTACTTCTTCTTCCCCATTATCTCTCATTCTCCCCTCCTGTAGCCCCAATTTGATGTGTGTTAAAACTTCTAATTCTTTTCTCCATGTTTTTTGTTTTATTTGTTTGTTTTCACTTCTTTTTCACATTTTCTATATCATTCTCTCCTTGTGTTACATTCTGGGTGATTTCTTTATGTCTCTTTTGCTTTTCACTAATTCTCTCTTTAACTGTATCAACTCTGCTGACTAATTGTCTTCCTCATTTCAGTTTCTACATTTTTCATTTCTAGGATTTCATTTTGACTCTTTCAAACCAGTCTTCTCAGTTTTGATAGTTTCTTATCTTGGGTGAAACTTCCAATACCATCTTTTAATTAATTAAGTACCACAGCATATTTGTTTTTGTATTCTTACCCGATTATTCCACTGTTGCAGTCTTTGTGGGTCTAATGAGTTTTCTTTTGTTTGTTTGTTTACTTTTGCTGACTTTTCCTCAGGTGTTGATTTTTAATAGCATTTTTACATTCATTGGAAGTTACTACAGTGAAATTTTTTTGAGGCCTGGGTTTAAATAAGTTCCCCTGGCCAAGATTTGCTTTTATCTCTGCCTGATGCCTGCCATCTCTAGCATCCTAGGACCACTTTAAGCCTGACTTTCACCTTACATTTTTCAAGGGAGGGAATGTGTAAGTAGTGTGATTTCAGGCCTTTGTGGGTGAGTCCCCATGTGAGGAGGAATCCTCAAGGGGAGGTTTTTCTGCTTGGAGTTCACTGTCTCCCTCTCTGGAGTAGGTGTCTTTCTAGTTCCCATTTCAGATGTACTAGCTTATGTAGGGGTCTCTGTCCCAACACATGATACTGTTTGGGCTCTGGTTCACTTCCTGCCCCCCAATTACATGGGGCTCATTAAAGCTCAGCTCTAGGACACCAGGGGCTGGCAGAGGTCCCCAGGGAGAACCCGCCTTCTGACTCACAACTCCTCATCGTTTCTGGCCATCAGGGATTCCTCTTTCTTCTCTGCTAGCTCAGATATGCATTTTAAAAGATTTTTATATGGAACACGTAATATACGTGTATAGTGCATATGCATTTCATCCAGTATTTTTAATTGTTCAGATATGGGATGCTTTCTCTGGATTGTCACATTGTCGGAGGGGCTCCTTTACTTTCAAACCTGTTTATTCTTTCAACAGCAAGCCTTCGCTGAGCACTTGCTATATACTGGGCACTGTGCCAGGGACTCTGCCTTCCACAGAGAGCTTCCTAGTCCAGTGGGGAGACAGGCAGATCCACAGCAAGTGCCCAAGAGTGTCTGTGGAATCAAGGCTGAAACCTTAATTTTAACCCAAGGTTATGGACACAGAGAGAAGAAAATCATGGTTATGCCCCACGTTGGGAAGACTCCCACTCCCCGTCTGTCCGTTTGTTGCACTGTGGTGACTCACGTGGTGCTGTGATACAGAAGGCTACGCCATCAGAATTTCAAACACCAGCAGGGTCACCATGGTGTACAGGTTTCAGGAGGGCTTCCAGACTAAGACAGACTCGGGAAAAAGTCTGGCAATCGACGCCTAAAAATCAGCCAGTGAAACCCAATAGATCACAACAGAACATTGTCCAATATAGTGCTGAAAGATAGCCCCCTAAGTTAAAGGCACTCAGAATACACAGTGGCTGCAACAATGGACTTGAGCACTCCAGCAATCATGAAGCTGGTGCAGGACTGGGTCATGTTTTGGTCTGTTGGACATGGGGTTGCCATGAGTTGGAGCTGACTCAATGACAGCTAACAACAATAAGGAATAAGAAGACTCAGCAAAATCGGAGCTGTAGGAAGCCCTTAGCTGGACTGCACGAAGAATTGCCAGCCCTTGCCTTAGTTTGTTTGAAAGATTCTCTGGGTCATCAACATGGGATTCATTGGTGTCTTCTGGAGACAATATCTGCTGCTCACAGCGAGCTCCCCCATAAGAAAGCATAGATTCCACATCGAAGCGGTGGGAGGAGGGTGGGACGTACTCCCTGGAAATTGGAGTCATCTTCAACTTCCAACCCTATTGTCTTTCGGCCTCCAAGTACTTAAGGTGATTTACCGACCTTGGTCAACTGTGGCAGTAATTGGATGGGCCTGAAGTCATTATCAACAATTAAGAAGCTGCCATTGATTCTACGAAACAGCAAGTGGGCAGTTTAAAGGCACTTTAGATGGGTCCTCCTAGGAGGTCAGCCCCTCCCTCCCTGGGACAGTCGGACCTCCCCCTGCAGAACAGCCGGATGGACGGAGCTGGGTGGGGAACTCAGCATGGGCATGGCTGTGTAACCTGGTGGTTGGCACACAGACCCAGGCTCAGAGAGATTGGGGCACGAACCCAGCACATGACCTTGAGTATCTCGAGGGTGGGCTGGCCAGGAAGCCCACGTAAGTTGACGGATGTGCCTAGAACACGGTGGTCACTCGATACATCGTAGCAATTGTTATACTGAACAGGTGATGGGTGAGAACCTGCCCACTAACTGTAAAGCACAGCTGTGGTCAGATCACTGCAGCCCAACAGGAGATTACGGTAGATCACGTCCTATCATTATTAACAAGAATATAACCTGAAGCCTTGGACAGGACGAGAAGGAAATGGGCCCAGAGAGTCGGGGTCTCCCTTCCCTGTGACAGGCCCGGCTCCGCAGCCTGACAACGAAGACAAAGGCCCGGCCTCCCGTGCTGGGCCGCGGGGGCTGGGCTCTAGTTTAGTTAAACCATTTTTATCTCCCATAAATCCTCGTAAGCTACTTTAAGGCTCATTAGACCCCTCAATTGCCATTTAAGTGTTTTTTCTCTGCATTAACTGCTTCTTGTTAAATAGTTTGCCATTTATGCGTCTAGACTGTGGTCGTTCGGATATTGATTTGGGCCAGAATGATAACGGAGGAGAAAGGCAGCCCGACTTGTTTCGCCGTCGTGGGCAGCGGCCGCACATCTCAGCGAAGTGGGTTACTCCTTTATTTCCCTGCACTGGAGCCCAGAGTGAAAACCACGCAGGCTCATACAAGGCTGCACCCTCCCAAACGGTGCCCCACCTCTTGGAGGGGGAGATCGTTAAAAACGGGGTGGGCAAGATACAGCCCCGAGTGAGCTTCCCTGCATTTGCTGAGCTTGTTTGCTCTGGAGGTTTCGCTCCCAGAGACACAGATGGTGGCCACGGGCACCTGGAGGAGGCTCAAACCAGCTCAGCCTGTTTGCAACCTCCTGAGCTGTCCAGGCCCTTTCATGTCCCTATGTCTCTGTCTGTGCTGTTCCTTCGGATTGCAAATGCCCTTCTTTCCTCTGTCTTGCAAACTCCTACTCATCCTTCAAGACCCAGAGCAAATCGTCCCTTCTTCAGGAGGTCTTCGTTGGTCTCCCAGTGATGTATGCAGTCAAGTAGCCCCCCCAGGAGCTCAGAGCTGTCCTTCGAGGTCAGCCAGTCCCTCCTGCTCAGTGTGTGGATGGACAGGCATGTGACCTGCCCAAGGCCACCCAGAAAGTAAGAGGTCCAGCTGGGCCTGGACGTGGCCCGTGAGCCCCCAGACTGGCCCCCTTTCCACCATGCTTTCTGTATCCCCCCACAAGCTTACACCGGGCCCTGGAAATTCTTATGATCTAAGCTCCTGCTGCAGACACCACCTGGGGAGCTTGTGGTCCATAGAATGAAATCTCCGATCAATAGCCGAGAACCGCGCGGAGCCACAGTGTGGCCAACAGCATGAGTCACGGTTCCAGAAGCCCAGGGAAGCCGGGGCGCCTCCGCGGGCGCCACCTTCCGCCTCTCCTCCCACCTTCTGTCCATCGCCGGTCTCCTTCCTTCTCCTGGATTTTTTCTGAAAACTTCAAAAAACACAGAAGCCCAAACCACCCAAGGACCTACTGCCCAGAATCAACAACTTTCCCATCTTATCATTTTCATTTAGATTTATTTTTCAAATGAATGAAGTAAAAGTCACAGATCCACCACTATTCTGAATGGTGTTTTATATCCAGCCCATGTTCTCATTCTACAGACATCAAACCAAAACCCACTGCCGTCGAGTCTATTCTAACTCACAGCCACCCTACAGGACAGAGTAGAACTGCCCGACAGGGTTTCCAAGGAGCGCCTGGTGGATTCGAACTGCTGACCTTTTTGGGTAGCAGCGGTAGCTCTTAGCCACTATGCCACCAGGGTTTCCTCCACAGACACAGGCATTTGTAAATGACAAACGGTATCGCATCGCATGTTGTAAAATGTACATAAAATGTCGGACATTTATTTTAATGGTTCATTGGGGCCCTGGTGGCACAGTGGTTAAGCGTTTGGCTGCTAACCAAAAGGTTGGCAGTTCGAATCCACCAGCCGCTCCTCGGAAACCCTATGGGGCAGTTCTCCTCTGTCCTATAGGGTTGCTATGAGTTGGAATCCACTCGACAGCAATGGGTTAGGTTTTTGTTTTGTTTTTTTAGTATTTCATGGTATAAATACACTTTCATCTTATTCCTCTGTTCTTCTATTGATGGGCATGTCAGCTGTTGCCGTGTTTTACGGGGACGAGTGAAGTTGCCTCAAGCCCTAGGCATGTCCCCTGGGAAATGACAGTCTTTTCAGGAACAATCCAAAAGTGGAAGTTCTGGGACACTGGACATGGCCAGATAGCCCTTCAGAGCATTGAGCCAATTTCTCAGCCACCTGGACATCATTCTACGGGTTTATTTGTTCATCCCACCACCTTCTGTCAGTTTTTGTCTGTGGTGTTTGCATGTTGCTGTGATGCTGGAAGCTATACCATCTGTATTTCAAATAGAGTGAAACCTATGAGACCCGAACTCGATGGGACTGCCTTGTTTTTCTGGGTCTCGTAAGCTTTTCACCTTTAACAGGGTGCTGTCCTACCACTTTTCTATCTTGTTTTAGTGGAAAATATTTGCGTTTTCCTCCTCTGACAGGTTCCCACCTTACAGGCTCCGGCTTTAACAGGTTTCGCTGTACCATCAGCGTCACCCATGGTGGACACGTTTCAGTGGAGCTTCCAGACTAAGACAGACCAGAAAGAAAGTCCTGGCGATCTACTTCAGAACATCAGCCAATGACAACCTACGGACCACAACAGAAGATTGTCAACTCCCTTGCTTTGGACATGTCACCAGCAAGAATCAATTGCTGGAGGAGGACATCATGTTGGTGAAGGAGAAGGCCAGGAGGGTGAGGGAGGCCCTCGGAGAGACGGATTGGCACAGCGGCCACAAGGAGCCCGCTGGTGATTGTGAAGATGACGCAGGACTGGGCGGCGTTCCCTTCTGTTGTGCAAAAGGTTGTCGTGGGCTGGGGCTGGCTCAGCGGCAGCTGTTTATCTATCATCGGTTTATCTACGTAGCTGTCTGTTCGCCATCATCTGTCTGACATTTATCTATATCTATCACCTAGCTATCTGTCATCTATCCGTCTGTCTGTCTATCATCTATCTATCTGTTCATTACCGTTCGCTCTGCCCCTTGTCTACTGGAATCTTTGTTTGCCTTTTCCCCAACGGGTTGCAGCAGTGATTTCTGTCTTCTTAAAGTAATCTTCAGTCTCTTCTATTTGTCACAGATGCCTTCCTCTGTTCTGTATGTCACAGATGTCTTCTTCAGTCTGTTCTATATGTCACAGATGTCTTCTTCA
>NW_004444047.1:3064381-3078237 GCF_000243295.1 Trichechus manatus latirostris | reverse complement strand
ATATGTCACAGATGTCTTCTTCTGTCTGTTCTATATGTCACAGATGTTTTCCTCTGTCTGTTCCATATGTCACAGATGTCTTCTTCTGTCTGTGGCTTGTTTTTATCCTTTTTCTGACTCCAAAACAAACAACCACGAGAAAAGCCAAACCCATTGCCATCGATTCCGACTCATAGCGACCATGTGGAACAGAGTAGGACTGCCCTCATAGAGTTTCCAAGGAGCGCCTGGTGAATTCGAACTGCTGAACTTTTGGTTAGCAGACGTAGCTCTTAACCACTAAACCACAATGTAAATTTTTATGTACTGGCAGTTCCTAGATTGTGAACAAGTTCCAGTCCTAAATCCGTCTTTAAGTTGAATCTGTACATAAGTCTGAATGGTTAGGTACGATTTGTATCTAACGTCAGTTAGTCAAATGCTTGTCTCAGTATATGGTATATAGTGTACCTTTCTATTCATAAAAAACATTGAAGAGTCACTTCCAGATACACTAAAACATCTTTAACCTAATCAGACTGTAACAATAATAGTAATATTTTGTTGGGTGTTGCAGAGTGGCGCCTGTTTGTAATTATGAACCATCCTCCTTACCTTCTCCACAGTTGAAGAGATACTTACAGTGCAAATGTTATCCAGAATACTCAGAAGATTCTGTTCTGTAAAATCTTTGAGACCAATTAGGTACTTTATTGTAGATTCTGAACTAAATAATCTATGTTGTATCACCGGCTGCCTTTCTGCTGGGTTTTGAATCCTCCTCAGAAGAGGCAGGGAGGGCTGAGGGTGTGGGCCAGACGGATCATTCCATCACCTCCTCACCAGACCCGTCAATCCCAACACCAGCTGCGAGGCCCCTACCTCGGGGTACAAGGGAGAAAGCGCTGCTCAGGATGTGCTAAGGGTGAGCCCGGGGCCAGGGCTGGGAAGAGCACGCTTAGGGAAACCCAAGTCCCAAGTTCTCCGTGGACTCCAGAAACCATATAGACACACAGAGGTCAGAAACTGAAGACTGCCCCGTCTCCAGCAGCCAAACAGCTAAGAACCGCTGCAATAGGGAAATCCCACACGTGTGAGGAAGGGGAAACAGAAGCCAGGAGAGGTGCTGCGATGCCCCCAGGCTGCCCAGCACAGAGGGCCCGGCGGGATGGGGTGGAGCTGGGGAAGGGGGCGCTGCAGAGGCCCGGCCACGTGCTCAGCGTGGCGCACTGGCCAGATGCCCTTGCAGAACATTTAGGGCATGTCACCCACGTCCCAACCGCCACCTGCCACCACCTGCAGACCCACCATGGGAGCCCACGGGCACGCAGAGTGTAGGGCCAGCCCTTCCCAAGCTTAGAGGGAAGTGGGTGCTGTGGACTGTCCCCTGGCTGTTGCGGCCCCGGCTGGGCGCACCGTCGCAAGGGCCGGCCTGCCACCAGCAGCTGCCCAAGGGCGCTGCCCATCGTGGGAGCTAGGGGGCCAGACTCCAAGTCAGTTCTTTGTTGAGAGGCTTTGTGGGGGTTGGTTCGTAACTGTGGGTTGCAAGTAAGTCTGACGCTCCTAACGCAGGGACTGCCTGTAATGAAATCTCTCTCTTTCCTTTAGGAGCTACCCTGTTTGTATCTTGACTCAAAATGTTTCCTCCCCAGGCTCTGAAGCTAGTCTCGTATATTTTTTTCTAATGGTTTTGTTCCCCACGGTGAGACTTTTCATCCATCCAGAACTTTTGTGAAAGCACGCAGTTAATTTTCATGGAAACATGTTCACATTCCTAGGAGAAATCTTGCTTGTTCGTGATGTGTTTATTTTTCATCATCCGCAGGATTTAATTTGCTAATTCATCTCAGATTTGTCTTCATGTGTGTATAGATAATATTGGCCAGCGTTTTTCTGCTCGGTACTCACCCTGGCAGGTTTGGTGTCTGGGTGTATCAGCCTCATCAAACGAGGCTGCGAGATTTGTTTTCTGTTCTCTGAAAGTTAGAATAAGGTAGAGATGTTTCTGCCACTTGAAGAAGTGTTAAAGCTCATCTATTAAATGTCCTGGGGCTGCTCAAGTTTTTCATGGTTGTAAGTTTTTGATTTCTCCTTAAATAAATTTTGGGAACATATATTTCATCTGAAAATACATCCATTTATTCTAGTTTTTCTAATCTACTGGTACATAGTTTTTCATAATAGCTTCTTTTAATTCTACAACACCTAGTGTACTTATAAGGAACCCCGGTGGTGCCGTGGTTAAGTGCTCGGCTGCTAACCAAAAGGTCAGCAGTTCGAATCCACCAGCCACAGCTTAGAAACCCTGTGGAGCAGTTCTACTCTGTCCTGCAGGGTCACTGTGAGTCGGAATCGACTCACAGGCAACGGGTTTGGTTTGGTTTCGTTTTTTGGGGGGGAGAGAGGTTTAGTTTACTTATAAGGAGCCCTGGTGGTGCAATGGCTAAGCACTCGGCTGCTAACAAGGTTGATGGCTCAAGCCCCCAACCCCCCACCAGTTCCTCAGGAGGAAGACCCAGCGACCTGCTCCCGTAATGATCATTGCCCAGAAAACCCTGCGGGGCAATTCTGCTCTCTCACATGGGGTCGCTGTGAGTCGGAACCGGCTCAAAGGCGCCACCACCAAGTGTACTGATAGTTAATTGCATCTTTTCCCTTCCAGTGTTACATATTTGTGCTCTTTCTTTTTTTCTCTGAAACAATCTTGGTTAAGATTTGTCTGTTTTATTAAAATTTTCAAAGAATCAGATTTTGCATTATTTTGCTCTTTCTACTACTTTTGTTTTCTAATTGTTTCATTCTTGCCGCTGAGAGACAGTGCAGTGTAGCAGTCAATGGTCTGGGCTTAGGGATCAAATCCCTTCTATGCTACTTCCAGCTCTGTGATCTTGGGCAGGTTACTTGACCTCTCTGTGCCTCATCTAGAAAATGACAATAATAGTACCCACTTCATAGGCAACTGGTTGATTTAATAATAGCCAAGACACTCCTCAAAAAACACCAAGGCGGAGGACTTGCCTTACCAGATATCTGAAAATTTTGCAAAGTTATAGTAATTAAAGCCCTTTTCCCAGCAATTTCACTCCTAGGTTTACACCCAAGAAAGTTAAAAACATATGTCCACGTACACACTTGTGCACCAATGTTCATGGTAGCATTATCCACAATAGCTAAAAGGTGGAAGCAACTCAAAATGTGCATCAGCAGAGGAGTGGATACGCCAAATGTGGTATCTGCAGACAATGGAATAGTATGTGCAGCTGTAAACGTTACCACGTGGATGAGCCGGGGAAACGCGATGCTGAGTGAAGCAGCCAGTCACAGAAGGCCGCGTGCTGTACGGTTCCACTTACACGGAATGTCCAGAACAGGCAAAGGCAGAGAGACAGAAAGCAGAGTAGTGGCTGCCAGGGACTGGGAGGACAGGGGGATTACAGCCAAAGGATGTAGGGTTTCTTTCTGGGGGGGAAAAAAATATTCTAGAATTGGCTGTGGTGATGGTCGCACTACTCTGTGAATCCACCCAGAACCACTGAACGGTACACTTTAAAGGAATGCATTTTATGCTGTGGGAATTATCTTTACTTTTTTAGAAAGAGCCCTGCCTGTGCAGAATAAGGCAAAGACCAGAGTGGGCACTAGAGGGCAGGGCCCGTGGAGTCTTGTCCACTACACCCAGGGCCAAGCTCAGTGTCTGACCCACAGCATCAAACAATGTTGAAAGAGTGAATGAGTGAGAGAGTGAGTGAGTGAGTGAATGGGTGAATCAGTACTGAGTGAAGAATGAGTGAAGGAGTGATTGAGCATGTAAATGAGTAAGTGAATGAATGAGTATGTAAGTGAATGAATGAGTTAATGAGTGAATTAGTGAGTGAGAGAGTGAGTGAATCAGTGAGTGAGGGCATGAGTGGGTGAGTGAGTCAGTAAAAGAGTAAGTGAATGAGTATGTGAGTGAATGAACGAGTGAGTAGTGAATGAGTGAGCATGTAAATGAGTCAGCGAATGAATGAGTGAGTCAGTATGTAAGTGAATGAATGAGTTAATGAGTGAATTAAAGAGTGAGTGAATCAGTGAGTGAGGGAGTAAGTGGGTGAGTGAGTCAGTAAACGAGTAAGTGAATGAGTATGTGAGTGAATGAATGAGTGAGTTAATGAGTGAAAGAGAGTGAGTGAATCAGTGAGAGAGTGAATGAGTAAATGAATGAACGAATGAGGTGAGAACACTGGAGAAGCTGGGATTTGAGTGCAGGTCACTCCACCCTCACCTCCCTGACCTCTGCAGATCCACTGGAGCAGGGGTGCAGGGTGGAGAGCTGAGGGGAGAGGAGGGAGGAAGGCTGCCCCAAACCAGGCTCTTGGCGGCTGAGAGCACAGCTCCTGGGGCTTGCGCGCAGGGAGAGGAGTGGGCAGCGAGGCTGGGAGGGGAGCGAACCGGCAACCTGACTCCTGCAATGCCTGAGGAGGGGCTTGGACTTTAGGGACAAAGGGGACACTAGAAGAGACCACCACCCACCTATCGGTTTGTCACCTGTGGGGGTGTGCGTGTTGCTGTGATGCTGGAAGCTATGCCACTGGCATTTCAAACACCAGCAGGATCACCCATGGTGGACAGATTTCAGCAGGACTTCCAGACTAAGATAGAATAGGAAGAAAAGCCTGGCAATCTACTTTCGAAAATTAGCCCATGAAAACCTTATGGGTCACAACCGAATATTGTCTGATGTAGTGCTGGTAGGTGACCCTCCCCCCCACCCCAGGTTTGAAGACAACCGACTCAAACATACCAACAAGCATGAAGACAGTGCAGGATCTGGCAATGTTTTGCTCTATTTTGCACGGGGTCACCATGAGTCAGAGCCAACCGGACCCCAACTGACAACAACAGAGGGTGGACAGGCTCGTGCCAACCCCAGGGGGCAATGGGGCAGCTCTTGGGAAGAGCAGGGGAGACCACATTTCCCAGGACGGGATGCGGGGCAAATGGGGAAGTGCCTCCCTTGTGCACCCAGGTTATCTCCCATCTATCCACGCTGTGAGCACCAAGGTTGGGGGCCCTGAGGTTTACTGAGCTCCCTCCCCACGCCCCACAGCCCACCACGCAGGCAAAGAGAACCACAGACACACAGTTCAGGCCTCACTCTGGCAGAGGCGGCCTGGGGAGCAGCAATCAGGAAACCAGCACGGCTCAGATGCTCAGGCCTCCATAGGGGTGAGGCGAGAGGCCGTCAGAGACACTTCTGACTGTGAACTTCTGTTTAATGAACTGCCCTGCTGCCCACCCCCACCGGGGACCCTTGGGGCCGCAGCGGTGTATTTAGAAAGCTGCAGGATAACCATCTATATGGGTTTGTGTTTCCTTGGCGAGTCGGGGGCAGTGGCGAGCAGGAAGGCCGGCCGCTGCAGGCGCAGGATTGAGATGAGCGGCAGCGTCCCCTGTGACGTCGTTGTTTCTGGCCTGTACCATGAGAAGACCCGGGCGTAGCCCGGTGGGGCACTGGGCGTCTTGGAGCCCAGGTTCTGGGAGCTGGCTCTCACCATCGGTAACTTTGGGCAGATCCTGGGACCCCCTGTGCCTCGGTTTCCTCCTCTCAGTCTCTTCCTGCTTTCCAGAACTAGATTGCCAGGCCTTTCTTCCGAGGCATCTCTGGGTGAACTCGAACCTCCAGTCTTTCGGAGGCAGAAGAGTGTGGATGACAGCACAGAACCTCCGGCCTCTGCCCAAACGCACATTCACTGTTGGGGGAGGACCTGCCAGCCTTTCCCTGCCTCCTCTAAAAGGGACCTGTCACCCCATTAACATCACAGTCTCTTCCAGGACCCCCAGGACCCTCCAGACCCACCTCCTCGGGCCCTGCAGACATGAGAGAGGCCAGCATCCCGGTCCCCACTGTCTGGACACACCACTGCCAGCGTGGCCTCCCTCCACTCCTGTCCCCGAAACCCTCTCCCACCTCCACGTCGTAAGCCTTTCCCCGCAGAGTTCCAGAGGGGCTCCAGAGCCCGCTGCGGTCCTGATGGTGTGCTTACAGGATGCATGCGAGGCTGAGCACATCACTGCTCATAGATAAATCTTTCCAAAGACTCCATAAATCTCCCCTCCATAAATGCTCATTACTGTGAGAAGCCCATGCAGGGGGCCTCCACTCGGAGGTGCACCTTCCTGTGATCGATCATTCAATCACCCCCAACTCATTTAGCACTTACTGAGGGGCAGACGTGTCCCAGGGAAGCAAGAAGACACACAAGAATAAGGCTGTCTACCTTCTATGCCCGTGTGCGAATGGGCACAGGAAGCTCGGGGTGTTACACACTTACAAAACTGACCACAGCGTCACGAAACGTGCTTTATATGAGGTGACTCAGTAAGGGAATAGACATCAATTCTACCCAGATAGCTGATGAAGCCTGGTTGGCAGGGGTGATGTTTGGGTAGGGCTTTGAGGGATGTGTAGGAGTTCGTTGGAATGGCCAAAGTCCTCCAAACAAGGAACAACATAAGCAAAGGCAGGAACACGCATCGGATGTTGTATTTGTTTACTGTGGCTGCTGTGACACATTAGTGTCACAAATTTAGTGGCTTAAAACAACACAGATTTGCTCTCTTACAGTCCTGGAAGTCACAAGTCCGAAATGAGTCTCTGTTGTTGTTAGTTGTTGTCGAGTCAATTCTGACTGATAACGATCCCACGTGTAGGGTCCACAGGGTGTTCAAGGCTATGACCTTTTGGAAGCAGATTGCCAGGCCTGTCTTCCGAGGCACCTCTGCGTGGGTTTGAACCACCAGCCTTTCGGCTAGCAGTCAAACGCTTGGCTGTTTGCGCCACCCAGGGCCTCCCTGAAATGAGTCTCCCTGGGCTGTACCAAGGTGTCAGCAGGGCTGGTTCTTTCTGCAGGTTCCGGGGGGAATCTGTGTCTTGTCTCTTCACTTGCTTCATCCTCTCTGGTGTTTCGGAGTCAGAGCCCAGCCCGAGGGTGTGTTTCCTTTGCTTAGACGTGAGGACAAGCGCCGCCTGCCTCCCGCCGCCAGCACGGCCGCAGGTCGAAAAGCACCTGACGCACGCAGAGCGCCGAGCCGAGCAGCAGTTTCAGAAGTTGCGGGAGCTGGTTGGTAAATTGTTGCATTGGGCAGCGCGGAGAGCGTTGGTGGTGGGTGTCCACTGTATGCAGTCAATTCCGACTCAGGTGACTCCGTGAGTGTGCAGAATAGAACTGTGCTCCTTAGAGTTTTCAAGGCTGTGTGTGACCTTTCAGAAGCAGATCGCCAGGCCTGTCTTCTGAGGTGCCTTTGGGTAGGTTCGAACCACCAACCTTTCGGCTAGTAGCTGAGCGCTTAACCGTTTGCACCACCCAGGGACACCTTGAGGACATTTATCCCGTGGGAACCTGCAGATACGAAAAATCAGGGCTTTTTTTGTTGGCTTCTGGAGAGCCAAACCCAAACCAAACCTGTTGCCATCCGATCAGTTCTGACATAGCAGCCCCATGTGCTGCTGAGTAGGGCTGAGCTCCATCGGGTTTCCTTGGGTGCAGGCTTCACAGAAGCAGAACGCCAGGACTTTCTCCTGAAGCTCTGCTGGGTGGACTTGAACCACCGATCTTCAGGTTGGTAGTCCATCCCAAAATACTCATGCCAGCCAGGCGGTGCAGAGAGAAGGGGATGCTCTTGTGAGGGGTCCCACGCCAGGCTCCTCTCTGGGGTTTTGCAGTTTAGAACCCCCCCATCCAGACGGCAGTTTCCACGGTGGAGACGCTCCTTAGCTGCCTGCTTTACATCTGAGGAAACTGAGGTGCAGAGGGGTGAAGGCAGCAGGCAGCCAGTGGGCGGCAGAGCTGGAGCCAAGCCCAGGCCACCTGGCAGGAGAGCAGTACACTCAGCTCTGCCCGCTTGAGACTGTGAAGAGCCCTCGGTGAACAAAAAACCACCGTCCCCTTTGAGATGAGCACTCTGAGGCTCAGAGAGGGCAGGGGGATGAGAAATAGGCGGAGCCTGAGCCTCACGTCCTCTGATTCCAGAGGGATGTTTCCAGAAAGGTCCATGTAGGGACAGTCCCACGTCCTTCTTCCTAGCACTCTGGGCCCATGGAGGGCACCATGGGGCTGAAAGCCCAGCTTTTGCTCCCCACTGTGTCACCTGCAGAGAGGGAACTCCCCTCTCTGGGCCTTGGTTTCCCCATCTGTAAAGTGGGTATGATGTTACACACCAGAAGGCTAAGCAGGTCCTGGGTCCTGGGTGTCTTCAGGCCATGAGATCTTCGTGGTGTGGGCCGGCTGGCTGTGCCCTCTCAGCTCCTGTGGCTTTCAGGACCCCCATAGGGCCTCCTCCCCAGAACAGACGACACCCTCCCGGTGGTACCCTGGAAGGAATTCGTGCCCTCCCACCTCTATCTGGCCCTGGCCCACTTCTCGGGGAGGCTGGGCTTCTTTAAGTCTCTCTTCAGTTTTAATCTGCTGGGCGTGGGCCGAGGAGTGGGGCCGGGGAGGGAGTGCTCAGCCAGCAGTTGGGAGGTGTGCGCTCGGCCGCTCACAGCCTGGTGGGCGGCTCACGGTGAGGGTCCCCCCGCGGACAGAAGGGGCAGGAGGGACTGCAGGTCAGGACTCACACTCAGAGCAGACACAGGCCATGAGCCTGCCCCCCTCCCTGCCTCACCCCTTCTGCCCGCCGCATCCTGAGGAGGGAGGACGCTCGCCTGGGTACATCCTGGGCCCTCCCGGCTCTCGCTTGCCTCAGTTTCTCCCTCAATGGCCCCGAGAGGCAGCGTATCGTCCATGCTCAGGCATCGCCCAGGGGTAGTGCTCAGGCAGGACCAAACCCTGGTCCGGGGGGCGGGGCGTTCACAGGACCTACCTGCTCCTGTGGGGAAGAGGGCTGGGAGGTGCTGGGATGGCCGCTGAGCACCTCGGCTCCTGAGGCTTCAAGGGTCGAGTGTAACGACAATGCAGCAATTGTCACTGAGGTTGATTACCAGGGAGGTCAAGCACCCTGACGTCAGGGCAATGACTGCCGGACACCATTCCCTGAGGTCCCCCTATGGGGTATCCAAAAAGGGGTTCCATGGTTGAACGAGTTGGGGGACCCCTGGATTAGATTAGCTGGCTCCTGGTTGCAGAACTTCTCTGAGCCTTTAGTGTAACAGGCCCTGGGAATCTCTAAGATCACACCCCAACATTGCTTGGTCAAGGGGGCCTTTTTCTGGTTCCAACGGGCATCTCAGGAGCCCCTGGGTGGTGCAAGGGATTAACTCGATCAGCTGCTAACAGAAATGTTGGCGGTTTAAACTCACCCAGCAGTGCTGCGGAAGAAAGGCCTGGTGATCTGCTCCCATAAAGATTACTGCCAAGAAAATCCTGTGGAGCACAGTTCTAGTTTGCATCCTAATCGATTCACAGGGTGTCACACATGATCTGTGCTACCCAAAATGCCTGGCGAAGGTCCCTCGGTGGCACAAATGGTTTGCACTCACCTGATAACCGAAAGGTTGGCAGTTAGAACCCACCCAGCAGTGCTTTGAAAGAAAGGCCTGGCAATCTGCTCCCATAAAGTTTATAGCCAAGAAAACCTTGTGGAGCACAGGGCTACTCTGTATACACATGAAGTCTCCTAAGTCCAAACTGACAACAAAAGCAAAATCAACAAAGTGCTCGGTGAAAAAGTGAGCCCCCCACCACGGGAGCTGGGGGCCACCTGCCAGGCACCGGGACCCTGGACTCCCGCCCTCCTGCCCCACCCACCCCCTCCGCCCTCCCTTGGCCCGAACTGGAGCCAGGCAGGCCAGCGGCCTCAGGTCTGGGCCCAGGGCGAGGGGCTGACACTGATGAGCTCGGGCAGCCGAGAGCAGCTGCAGACAACTTTCTGGGCCTTTCCAAGTAATGAGCACACAAAGGCTACCCCCTCTCCCATGCACAGCCAGGAGTAGAGCAACCAGCAGGGACCAGCGGCCAGCCCCTCAGCTCTTGTCTGGGCTGCAAATATTTGACCCTGGCCCTCCCTAAACCTTTTCTCACACCTACAGAGCAGACCTCTGACCCGGGCTGGGGGAGCTGGATCAGCCTCCAGGGTCTGTTTATCTTACACATTATTTCTGGCAATGTGGGCTCGGCCCAGAGCCCCTGACCCCGGATTCTGGGGCCAGAGCAGTGCCTCTTTCTGTCCAAACTTGTCCCCGTCAGTCACTCTTGGCCTGAGGCCATGCCCCAGCCACCTCCATCTCCCAGCGAAGGCCTCACGGACTGAGCTCGCTATGGAGCTTGTTAGCTGTTAACTGCCAGCAAACCAGCCCAACTCATGGTGAGCCCGTGCACCAGAAAACAAAATGCCATCCGGCCCTGCATCATCCCCAGATGCGGATCAGAACTTGTGATCAATAGGGTTTTCATTGGCTGAAAGGGAGCTAGGTTTATATACCACAGGTCCTGAAGACGGGGCGGCAAGCGTGCCACGATACAGGGCTGCACCCAGGGCAAGGTGACAGCAAGCTGGGACTGTAGGAGGAGCTTATGCGTGGCCAGTAGGTAGGGTTAGCTAGGTTTCCTGGGCTTCCTGGGAACTGGGCATTTTGAATAACTCTGCAGTCTCCAGGGGGAGACAGGCTATCACATAATGATACTGTTGCCATCTTTGCTTTGGCCACCAGGAAACCCAGACTCACATTTCCAGTCACTGGGCCGACGTGTGCAGGGCCTGCCTTCTGCTGGCATTCTCTGTGCAACCCCTACCCCTGAGTTCATCTTTTCTGTGCAAATTTTCCCTTTGCCCAAATTCCCTCAGCTGTTAATTATGTCCTGCTTTATTGTAATATATACCTCCCAGGGTGGTGGAAACCGTTAAGCACTCAGCTACTAACAGAAAGCTTAGAGGTTCAGAAGAAAGGCCTGGTGATCTACTTCCACTGAAAACCCAATGGAGCCCAGTTGCACTCTGACACACCTGGGGTTGCCAGAAGTCGGAGTCGACTCAACAGCCAGGGGTTACTGTGATATCTCTGAAAGCCGTCTCAGCCAGTTTGTGATCTGGGGTGGCACAGAAAGGGAGCATGTGAAAAACTGCTCAGTGGGCACACAGATTTCAAGGACAAGCCTGCAAGAGAGGAGAAATGGATGTAACCCTTGAAGTGTGGCACGCGGACGTTCGTCCTCAGCTCTACCAGGCTAAGATGGCTGATAATATTCATGGGGGCCTCGCCCTGGAATAGTTAACGGTAGTTACCACTTTTAGAAGACTTACCGTGACCTCGTGTGACTCACTGAAGGCAGTGCCACATTTATAGATGAAGAAATTGGAATGCAGAGAAATCAAGTACATCCCCCACACAGGAAGGGGAAGAGGCGGGATTTGAACCCACATCTCACCGCCTCCCTGCAAAACCAGGCGTGACTGCCAGCCCTGGGGGACACTTGGGTTGTTTCCACCTTTTGGCTATTGCAAATGGTGCAGCAATGAACGCTGAGGTACAAGTATCTGTACAGCCCCGTCTTCTGTTCTCCACAGCACGTCGGGGCTGGAGGGCTCCACAGCCCCGCTCTGACCCAGGTTCCATACAAGCAACAATGGAGCCGAGGAGACGGGAAGCAACTTGTCGAGACCCCACAGCGGGTCTCCAGCTCAGCTCTTCCAGCTCTCGGAAACAAGTGGACACTTTGCAGATTAACTACGAGCTAACTCATCCATCGGTCAGTGTTCTTCCGATTTGACTATAATGAACGTTAACCACCGAAAATTCAGAAATGACTGGTAGTCTAGGAAAACATCACAAATGTAGCTCATCTCACCACAATCCGGAGACAAACGCTGGGACTCACAGCCCAGCCAAGTGGACACGTAACACCAGGCATCACGGAAGCTGCCCGTCGAATGCACGGTGCCGGCTGTAGGGGAAGGCTCTCTCTCTGGGCTGGCTCTGGGGGAAGGTTCTCGTCTCTTTTCAGCTTCTGTTTCTTGGCTCCTTGGTGATCTTCGCGTGGTGTGGCTTCTATCTTTCCCCATCTCTGCTTGCTTCTCTGTGCCTAATCTGCTGTCTTTACATCTCAAAATGTTGGCTTGAGACATACCCTACACTAGTACTCCCTCATTAACATAACAAAGAAAACCCATTCCTAAGTGAATATCCCAAAACCAAACCCTTTGCCATCAAGTGATTCCAACTTATAGCGACCCTATAGGACAGAGTAGAACTGCCCCACAGGATTTCCAAGGAGCACCTGGAGGATTCTAACTGCTGACATTTTGGTTAGCAGCTAAGCTCTTAACCACCGCACCACCAAGACTCCTACCACAGGTATAGTAAGATTTGCACCACTTATTTTGGGGGACACAATGCAATCCGTAACAGGTTATTTCTACCTTTTTGCTATTGGGAATAGTGCTGCAGTGAACATTGGTGTACAGGTATCTGTTTGAGTCCCTGCTTTCAAGTCTCTTGGGCATAAACCTAGGAGCGGAATTGCTGGGTAACATGCCTTGAATATTAGCACCCTGTGGCACCACAGTCACTCCACTTGATGGGGGGACTCACTGTGGAGAGCTGGTGTGGGGCTTAGTTAGATCACACCCGTGAAGAGCCTAGGCCCAAGAGGGGTAAGCCTTTCACAAATGTTGGTATTATTACTATTATTATTAATAACAATTATTATTATTATTTCTATTATTCATTGTTGTTTATTATTATTGCCCTCTTTTAGTGAGCTTTGAGGGTGTTTGAAATCATTTTTTGTTGTCATTATTATTATCCCCTGTTGGTGAGCATTGAAGTTTTCATCTTTTTGTCCAATTTTTGTTGTTATTTTACAAACAACGCCGTGCAGCCCAGGAGAGGACAGCACTGGCGTCTTTCTTGTCCCTGCGGCCCTGGCCCCTGCCCCCAGGAGACTCTGGGGAATTCACAGTGAACCCACAGGGAACAGCTCTGAAGGCAGGGCCATCACAAAGCAAAGCCTCTGACCAGTTTTAAGTCCCATGGTCCACAGCCCGGCACCCTGCAGAAAGGTGAGGCGTGTCCTCACTGCCATGAGAAGCCCTGGCAGCACAATGGTTAGGCACTCGGCTGCTAACCAAAAGGTCAGCAGTTTGAACCCACCCAGTGGTTCTGTGCAAGAAAGACTTAGCGATCTGCTCGCGTAAAGATCACAGCCCAGAAAACCCTGTGAGGTAGTTCTACTCTGTCACATGGGGTTGCTACGAGCTAGAATCGATTCGACCGCACCTAACAACAGCATCCTCACTGCTGGGTTGGAGACAGTCACACAGCGTCCCTGAGCAGCCCTGCCTTAACCCCGGGCCCCTGTCCTTTCATAAGCAGTGGCCTCCAGCGACGGCCCCTCCAATCGCCGATCCATCATCTCCACTGAGGGGAGAGAATTCCAAAGCAAACAAATCACCCACGCCCCACTGAGCCCCTCACCAGCCTGAGCGTCTGCAGGGACTTCCCGCCACTTCTCACAAAAGTGACCTCCTGGGGAAGGAGCAGAGGTGCTTAGCTAGTGAGGAGCAGCTTCCGAGTTCATGTTCCCTCACACTGTCCACCTCAGCAGAGGCCATATCAAGGGCGGACATCACATGAGAGAGGCCCCACTGTCATTGTCCAGGGCTGGGTGAGCGCCAGCGTGTCTGAGCACCCGCTGACGGCATCGTCTGTCTTAGGGCTCTCTGCAGAAACACAGCCAGTAAGAAACATACATATCTGTGTGTGTGAGTGTACACGTATGGATCTGAGTGTGCATGTACACGTATGGATCTGCATGTGAGTGTACACGTATGCATCTGTGTGTGAGTGTACACGTATGTATCTGTGTGTGTGAGTGTATGCATACTTATCTGTGTGTGTGAGTATACGCATACGTATCTCTGTGTGTGGGTGTATGCATACATATCTGTGTGTGAGTGTA
>NW_004444047.1:3035780-3064281 GCF_000243295.1 Trichechus manatus latirostris | reverse complement strand
TCTGTGTGTGGGTGTATGCATACATATCTGTGTGTGAGTGTACACGTATGGATCTGAGTGTGTGAGTGTATGCATACTTATCTGTGTGTGTGAGTGTACATGTATGTTTCTGTGTGTGAGGGTACACATATGGATCTGTGTGTGAGTGTACTCATATGGATCTGTGTGTGAGTGTACATGTATGTATCTGCGTGTGAGTGTACACATATGTATCTGTGTGTATATGTGTATGTATCTCTGTGTGTGAGTGTACACCCACGTGTCTGTGTGTGTGAGTGTACATGTATGTATCTCTGTGTGGGAGTGTACATGTATGTATCTCTCTGTGTGGGTACACATATGTATCTCTGTGTGAGTGTACACATATGTATCTGTGTGTTAGGGTACACATATGGATCTGTGTGTGAGTGTACATGTATGGATATGTGTGTGAGTCTGCACATATGTATCTCTGTATGTGAGAGTACACGTATGTATCTGTGTGTGAGTGTACATGTATGTCTCTGTGTGACAGTATATACATATGTGTATACATATATATATACACGTATATGGATGTATTCCTTGGGTGGCGCAAATGGTTAAGGGCTGGACTATTAACCAAAGATTGGGGGTTCGAAACCACCCAAAGGTACCTCAGAAGAAAGGATTTCATTTTACTTGGATCCACAATCAACACCTATGGAAGCAGCACCCAATAAATCAAAAGACACATTGCATTGGGCAAATCAGCTGCAAAAGACCTCTTTAAAGTGTTGAAAAGCTAAGATGTCACCTTGAGGACTAAGGTGTACCTGACCCAAGCCATGGTGTTTTCAGTTGCCTCATATGCATGCAAAAGCTGGATAATGAATAAGGAAGACCGAAGAAGAATTGACGCCTTTGAATTGTGGTGTTGGCAAAGAATATTGAATATACCATGGACTGTCAAAAGGACGAACAAATCTGTCTTGGAAGAAGTACAGCCAGAATGCTTCTCGAAGACAAGGATGGCCAGACTACATTTTACATACTTTGAATAGGTTATCAGGAGGGCTCTGTCCCTGGAGAAGGACATCATGCTTGGTAAAGTAGAGGATCAGCAAAAAAGAGGAAGACCCTCAATGAGATGGACTGGCACAGTGGCTGCAACAATGGGCTCAAGCATGACAACGATTGTGAGGATGGCACAGGACCGGGCAGTGTTTCTTTGTTTCGCATAGGGTCACTATGAGTCGGAACCGACTCAACGGCACCTAACAACAACCTGTCTATATACGTACATGTATATATATATGTATATACATTCATTGCCATCGAGTCGATTCCAACTCTTAGCAACCCAGTAGGACAGGGTAAGACTGTCCTATAGAGTTTCCAAGGAGCAGCCGGTGGATTCAAGCTACCAACCTTTTGATTAGCAGCCAAGCCCTTAACCACTGCACCACCAGGGGTCCATATATATATAAAACCCTTTGCTGTCGAGTCGATTCTGACTCATAGCAACCCTATAGGACAGAGTAGAACTGCCCTATAGGGTTTCCAAGGAGCGCCTGGTGGATTCTAAATGCTGACCTTTTGGTTAGCAGCCATAGCTCTTAACCACTATACCACCAGCGTTTCCATATATATATATATATATATATATACACACACACACACACACACAGAGCAATTAATTTAAGTAACAGGCTCACCCCGTTGTGGGGGCTGGCAAGTCCAAATCTTCAGGTCAGGTGACAGGCTGGAGGCTCCTCCAGGTTTGCGTCCCAAGATCTGTAGGTCAGTAGACAGAAAGAGTGAAGAGTGAGTGGATTCTGGTAAAATGTCTACTTACAGTCTGGAGGTAGAACATGCTCTAGGGAAACTGCCTTTTTGCTCGTAAGATCTTCAAATGATTGGATCAGGCCCACCCACATGACGGAGGGTGATTTGGTTTACTTAGGCCACCTGGTTCAATCCCATGTTATCTATTTAATAATGAGTCTAGACCAGTGTTTGACCCTATAACTGGGCACCACAGCCGAGCCAAGTGGACACTTAAGGTTCACCATCACGCTGTCTCATTGAGTCCCCCCTGGGAGGCACAACCTTGTCCCATGCAGACGAAGATAAGGCGGCGAGTCTGTACAGGGACTCCAGGCCCAAGCCAGGCCAGCATAGAATGGACTCAGCCTGTGGAGCTGGACTCCAATGCCTGAGCCCTCGGCCGCTCCATGTGCCTGCTGTCCTCATCCAGCCCTCCCTGTGGTCCTGCTAGGGGCTAAGGTCACCGGCCTGGGGAGGAGGGTGTGTGGACAGCATGTGCCCGTGGACAGGGTAAGGGATGGCCCCCTCAGCCCGGCCCTCAGGCCCTTGTCTTCTGGCCACATGCCACATTCTTGCCCACACCACTGCCCACAGGGTCTCCTGCATGGTGGGGTGGACCCCAAGAGATATCCAAATGGCTACCAGCAAGCCATGCAACCTGTGGTCAGGCACCAACCCAGGCCTCAGTTATGGGGTGTTGCATGGCCTTTGGAGCCCCTCTGTACGGGCTGCTCGGTCCCCTTTCTCTGAGGTTAAGGCAGGCTGGAGAGAAGAGCCCACCCTTCGTGTGCAGAAAAACCCCCTCCCACATGGACTAAGAAGAGAAGCCATCATCTGCCCCTGGCCCCACAGGGGGCCTGTTCCCAAGAAGGAGACAAGGAGGAAACCAGGTGTGTCAGTCTGAGTTCTCTAGAGGAGCAAGACCAGTGAGGCGTGTATATATGTAAATGCAGAGGTTTACTTCAAGGAAATGGCTCGCTAAGTTGTGAGGGCTGGCAAGTATGCAGCAGGCTGGAGACCTCTGCTGGCTCACAGGGCAGCGGGGCTGACAAATACAAAATCTGCAGGTCAGGTGGCAGGCTAGAGACTTCTGCAGGTTTACGTCCCAGGAACGGAGGTCAGGCGACGAGAACAGTGCAGGGTCAAGAACACCCATCTATATACTGGAGGCAGCCATGCCACCAAGGAAACCCCGCTTTCGACTAATTGGATGATCACTTCAGATCACATCATGGAAAGTGATTACATCTTATTACATTATGGAAGAGCACCCGGTCCAGTGTCTGCCATACCACTGAGAGTCACAGTCTGGCCAAGATGACAAGTAATATGAATTATCACACCTGGCGGACCTCAGGGGTGTCAGTCAGAGCAGTCAGGCTGTGCGGAAGAAACTGTGTGCCGGGGATGTCAGATGGGATGGTGTAGAGACCCTTTTGGGATTCTGTGGTACTTAAGTGTCTCTTTCTCAGTGTCTCAAACGTCATGCTCAGGTGGAAGCCTCACCTGCCCCTCTCCCATCCCCGCTCTCATCCTATTCCCAGCCCTGATGGGACCTCGATGAATCTGGATTCCAGATGCCCCCAGCCAGAGCAAAGAGGGCCAAGTAAGAGGTCTTCGGAGCCAGAAGCCACCAACCACGGCCGTATAGTGTCATGTGGGGTGAGGCCAGGGGCCAGCTCCCATCTTGGGACAGTGTCAGCAGCCCAGAGGCCCCTCTGCAGAGCCAGGACGGAGGAGCTGGCATTCACCTGGGGTCAGCACTCTATCTGGCTGCAGCAACCATGGGCAGCTGTTCCAGGCAGTCCAGGTGGCTGTGGATTTGTGTTATCGACACCTGCAAATGCACACCGACCACCTTCCCACCTGCTTAACCTGATGGGGTAAGCTGACAGAAAACCCCAGCTCTGCGAAACCACCAGCTGTGGCCGGTGAAGCCAGGCCGCTCTCCGCGGTTTATCTTCCTTTGTCACAGGCACAGTTCCAGGGACGGTGAGGGATGTGGCAGGGAGCCTGCTGTGCTGCTGTGTGCAATAAACACCTTTGTCTCTGATCCAGGGGTCTCGAGTCTTCTGCCAGCATCCACCAAACAGTCACTGGTGAGCTTGTTAGCTTGTAATAAGGTAAAAAGGAGCCCTGGTGGTGCAGTGTTTAAGCACCCTGCTGCTATCCAAAAAGTTGGTGGTCTGAACCCACCCAGCAGCTCCTCAGAAGGAAAACCCGGTGATCTGCTTCTGTAAAGATAACAGCCTAGAAAAGCCTACAGGGAAGTTCTGCTCTGTCCCCTGGGGTTGCCACGAATCAGAATCAACTTGACCGCACAGCACAACAAGAATAAGGTAAAGTCCCGACTCCACATAGGGGAAGTGAGGACCCCGGGTGGCATGGATCTTCGCCCTCTGCTGGGCAGGAAGTTTGACAGCTGCTACCTGAGTTGATCACCCGCTGACAAGAGTGCGTCTTTCCTGCCTTTCCCTGGGTCGGGCTCTTTGAAGGCTCGTGTGAGGTCAGTGTTTAGAAATGAGCTTTGAAAAAGTAAGTGCGGCTGTTAGTGCTCGGTCTCCAGGGTGTGCTGAGGAACCCACTTCCTGGAGGGGGAATCTCCCAGGGTGCGGTGGCTGGGAGACACGGAAGGAGAGCCTGCACCTCTCGACTCCTAATAATACTTAAAAGAATGTCTGCTGTCTACTGATGTTCTCCATGGAGCCAGGCATCTCGTGTATCATCTTATTTACTCCCTGTGACAAGTAGGAGTCAGGGTAAGTACTCAGCAAAACAAAACAAAACCCGTTGTGAAGTCAATTCCAACTCATAGTGACCCTATAGGACGGAGGAGAACTGCCCCATAGGGTTTCCAAGGAGCAGCTGGTGTATTTGAACCGCCAACCTTTTGTTTAGCAGCTGAGCTCTTAGCCACTATGCCACCAGGGCTCCAAGTACTCAATGGTTGATTCAATAATTCGATATTTATTGAGGACCTACTAAGTGTCCTGCGCTGAATGCTGAGGATACAAGGTAGCAGACGCAGTGTTTCCTCAGGGAGCTTGTGGTCTGTGTGCATGTGTAAGTGTGTGTGTGATATGTACGAATGTGTGCAAGTGTGAGTGTGTGTGGTGAGTGTGTGCATGTGTGTGTGTGTGCTGTATGTGTTGGTATGTGTGTGGTGTGTGTGTGGTGTGTGTACAGCACACATAAGTGTGTGGTATCTGCATATATGTGTGTGCGTGCACATGGATATGTGTGTGTGGGGTGTGTGTGTGGGCATGCACACAGATATGTGGGGGATGTATGTGTGTGTGCAGCACACCTGGGTGTGTGGTATCTCCTTTCTTACTCCAAACAGCTTTTCAGGCAGCCCGTGGTCTAACGGGGTGACAGAGAAGGAAACAGATGCCTGCAGCAGGGTGTGGTCCGTCCATGAAAAGGCGGCCCACCTGCAGCGATGGGGCCAGGAGGCTGCCCATCCACCCGGCAGAGGAGGGTAAAGCAGCCTTCCCCTCTGGCTGGAGTCCTTGAGCGGTGGTCATAGCAGTGAAAGTGGACATTTCTCTCCAAGGAGAGAGTGCAGAAAGAGAAGAGAAGCAGACTGTAAGGAGGCCCCCGGGCTACCAGTGTTTCAGAGCTGAGCAGAGGAGGAGAATGCCAGGAAGGAGACTAAGAAGAAGAGAGGTGGAAGGTTTCCTGCAGAGGCAATGACCAAGGAGAACAGATCAAGGAGGGGAGAAGGCTTGGCAGCATCAACACGCAAAATCAAGCAAGATAAGGGCCAAGCAGTTTCCACTTGGTTGGCAGTAAGAAGGACTTCAATGACTGAGTGAGAAGCCACAATGAGAAGGAAAGCCAGATTGCAGTGGGTGGGGAGACAGGTGGTGATGAGAGAGGCCCTGCTGTGGACTCCAAGCACCTTGTCCCTCTTCCTGGGGATACTGGAATGTAGATTCCTGAGCTCAGTGTTCCCAGCTAGCGATGCAAACCTGCTCTGCCCAGGGTCCACCTGGGCTCCTGTAAGTCAGTCCCACAGCATTTGGGGGCAAGAGGAACCAACACCAACATGAAGCTCATGCTGCTTGCTGTGCTGAGAGTAATAAAGTCCTTTGTCTCTGACCCAGGAGTCTCGTGTCTCCTGCCAGCATCCATGAAACAGTAACAGGCAAATCTGTTAGTTTCTAATAAGGTAAAACCCAAGACCTAAAACATGCGAAGTGAGGAAGTGGAGCGATTAGTGAGGAATTCTCTTTTCACTGGAGTCCCTGGGTGGTGCAAATGGTTAACAAACTCAGCTGCTAACTGAAAGCTTGACCGTTTGGTTCCACCCAGAGGTGCCTTGGAAGAAAGTCCTAGCAATCTACTTCTGAAAAAGCAGCCATTGACAACCCTCTGGAGCACAGTTCCACTCTGACACACTTGGGGCTGCCATAAATCAGAGTCAACTCGACGGCAGCTAGTTTTTGGTTTTGGTTTTTCTCTTTTCACTGAAGCCATTATTTCTGAGCACTGGACTGTGATGAGAACACAGAAGTGAGGGTGATAGAGAGACCACACCACCTACCTCACAAGTTACTTCAAGACAATGACCTTAAAGTACTTCATGAGGGCAGGGAGGTAGGTTTCTCCTTTTCTTCTTCTTTCTCCTCCTCCTGTCTTCTTCTGACTCATTATTACTTAAAACTGGATTAAATAAGGAGGTAAAGAGAGGAATTAGCTACATTCTGTGGGATCAGTGGAGAAGGAGAAATTAATTCTGATTAGGGTTATTGAGAATTCCCTGTTGGTGCAAGCAGTGAACTCATTTGGCTGCTCACCGAAAGGCTGGAGGTTCAAGTCCACCCAGAGGTGCCTCAGAAGAAAGGCCTGTGACAGAGACTAGAGAAACCCTGAGAGTACGGCCCCCGGACACCCTTCTAGCTCAGTAATAAAGTCACTCCCAAGGTTCACCCTTCTGCCAAAGATTAGACAGCCCCATAAAACAAAATGAGACTAATGGGGCACAACAGCCCAGGGACAAGGACTAGAAGGTAGGAGGGGTCAGGAAAGCTGGTAATCGGGAAACCAAGTTCGAGAAAGGAGAGTGCTGATGTGTTGTGGGGTTGTTAACCAATGTCATAAAAGGGTATGTGTAGTAACTGTTTAATGAGAAACTAGTTGTTCTGTAAACTTTCATCTAAAGTACAATAAATAAATAAGAAGAAAGGCCTGGCGATCTACTTCCAAAAAAACAGCCCCTGAAAACCCTATGGAGCACAGTTCTACTCTGACACGCATGCCATGAGTCGGAGTCAACTCAATGGCAACTAGTTTTAGGGTGATTGCAAAGGCTGCATGAAGGAGGTGGAATTTGCAACCAGCCTTGAAGAACAGGTCAGGGTTTCCAAGGACCCTATTTCTATTAAAATTCTTCAGGTCAAACTCTTCTGTCGTCCTGACCAGAGAGCAAATATGGCAGCCTACAGACACGTCCTGAGTCCCAGCACCTGTGGCCTACCATCCACCTTTCTTCCAGATCCTTCTGCCTCAAGAAGCAAGAGAAGCCATTGTTGGTATCAGATGTGTGTGGCTGGGCCCCAGCCTCCCAGACCCAACCCTTCATGCCTGTGATTCTGTTCTTCATGAGCTGGCCACATTGCTGAGAGGAAGCTGCTGTTCTCTGTATTCACTCTGGCAGTTGGAGTTCAGGTCAGTTGTGGAGAAAGGCACGAGCCCAAGCTAATGGCTTGAGCCTGGGGTCTCCACTGCACCTGGAGAAGGCTACCCAGTGTCCTGGGACAAGGTGGGCAGTCCTCAGCTTCTCTTGGAGTCATCTGCTTTTCCCAACCATCTTAGTCAAAGATTATGGCTTAGTTTTTCACCAAGAGACACACAGACTGGCTGAAACAGGCTCTGATTCTCTTTATTGAATTGGGCGATATTGGATTTATGGAGCTCAACTTTCTGATGACAAAAAAATTATCTGTGTGGCCAAATAAAGATGAACGAAGCTCAGAGCAAACGCAAAAGGCAATTTGGGCCACTAATCCACCTCCTGGCTGCTTATCGCACTCCGTGATGGTGTCGTCTGTGGAGTTAGGATATAAAATGCCCTTTTGAATTTTTCCTAAGTAAATTGTATATAAATTTAATCTCAGCTAAAAGGTAAAGATAATCCACAGCCAAGGGCAAGGCCACTGCTACGCTGCAATTGTGGAGTTTTGTGTCGCACCAGACTCAAACTCAGAGGGGAAAATATGGCTCTCTTGGCTAATCCATTACATTGGAGTAATTGATCGTATATTATTATTGATGAAAGCCCATAATATGCCAGTTAGAAGGGAGTGGGTTCTCAAAAGATTAGATTTGTATACGAAAATGGAAGGAAAAAAATGACTCTCATAAAATAATTTGAGAGTGGTTTATGGTTTAATGCAGGGTAGAACATGGGGATTGGTCCCAAATTGCTTCTCTCCTCTTCCTGTGTATCATCCCCTTGGGGAGAATGGAATCGGACATTTAGCAGAGAGGAAAGTGGTGAGCCCACAGGAGCTGCCTCTGGTTGGTTGAAAAGTTGTAGCAATGAAGAGAGAGGGGATTTGGCCAGCGTGGCCCCAGAGAGCAGCACTCGGTGGTCAGTCTAAGGATGAAATGGGCCCCATTGAAGGAAGAGTTTTCTCCCAGAGAGAGCCATCCAAAACAGTGTTGGTTTCCCAGCAAGGGGACGATCACCCCATCCCTGAAGGCATACAAGACCAGCCATCAGGGATGTTGGAGAGGTGATGAGTAGGTGGAGGTCTCTCTAGATGGCCATCCAGGTTGTTTCCAAGTCAAAAGTCTAAGATTTTAGAGTGTGCCACACCCAAGGAGTGGGGGAGGCCCGAAGATTCTAGAATGTGCCACACCCGGGGTGTGGGGGGAGGGGAGGAGAAGATTCTAGAACGTGCCATACCCAAGGAGTGGGGGGACCAGAATATTCTAGAATGTGCCACACCCGGGGTGGTGGGGAGCTGGAAGGAGCTCAAGAACAAGGGTGAGCACCACTGTCAGGAGCAAAGTCCTCGGCCCGCTCCACCCTCGAGTTGTTCCTCTTGTTTGGCTCCCCACCCACTTCTGTGGGTAACTCCTCAGGCCCCTCATCCCCCCATCTCAGGTGAAGAATGTCTCCACTTCCTACCCTCCAGCCCTGACTACAACCAGGCCCCTTTTTACCTTCTTTCCTGCCACTTCCCATGCCTAAGGCCACCGCCACCTTCCACCCCTAAAAACAAAACAGCTGTCATCTAGTTGATTCCGATTCATGGCGACCCCGCTTGTGTCAGAGTAGTGCTGTGCTCCATAGGGTTTTCAAGGGCTGATTTTTCAGAAGTAGATCACTAGGCTTTCCTTCCAAGGTGTACTAGAACTTCCAACCTTTTGGTTAGCAGCCAAACGTGTTCACCACTTGTACCACCAGGGGCTCCTGGCTCATCCCAGTCTCTAGAAAAATAACCATGAACTCTACCCTTCCAGAAGTAAGAACCCTCCCTGACTCCACCCTACTCCACACTCAGTGAGGTCCAAGCCCATTTCCTTCCCAGGCAGGCAAGAAAGTATGGCCACATCCCGAGACTCTGAGGGAGAATCTGTTCCTGCCTGTCTCCTGGGTTCTGGTGGATCCTGGTGTTCCTTGGATTGTAGATGCATGTTCACCATGGCCATACCCAGCCACTCCCTGAGACAGTCATTGCCAAGGTCTCTACGGTGTCCACACAGCCAATCAATGGCTTATTTCCAGTTCTCATCCTATCCTTCATTCTTCCATTCATTCATTCATTTATTAATTCATTCATTCATCATTCATTTGCTTAGTCTCCTAGTGCTGCTGTAACACAAATACCACACTTGGGTGCCTTTAAAACACAGAAATGTATTTTCTCACAATTCCAGAGGCTAAAGGTCCAAATCTGGGTCTCAGCCGTGTTGATTCCTCCTGTGAACCTCCCTCCTAGTTTCTGGTGGCAATGTTTGGTATTCCTTTGCTGCTTGTAGATGTATTTTCAGATGGTGTCTGTCTTCCACTGTGTGTGTCTATGTCCATTCTGTTCTTTTTATAAGACACCACTCAGAAGGGATTAGGTTTAAGAGCCACTTTATTCTGTATGACCTCAGTAACACAACAAAAGAAAAGCCCTACTTCCAAACAGGGTCATGTTTGCAGGTACAGATGTTAGGACTGCAACATAACTTGCTGAGGGACACAATTCAATCCTTCACACTCATTCATCATTCATTCATCATCCAATGAGAGCATCCTTGATTTACTAGGCTCTTTGTTAGGACTGGGGGATATGGCAGTAGCCAGACCATGCTTGTTCCTTCCCACAACCAAGCTCACAGAACAACAGGGACCACAGACACCAGAAGGAGTCAGCATCATACAGAGTGACAGGGAAGTAGTGAGAGGCTCTGGGCGTACACTGCTCCCACTCACGTGCCTCGTGAATTATCTCAGTCCTGACATCCCGTCAATACCATCACCTGGTTTGACTTCTTGGTCTTAGATGCTCCTTCCTAGTGTCTTTCACAGAAACTTCTCTCAGAGAGCCTTTTGAATACTGTGAAATCTAGAGTTGGACTCCAGTCCCTCTCTCTGTCCTTTCTCATCACTCTTTTCCTAGGAGGCTCCCCATCACCCCCTGCCCATGGTCTCTATCTTAATCTCCTGGGGCTGCCATAACAAAATACCAAGTGGGTGGCTTTAAAGAACAGAAATTTATCATCTCACAGTTCTGAGGCTGGGAGTCCGAGATCAGGGTGTCGGCCGTGTTGATTCCTTCCAAGGTTCTGAGGGAGAATCTGGTCCTGCCTGTCTCCCAACTTCTGGTGGATCCCGGTGTTCCCTGACATTCTTTGGCATTCCTTGGCTTGTGGCCGAATGCTCTAGAGACCAGGCTCCATTGTCTTCCTCCTCTGTGTGTTTTTCTGTGTCTCTTCTCTTTTATAAGGACAGGAGTTTATAGCATTAGGGCCCACCCTACTCCAGGTGTCCTTTTTTATTATTAATCCTTCTTTCTTGATGACATGTCCAAAGTAAGTGGTCTGAAGTCCCACCATCCTCACTTCTAAGAAGCATTCTGGTTTTATTTCTTCTAAGACTGATTTGTTCCTTCTGCTGGCAGTACTGGAATTATCTGTTCTTTAAAGGTTATCGAGAGCCCCTCTCAGAACCTCTTTTTTGACTGTATGTACGGAATCATACCTCATGATACTTGATCTGTTCAAGTCATCTCTATCCTCTTGGGTTAGTTTTGGTCATTTATATTTTGCTGGGGAGCCATCGCTTTTCCTCTAGGTCTTCGATTTTGTTGCCATAAAGTGACATGAAGTTTTCTTTAAAAAAAAAAACATTTTAAATGTTTTCCACTTTTTCAGTCATGTCTCTTTTCTCATTCCTAATATTGCCACTTTTACTCTCCTCTTTCTTCCTTAATCAGGTATCTGAGAGACTTATCCATCTTACTCATCTTTTTAAAAAACCAGCTTTGAAGTTTATTAATACTTTCTTCTATTTTGGTTCGTTTGCTTTCTATTTCCTTTATTTCAACTTTTATCTCTACTGTTTCCCTCTTCTTATCTTCTTCTGTTTTCTAAAGTGATAAACTAGTCCCTTTATTTTTGGTCTTTCTTCTTCAATAATGAATGCATTTAAGTCTTTTAAATTTCTTCTGGTTACAGCTTCTACTGTGTGCATTGAAGAGTTTTTCTTTTCACTGCTTTGAAATCAGTTTAATATTTCAGTTTTCATTTCCTTTTGACTCCAAGTATATAGTTCAGACTCTAATTGTCCCCTAAAATCCATTCCCCTCTTCTGGGGTGACAGAACCCTTGGTTTGTAATTGGTGTATCCCATCCATGATGACAACTACATCTCCCAACATCCCTTGAGGCAGGTGTGGCCATGTGATTAAGTTCTGGCCAATGGGATGTGAGTAGAAGGGACAGGTATAACCTGGGGGCCTGCCCTCTCCTCCCCCTTCTGCTGAAATGCAGTGTCTTGGTGAGCTGTTTGGGACCAGGGGGATGAGGGTGCACCCTAGGAGAATGGAGCAACAAGACAAAGGAGCCTGGTCTCTACAGCATTCAGCCAACCAGAGAACCTCATGAGGCAAACCACCACACAGCCCAAATTTTTAAGTTAAAAGTCAACTTCCATCGTGTAAATCCACTTGGCTGTTGGTTCTCTGCCTTAGAGCTCAACCTACCCTCTAACACAAAGCTTAACGCAACAGTGTGTTTACTACTTTCCAAGAGATAATGGGTTTTTGGGGGACAGGTCAAAATTTTATTTATCATTTCCCATTTTACTAGCATATGGCTAGCGAGGAGTCCCTGCATGGAGCAAACAGTTCATGATTTCGGCTACTAACTGAAAGGTTAGAGGTTTGAGTCCACTCAGCAGCTCCTCAGAAGAAAGGCCTGGTGATCTACTTCTGAATAATCAGCGATTGAAAACCCTATGCAGCACACGTGGGGCCACCTTGACTTGAACTGGACTCAACAGCAACTGGTATGGTATGTATAGACAAAGTGACCTGTTCTGTCTCTGCCTTTTAATTTTTTCTTAAAGTTTTCTTTGTGGCTAAGTACATTATCAATTTTTATAAATGCTCAATGGTCTTTGTAAAAAGCATAAATCTCTATTTGAAGTATGAAATGTTTTGCATGCATCTATTAAATTGAGTTTGTTGATTATGTGATTCAATTTCTCTAAAACCTAATTTATTTATTATCGAGTAGATTGGTCTGATTTTGAAAAAGGTACACTGGGATTCCTACTGGAATCATGTTGTATTAAGTTCTCTTTGTACTTTTACATGACTTGGCTTAATATGATTAGCTGAGAAGTTGATTAGGGAATAAGGCAGATTTATTATTATATCTTGTTCATAAATTGTTCTTTTCATTGTTCAAAATGTCTTTCCTGTTCAGTGTTTTTGATCTTAATTCCACCTTCTCTGTACTAAAAGCAAAGCCTTCATTTTCCTTTGGTGTATACAGGCTTGAGATCTCTTTGATCATCGCTTTATTTTCAAACTTTATCACTTTATTGTTGTTGTTTTTTAAATAATATTTTATTGTGTTTTCAGTGAAGGTTTACACAGCAGTTTAGGCTCCTATTCAACAGCTTTTACACAAATTGTCCAGTAACATTGGTTACATTCTTCACAATGCATGAACAGTCTCATTACTTCCATTCTGGTTGTTCCATTTCCATTAATCTAGTTTCCCTGCCCATTTACATCCTCGTATTTGTCTTAAAGTAATTGTTGACTGTTTGGTCTCATGCAGATGACTTTTTAAAAAGGCACAGTACTTACAAGTGACAGTCATTATTTTTTGAGCCAATTTGTTCTTTTGCTACAAGGTGATCTCAGTAGTTAGTTTTGTTTCAGGGTTTGAAGACTATCTCAGGGCAATAGTCTCCGGGAGTCCTCCAGTCTCAACCAGTCCAGTAGGTCTGTTTTTTTTTTTTTTAATTAATTTATTTATTTTAGGAATTTGAGGTTTTGTTCCACATTTTCCTCCCATTCTATCAGGGTCCATCTATTGTGGTGCTGATTAGAACAGTCAGTAGTGGTAGCTGGGCACCATCTAGTTCTTCTGGTCTCAGGGTAGATGAAGCCGTGGTTCGTGTAGACTATTTGTCCTCTAGGCTAGTTACTCCCTTGAGTCTTTGGTTTCTTTGTCTTTTGCTTCAGACAGGTAGAGACCAATAGCTGTATCTTAGTATCACTTTGTTTTAAGAACGCTGCTTATTATGAATTGATTTGCGACACCCAAAAATATGTGTTGTAAATCCTAACCCCTATACTTGTGGATAAAATGAGCCCAGGTGGAGCAATAGTGAAGCACTCGGTTAAACATTCAGCTGCTAACTGAAGGGTTGATGGTTGGTATTCACCCAGCCACAGGGTTGCTATGAGTCAGAATCAGAGTGATGGCACCCAACAATTTTCTTGTGGATGTAATCCCATTTGGGAATACAGTTTTCTTTGCTATGTAATAAGGCCATATCTGTGTAGGGTGTGTCTTAAACCCACTCATATAAAAAGAGCAGATTAGACAGAGAAGCACAGATGGGGGAAGATAGATGCCACACGGAGATCGCTAAAAGAATCGAGGAACACAAGCTGAAAAGAGACAAGGACCTTCCCCCAGAGCCAGCAGAGAGAGAAAGCCTTCCCCTAGAGCCTGCGCCCTGAATTCGGACATCTAGCCTTAACCCTAACCCTATGCCTTTCACTGCTCCCGTACCTACACTGTCCACCATGTCCTTACCTACAACCTGCATGGCTCTTATACCTACACCCTCCACCATTTCCTTACCGACACCCTCCACCATTCCCATACCTACAACCTGCATGGCTTTTATACCTACACCCTCCACCACACTTGTACTGTACCTAAAATCTTTGGTTGCAGGGTCCAGAATCTCAGCTCCTGCCATGGCCCTGACCACCCCCTTGGTGCATGACCCCGGGCACATCACTGCCCCTCCCTGAGCCTCAGTATACCCATCTGTAAAATGGAGGGACCACGTGAACACCCAGCCCCTCTGGATTCAAAGATCTGATGGTCCCAGGGAGATCGACTGGTTCAGTGGCACTGGCCTGGACTGGTTCGAATCCCAGCCTTGCCCTTTCTGCCCCTGGGGGATAGCAGATGTGCTTCCCCCGGGGTGGTCCTGAGGGTGGGCAAGGCCAAGGCTGCCGGTGCTCCTCGGGTCCTTCCCTGGGGTGGTCCATCCCTCCCGCAGATGCAGCACACACAGAGCCTCTCCCCAGGTAGAAGCTGAATAAAGACAATTTAATGAGATAAAAACGACTCTATGCAATCTCTGGGGAAGGCCAGCTGGAGAGCCAGAAGCCCCCAGACCAGAGGTGGCTCCGGGTCTCCCACCCGGTGGGTGGAGGTCTCTCCTTAGTACTTGAGCAGCCAGCGCGGCTTGTGCTGACTCAGCGAACTGAGGTAGGACCACCACCAGGGCTTGCCCCCGTTTGCGGGGGGCTGCCTCTGGAACCCTGGGAGCTCGCCGTGCTGGTCACTGTCTTTGTCTTCCAGTGGGTCACGGGGCGCCGGCCCACCTCTCCGTAGCCCGTGGAGGGACTTCGTGGGTCCTGCTCCCAGGGGCTGGAGGATGAAGTCCACCCGGCCGGCCCTCCTCATGTGGGCGGGGATGGTGACCTTCTTGATGACCCTGGAGTAGCCGGGGGCTTGGGCGATGATGATGTGGGACCCTGAGGGCAGCAGTCTCCAGTAGTCGCCATTGAGGGCTGCAGACGGAGAGAGTAAAAGTCCTTCTCAGACCTGGCTCAGGGTGATGGGCACTAAGGGCCAAGAGAGGGTTACACAGAGGGCAGACAGACCCTAAACTGGCCTGGCCACCCCACCCGGAGTCCTCTCCCACCTGGGGCCCCCTCCTAACTAGTGTCCCCTCCCAACTAGTGTCCCCTCCCACTCAGAGCCTTGCCATCTGGGGTCCCTGTCATCTGGAGCCCTCTCCCACCTGAGGCCCCCCCAACAGGGGTCCCTCTCCCCACCTAGGCACCCCGGTCCCCTGACCTGGGATCCTTATCTACCTAGGGTCCTTGCCCACCAAGGTCATCCACACCCAGGTTCTCCCCACCCTCAGGTATCCCCCAACCTGGGTCCCCATCCACCCAGGATCCCCCACCTGAGCTCCCCCTTACCTGGGGTCTCTCCCACACCTAAGATCCCCCCAACACCTGGGTTCTCTCCAGTCTGGGTCCTCACCCACCCAGGGTTCTTCCCCACCCATGGTCCTCCCACCTAGGGTCCCCTCCATCTAGGGTTCTCATCCACCCAGGGTCCCCCCACCCAGGGGCCCCACCCACCTGGGGTTCCTGCCCACCAAGTCACCCACACCCAGGGTCTCCTCCATATTCAGGGTCCCCCCAACCTGGGGTCCTCCCAGGGTTTCCCCTGACCCAGAGTTCCCCCACCCAGGGCCCTCCCCATCTGGCTTTCCTTCCACACAAGCTCCCCCTCCCTCACCAAGGATGACTAGTGTGATCCGATAAAGCCCCCAGCCTTGAGTGTTGGGAAGCACCTGCCCACAGCACCCATCCACATGCCCTGCTGCAGATTGGCCAAAGCGGGCCAGGTGAGAGCAGGGAGGTGCCTACCTGTGGTGATGTCATGGCGGATGCCCTTGACTATGACCCTGGCATTCTTGACTGGCTTCCCAAATTTGTCCATCACCACGCCCTTGATGCCGCGATGCACCTGGGGGCCGAGAACGAAGGCGCTGAGGCTGAGGTGGTGCATGGGCTCCAGGGAACCCAACACCCTGCCCCAGCCAGCCCTGCCCCCGCCAGCCCCCCACCCCTCTGAGCCGGGGTCTCGGCCTGGCCTTGACTCCAGCTGGCTCTCTGACCTTGGACAAGCCACCTGACACCTCATCACCACTCCCCATCTGCGCAGCGGGGTAAGAGCCCCACCTCAGGGATGAGAAAAGGTACGTGGGGCAGTGGTGATGCGGGGGCAGGATTCTCGCCTTCCAAGCCGGAGACCCGGTTCAATTCTGGCCAATGCACCTCATGTGCAGCCACCACCTGTCACTGGAGGCTCATGTGTTGCTGTGATGCTGAACAGGTTTCAGCAGAGCTTCCAGATGGACTAGGAAGAAAGGCCTGATGATCTATTTCTGAGAATCAGCCAGTGAAAACCTTATGGGTCACAATGGTCTGATCCTGAGGATGGCACAGGCAGTGTTTTGTTCCATTGGGCATGGGGTCGCCAGGAGTCGGGGTCGACTTGACAACAGCTAACGAAAGCGTAAACAGCAGGAACACAGTTGCACGCAACCCCTGCTCACTGCTGTAGGGACAATCCCCACACCCAGCCGAGCCTCTGGGCTCACGCCCCTGTGGCCCCTGGACACACAGCTTTTCCTGATGGCAAGCCCTCCCAGACCACCTGATACCGCCCACACTTCTTCCCCTCCACAAACTGGCAGAAAGCAAGCAAATGCCCTTGCCCTATTCCGATGATCGCCACGTGGAGGCTGCAGGTCTGGTGAAGAGACAGGTCCGTCCAGTGAGGCTGCTCTCCTCACAGGCCCCCAGGCCTTGCTCTCCTCGAGCCTGCTCTTCCAGGGTCTCCAGAAACTCCGAAACACTGGGCCCCCGGCCTGGCGCACGCTGGGCGTGGTACATAGAGCAGCCGGCCTGGGACCACCAGACACAGAGGCATAGGCCAGCCCAGCCCACCACCAGGAGCCCACCAAGATGGTTTTATCTGTTTTAAATTCAGAAGAGGAACACGAACTTTTGGGTCGAAGAAAATGTCATATAATGTTACTATGCTCGACTTTATACCGACGCGGTCACAAAAATGGAATTTTTAGTATTTTTTTTTAATGGAGGAGGGGTCACCAAGGCAAATATGCCCAAGCCCACGGTCATGCCGCGCCCTGGAAGGAGCTCCCACTTCTCTTCACCCCCCCTTAGCACGCCTTCGGGAGTGTCTTTCTCTGGGCGTGAGAGCCAGCTCAGCCCCAGGGGCTCCTGGCCTCTGACAAACCGTTCCTTCTTTGTGCCTCATTTTCCTCGACTGTAAAATGGGTTTAAGGCAAGTAAAATCAGCTAACAAGGACAACAGTTTGGCAGATCCTCAAGAAATCAAACACTGAATCCATCACGAGGTGACCCAGCAATCCCAGTCCGAGGTATAAAACCGAAGACTCGAAAGCAGGGACTCAGACAGACAGTTGGACACCACAGCACTGCCCAGAACAGCGCCCCCAACAGGCACGCGGAGGCACAGAACGCGGTCCATCCAGACAACGGAATGTTACTCGGCCAGAAAGAGAAACGAAGTCCTGACGCACGGCACAGCACGGAGGGACCGTGAAAGCATCATGCTGAGTGAAATCAGCCGGGCACAAAAGGCCAGCTATTACATGATCCCACTTCTGTGAATTATCCAGAAGAGGCGAATGCAGAGAGACAGGGGCTGCACCTGGGTGACAGGGGCCGAGGGGAGGCGAGAAAGAGGAGCTAAGGGGCACTGAGTTTGTGTTTGGGGTGATGGACAAAGGAAGTGGTAATGGCTAGACGACATTTGAATGTACGTAATGGCACTGAACTGTACACTTACAATTGTTAAACTGGAACCCTTCATGTTCTATATATTTTACCTCAATAAAATTAAAAAACAAAACAAAGAAATCCACTGACACTTCCGTAGGACCGGCCATGAGCGAGCGCCGCTCGGAGATTCTGGCACAGATGTGAGCTCCTCCATCTCCTCCCCACCCCCCGTGTTGTCCCATTTCACAGACGGGAAAATGGAGGCTGAGTAACTGGGCCAGGTGCTCTGAGCTGCTCCGCCCGTCCGCCTCACCCTCCACCGATCTCGAGACTTAGGGGACACTGCTCCCAGCTTGAAATGCTCTACCAGCCAAATGTCGCCTGCTGTTCCTCGGGGAGCCCCATGTGATGGAGCAAAGGCACAAAACCAGAGCAGGTAGGACCTGTCACCTGAGCAGGCCACGTGGGAGGGGGTGTGGTGGGCACGGCCCACCGCCCTCCTGGACTGGTGACCCTTCCTTGGACGTTCTTGGCCACATTTCACTCGGCCACACCTGCTTAATGCAGTTAAACCCCAAAACAACCCCTTGGGGACTCACTGGGGGAAGGAAGCACTGGAGCTTAAAAACTAAGACTTTCCTGGGTGGGACCATTTTTTAATTTATTTTTTGTTGCGGTAAAAATATGTGTGACACACCTTTTGCCAGTTCCACAATTTTTACATGTACAATTCAGGGGCACTGACCGCGTTCATCATGTTACACAACCATCACCGCCATCCTTGTCCAAGCTATTCTGGGTGGGATCGTTTGAGAGGCCAGGAGACCACGCAGCAACTCTGTGGGTCCTCCTCACCGGTGGGGCTGCACTTGGGGCTGCACTTGGGGCTTAAGGCCACGTGGCTGGGCCTGCCCCCTGCCACTATCTCCACCCCACCCTCCACGTCAGCAGAACTGCGAGTCTCCCCACCCACACTGAGGGCTACTCCAGCCTCCAGGCCTGTCCTTGCCATTTCCTCTGCTACAAGACCTTCACCTGACCGATTTCTTCTCGTCCTTCGAGACCCAGCTCATGATCCTCTTCCTCCAGGAAGCCCTCCCTGCTGACCCACCCCCTCGGATGTCTCCTGTGGGGTCCCACAGCCCTGGGCTCCCCCTCCCCCAGCCTGACCCCTCTGTGAAGCCCTGGTCTGCCTCCCCCGCCACCTGAGAACAGGGCAAATAGTTGTTGTGGCAGCTGACATCAAGTCAGCCACCTACTCCTGGCGACCCCACACAGCAGAATGAAATGCTACCCAGCCTGCGTCATCCCCACAATCGGCTGTAGATCGACTATTGTGATACACAGGGCTTTCATTGGCTGATTTTTGGAAATAGATCACCAGGCCTTTCTTCCTGGGCCGTCTTAGGCTGGAAGTTCTGCTGAAACCTGTTCAGCATCACGGCAACACGCAAGCCTCCCTGGACAGATAGGTGGTGGCTGCGCATGAGGTGCATCAGCCGGGAATGAAAGCCGGGTCTCCTGAGTAGGAGGCGAGAATGTACCACAGATCGGCCGCTCCCCTCGGGCACACAGTAGGTCCCCACCAGACGACACCACGCACTGGGTCGGTTTCGCCACGCCCTTGCTAGCCAGTGGAAGTGTCGTGGTCCCACAAACCAGGGGTGGAAGCTCTCCAGCGGGAAGGAAAGCTGCCCGCTCCCCACTGCGGCCTTGGGAGGCGCAGACATCACCCCAGGCCTGGTCAGGATCACCGCGGGAGCGGCCTCAATTGGCCACGACAGACTCGCCCTTATCGGAAGGCATCGCCCGGCCCCCTGCAGGGCTGTCCATCCTGCTGGCCGCCGGGGCGCTGCCCGCTCTCACACACTATCGCGCTGGCTATTAAATCTTTAAACCTCAAGACTTCACGTACAATAGCCACAGAGCAATCGCAGCTCCATTTAAGGCTCCTGAAAACTCATTTGCACCAGACAGCCGTAAAATGAAATAGCATAGCGGTCTGGCCAGGAGCCCTGACTGAATGATGATCCTTACCCAAGTAGCCGAGGTCACTCACATGGCCATAAAAAAGAAGCTCAAACAGCGCTATTAACGTCTAATTACTATCTGGGGCTTTGTTTTTTTCCTACTGCTGCTGCAGCGGCTGCTCTAAGGAGGCTGGCTGGACTCTTGCCTGGAGGAAGGTTCCTGTTCTTTCTAGAAAGGAGGGGGCTCATAGACAGACTGCGGCTTGAGGCAGGCCGACCTGGCCTGGAGCTCCAGGCAGTCGCTGGGCAGCACTAGACAGGTCACGTCACTCTCTGACCCTCTGTCTCCTCCTCTGACCCTCTGTCTCCTTGACTCTGACCCTCTGTCTCCTCTTGTTTGACCCTCTGTGTCCCCCCTATGACCCTCTGTCTCCTCTCCTCTGACCCTTCATCTCCTCCTCTATGACCCTCCATCTCTTCCTCTATGACCCTCTGTCTCCTCCTCTATGACCCTCTGTCTCCTCCTCTATGACCCTCAATCTCCTCCACTCTGACCCCCGTCTCCTCCTCTATGACTGCCTCACAATCACCGAAGCAGGGATATGAGCCCTTCTGTGGCCCAGACCAGCGCTGTCCTTCCCTATCACACCCTGTCCCTCTAGCTATAAAACGGAGCACAGGTGCCAACATGCAATTTGTGTGATTCTTGAAAATACTCCATAAAGTAGCAGAGGCTTCTACAAAACCGCACTTATCTTGCCCCAAGACCCCCTCCTGGACCACACGGACACCCTGGTGCTAAGAGCCATCATCTCAGAGCCTCAGCCCTTCCCCCAGGGGTGCCACCATACCCCATCCCCACAGCCACGCCCCTTACTCCAGCCCAGGGCCTTCGCAGGTCTGAAATGACTCGCCGCCTCCCAGAGGCCCAGGGTCCTGCACACGCACCCCTATGCCCGGCAGCTCCCTCTCCTGACACTGAGTTCTCCTATCGTTCTTCCAGATGCCCGGGGCCGCCTCCTCCAGGAAGCCCTCAGGGCCTCCGCACTGGGCCAGGTCCTCCCCCAGGCTGCTCTAGCCCCCGCATGCCCCTTGTTGAATCGTGCCCCTTGGGACTGCGAGACCAAACAGGTGAAGAGTTGGCTCTGAGCTAGACCTCAGAGCATCCCACAGGGAGCTACTGCCTCCAGCACCATCGGGAGCCGCCGTGAAGCCTGAGTCTGACCCACTGTCCTAGGAGACATGGGAAGCGGCCGCCCCCAGAACTACAAACAGACAGCGGGGGGCTTTGCTGCAAAAAACACCCAAATCAGCAAAACACACCTAATCTGTGGGACCTAATTTGCATCCCCACCCCCACCCCCATCTGTCAGTCTGAGGTGTTGCTGTGATGCTGGAAGCTCAGCCGTCAGTATTTCAAATCCCAGCAAGGTCACCCATAGTGGGTAGGTTTCAGGGGTGACTAAGACAGACTAGGAAGAAAAGCTTGGTGATCTACTTCCGAAAGTCAGCCACTGAAAACCCTATGGAGCACAACAGATATGGTCCTTGAAGATGAGCTCCTAGGATAGAACCAAACCCATTGCCATCGAGTTGATTCTGACTCATAGCGACCCTACAGGACAGAGTACAGCTGCCCCATGGGGTTTCCAAGGGGCGGCTGGTGGATTTGAACTGCTGACCTTTTGGTTAGCAGCTGAGCTCTGAACCACTGAGCTACTAGGGTTGGAAGGCATTCAAGACACACCACGGGCATGACAATGGATTCGAGCAGAGCAGCGATCGCGAAGATGTGCAGGACCAGGCAACGTTCCGCCTGCTGTACGTGGGGTCACCACAAGTCAGAGCCAGCTAGACAGCAGCTAATGACAACAATCAGCTCCCGGTCCTTCAGGGGAGTCTGGGACACAAAGTCTCCAGCTTCTGTCCTCGAAGCACAGATACACATCCGAGCAGGGTGGGACGGCTCACGAGTGTCAACTGACCACCCCCAGCACTGCGTTGTCAGCCAGCGTTCCTGGGCCAGCGTATAGGAGAACAGACCAGCCAGCATGGGTCCTGGACTGATGGATAGTTCACTGGTAAAGAGTCAGGAAGGAGGCCCTCAGTGGTGCAAACGGTTACGCGCTCGACTACTAGCTAAAAGGTTGGTGGTTTGAACACATCCAGAGGTGCCTCGGAAGAAAGTCTTGGCAATCTGATTCCAAAAGCTCAGCCTCTGAACACCCTGCGGCGCACAGTTGTGCTCTGCACACGTGGGGGTCACTAGGCGTCGAGGTCGACTCAACGGCAGCTGACAACAAAGAGCAAGGCTATAGGAGTGGATGTGGGGGTGCGGCACTGCGCCCCCGGCCCGCCAAGCGCTCACCGTCTCCACGAAGTTCAGAAGCGGCTCCTTGTTGTGCTGCCAGAGCGTGTACAGCGCCTCCCTGGGCGGGAACTTCGCGCAGCCCAGCTCCACCGTGATCTCGAAGCAGTTCGTATGCAGGTAGTTAAAGTCCGACATGCCTGCGGGGAGGGGCCGGGTCCGGGGGCGTGAGCGCGAGCCTCTGGGGGCATCTCACAGCACTCACGGCCTGCACGCTGGGTGACCCAGCTCCCCCAGGAGGTGGGCATTGTTATTATTATCCCCAAGGCCACGCAGCGGGAAGGGGCAGAGCTGGGCTGGCACACAGGCGGTCTGGCGCCGACGTGCGCCAACGTGACCGCCGTCCACGTTACGGCTCACGATGTGAAGCATGAATCAGTTTGTAGCAGACAAGCTGTAGCACGTGGCGTGGGCACCAGAGGAGGCCTGGACTCCCAGTAATAATAATCATACTGCCCATTCATCCAGGCCCTTTCCCGACAACAGCCCAAGGAGGAAGGTCTTATTACCTCTATTTTCCAGAGAATTCAAGGCCTGGACAACCAGCCATCTCAGCAGCAGACTAAGGGTGTGGGCGAGCTGGGCGCACCCGCCCGGCCCCGACCTGCCCGGCCCCCACCCGCTCTGGTCCATCCTTTCAGTTTCTTGTCCTGCCTTTAAAGCTCCTTGTCCAGCAGGAGCCCTGGCGGCCCTCCCAGGCCAGCCTGGAGCCCACACACTGAAGGAGCAGCCCCCACCCCCCACACCAGGGTCAGAAGCAGCAGGGAGCCCCCCACGCCCCCCAAGCTTGGGGCCTCATCTGAACCCCAGCACCTGCGGCTATTAACGATTCTTATGCACGCTGCTCCCATGGGCTCCCTGTCCGTCCGCACGTCTGTCCTGCCCACCAGCCCCCCACGCTCTCCCTGGGGTCCCTGAGGGCTAGGGGTTGGGGAAAGGAGGGTGGTGGCCGTGTCCCCAACACTGGCCTCTCCCTATCTCACTCCACACGGAAGGCCCTTTGCAGAGCAGGGTGAGAGGGCCGTGACCAAGCCTCAGGGCCTTGGGAATGGGGGAATCGTGCGCCCAGTTTTAGCAAAAGAGCAGCCCTCACAGAGCAACAGAAGCAAGTTGGCTGAGCAGGGGCTGAACGTGGCCGGCGGCTCAGCCCCAGGGTACCTGCTGCCTGCCCAGGAGAAGTGGGGGGCCCAGCTCCTCAGTGAGAACCAGGCAGGGGGTGGGGGACTCGAGCCCAACGTCTTCACCTCCAAACGGGACAGACAAGGCCCCGTTATGTGGTACTGGCGTAGTGCAGGCGTGCGGGGCGGCCGGCCGCTACAGGGGCGTGGCACCCAGCTGCGGGCGCCCCCCATTGCACGCCCTATTCTGCTTGTGATATCTGAACCTACAGCTGCCAGATGCAGCACATCACACACAGGACAGCCAGGTAAATGTGACTTCCAGAGAAAGGAGGAATGAGTTTTCAGTATAAGTTCAGCCGGTGCAATGTGTGGGATATACTTACACGGGACTAAACTGTCTTTGTTGCCTATCTGAAATTCACATTTAACTGCGGTCCTGTATTTTATCTGGCAACCTACTGAACCCCCAAAGGAAAAAAAATGATTACAGTTGGAATCATGAAATGTGAATATTCGTGAATATTAAATAAACTACAGAAACGGTAAGGAGCCCCCGCAGCGCAGCAGTTAAGTGCTCGGCTGCTAACCAAAAGGTTAGCAGTTCAAACCCACCCAGTGGCTCCACTAGAAGAAGGCCTGGCGATCTGCTCCCATAAAGACAACAGCCTAGGAAACCCTACAGGGCAGTCCTACTCTGTCACATGGGGTTACCACGACTTGGAATCAACTCTGTGGCACCCAAAGGCAACAGCACAGAACCGGTGATGCGGAAGTCACAGGTCTAGCTTTTCTGCAAGGGTTAGACACACACTTTGTTTATCAAGATCGTCACTAAAATCAAAGGCAGCCGAGCCCAGATTTTCCCATCCCCTGAGGAGAAGGCCCCCCCACACCCCCAGGATGTGTGATTGTCTCCGTGGCTCTCGGATATTCCTGGATGGTGCAAACAAGCAACGTGCTGGCTGCTAACGGAGAGGTTGGAGGTTCGAGTCTACCCAGAGGCTCCTCAGAAGAAAGGCCTGGTGACCTACTTACGAAAAATCAGCCATTAAAAGCCCTGTGGAGCACAGTTCTACTCTGACACACATGGGGTCACCATGAGTCGGGGTCGACTTGATGGCAACTGGTTTAATGTTCCAGAAGTGCATGCGTGTGGAAAAGGTGCAGAAGGGGATGCTGCCACCCACTTCCTGCCCCCCGCCCCCATCACAGCACCTCCCTGCCCGCCTCCAGCCGGCGCACCTCCAGTGAAGCTGTACCAGTCCGCCCCGTTAATGATGCTCCCCGTCTTGAGGAAGTTCCCCCCACACCTGTGCTCCGACCTGTCCATCATCATGGGGTGCACGTCGGCGTAGGCTCTGGCCAGCAGCTTGAACATCTGGAAAAGAGACAGTGAGAGAGGTTTCCGAGAGGCCGAGACCAGAGCGTGGGTGCTCTAAGGGTGGGGGACCAGGAAGGACCTCCTGGGGGAGGGGCCCCTAGAGCAAACTCCCAGAGCATGAGCAGGTGGCGGGAACAGTGTCCAGGGAGGGGCAGCACCTGCAAAGGCCCTGAGGTGGGGCCTGCAGGCAGGGTGGCTCGGCTGGAGGTCAGGGCGGGTGGAGCACATGGGGGCGCTCACGGGATTCAAACACCCGGTGAAGGAGTGGGGGCTTTATCGGGACGGCGGGCACACTGATGTGATGTCCACAGGGCCTGTCGGGCCGTCAGCTTCCTCCCCCAGCCCCCAGTCTCTCCTCCCCATCCCGGGGCCTCCCCTTGGGTTAAGGCTAGGAAGGCAGCAGCTGACCCCCTGGCCTGTAAGAAGCAGAGAGAGTCAGCATCAGCCCCAAGCCATGGGGTGCGTGAGCCGCGGGCCTGGCCAGAGCAGGACTGGATGGGAGGGCGGGGCACGGGACGAGGGAGGGTCAGTGGGCGAGGGAAAGACCTAGATACAAGGACTGAATAAACCGGGTTGGCTCGGGCGGCTGGGAGGAGCAGGAGCCTGAGGTGACCCTGCTGGGAGTGGGAGGGCGACTCTAGGACACAGGCCCGAGGCCGCATGGCTGTGAGTGAACAAATGAGGACTCGATGGGGCGAGGGGAACCCCACGGAGACCCTCGATGTTACCCCACTGGGGGCCACAGGCAGGGCTGGGCGGGTTTGGCAGGAAGGACGGAGCCTGAGCGGGCTCTGCAGTGGGATTTGGCAGAGGGGCAGGCGGGGAGTGGCCAGGCCGGGGGCCTCGTCTTGGGGCTCCATGGAAGCCTGGGGGAGGGCAGCCTCAGAACACCCCAGCAGCCCCTCCCCGCACCCCCCTCCCGGCCTCACGGACTCTGGTTTCCGCAGAGGCCGAGCTGGCTGGGGGCTGACTGCTGATCGACCGGTGACGGATGGCTGGTGGGGAAGGCCGACAACTCTGGCGGGGCTTGTTGAGGCAAACCTCACCCCCAGGGACACCTTAGCATCTGGGAGTGAGCCCAGAGCGAGGGGCTCCCACTGCCAACACTGGCCAGGTGCCACCACTGCTCTCTGACGGCGCAGGGGCCACGGCCAGGCCGAGTGGAGACTGCTGGCCACCCGGGCAGGGGGCGCTTCCTGAGCTCTGAGTGCAGAACCCGACACATCGCAGGCCCTTGATACATGCTGGGTGCAGGAGAGAATGCATGAGTGAGTGAATGAATGAGTGAATAAAGGAAGGAAGGAGAGGGGAAATGAATGAATTACTGACTGAATAAATGAGTGAAGGAATAGATGAGAGTATGAGTGAGTGAGTGAATGAATGAATGAGTAAATAAATGAAGGAATGAGAGTGAATGAATTACTGACTGACTGAATAAATAAGTGAGGGAACAAATGAGTGAGTGAATGAGTAAGTGAGAAAATGAATGAATGAGTGAGTAAATGGGTGAGTGACTAAGTGAATGAATGAGTGAATAAATGAATGAGTGAATGGGTGAGTAAGTGAATGAATGAGTGAAGGGGTGAGTGAGTGGATAAGTGAGTGAGTGAATGAATAAATGAGTGAATGAATAAATGAGTGAATTGGTGAGTAAATGAATAAGTGAATGAATGAGCGAGTGTGTGAGTGAATGAGCGAGTGAGTGAACTAGTGAGTGAGTGAATGAGTGAGTGAGTGAGTGAATGAGTGAGTGTGTGAGTGAGCGAGTGGGCAAGGGCAGGAACAACGAGCAGCGGACAGAGGTGTCACCCTCGACAGCTCCCCTGAGCTCTCTGATGGGCAGCTGCCTGTGCCCACCGTGTACCCCGCGGGCCGCTCCCTCACTCCCCTCGGGGTCTGCAAAGAGGACAGGGGTGTCTGCCGTGCCCCCATCCCTCTGCCCAAAACCTCTCCCACCTTGGGCTCCACTTGAACGGAGGCTACGAGTGATGTCTGCATGGGCTAGGTTGCCCTGGGCTAGGTTGGGGTCCACCCTTGCGTGCACCCTGCCTGTCTCATCCTCCTTGGCCCATGTCTGGCCATCTCTTCCCTACACTGAGGACCCTCAGAGGCAGGGCCTACTCCTGGGACCAGCCCGGGACTGGCAGAGCACAGGGAAGGGTGGGCCGAGGCAGGCTGAGTCCAGGGCTGAGCAGTGGGGCCCAGCTGTGCCACCTGGCCTGGTGAACAAGCCAGGTGTGGACACCGCCAGCAAGGGAGGGTGCCCGGGCAGGGTGGGGCAGGCCTGGCGCTCAGTGGGTGACTAGGTCAAGGCCAGAGCTCCCAGCTCCTTGTTGTTCAGGGGACCAAGTGGAGGGCTGGGCTGGCCCCAGGGCAGGTACCCAGGGCCATGTGCCCACCAGGAGCCGTCCAGGCCCCAGCCAGCTGTGGCCTGTGGCAGGTCATGCCGCCCACCATCACCCTTCCCAGAGGACCAGCCTGTGGGAAGCCCAGGGATCCATGCTCTGGGGGGACTGTCAGGCTGGGGGCTGGGGGCAGCAGGTTGGTGTGACATTTCAGAGAGAAGTGGGGTCTCACTCCCAGCCAGTCTAACTGCTGGGTACAGTGAGGGAAACTGAGGCCTGGAGAGGGAGGGCCTGGCCTGAGTGCCGTGTGAAGTGCGAGGCCAATATCCCCGCTCTCACCCACCGCTCTCCTACTCCAGGGGCCTACTCTAACAAGCGCTGGGGACCCAGGGAGCCAGGAAGAGCATGCACGCTGCAGCACTGCCCTCTGCCGGCGCTGCCCGGAATGCACCCTTCCCGACAGACCACCAGCCCCTGCCGGCCGGCCGTGGGCACCAAGGGAGCCGCTCTCTGGAGGTAGAGAGGACCTGGCCAGGGACACTGATGGGGGGTGGGCTGTAGCCAGCGTCAGGGGGCTCAGAGCACAGAGAGGCTGCCTCCTCCCAGGCCAGAAGGCTTCCTGAAGGAGGAGACTCTGGGGCTGGGCTGGCCACAGGCAGAAGCTCCAAACAGGAGCGGCGCCCAGAGTCAGCCCAAGGGTACCACCCACACTGCCTCCCCACCCTGTCTGGGCACCCACCCTCTCACCTTCTCATCAGGCGTGGGAGAGAACATCTTCTCCTCCTGGGGGTGCTTGGAGAAGTCGAAGGGGTAGGACACCACCAGGTCGCCTCCGTGCAGGCTGGCCGAGAGCACGAAGGGGATGGTTCTCATCCACTTCATGACGGCTTTGGTCTCAGGGGCCACCTGCCCAGGGAGAGGGGGCGGCCCTCAGGCCCAGACACGGCCCCGCTGACCCCCCAGCCGTGCCCACGGGCTCCCCTAGCCCTCTCCAAGCCCTGCACCCAACCCACCAGCACCACCAGTTCTGCCTGGAGCTCTCTTCCCTGCCCCGTGGGGACATCACCCCCTCCAGGCAGCCTTCCAGGCTTCCGGCCAGCTCCAGCTTCCCTCTGTCATGACCCTGAGCAGTGACATTAGCTGCACGTGTGTCTGCCCAGTGAGACCCTCAGAAGAAAGACCTGCCTGGCCGCTCACTGCTGCCTGTGTCTGGCACACAGTGAGTGCTCAGCACTTGTGGTGACAAAGGAAGTATACCGTTAAAGATCTCTGCCACAAAGCAATGTCAGGGACAGAGCGGGGACGATTCACCATGAGACACTCAGTGTCCTAGACGTGATCCACAGAACTGTGCAACGGCTCAGGGAGGATGCCCATTTCACAGACGGGACCCCCATTTCACAGACGGGACCTCCATTTCACAGACAGGTCCCCCATTTCACAGACGGGACCCCCATTTCACAGACG
>NW_004444047.1:3022686-3035680 GCF_000243295.1 Trichechus manatus latirostris | reverse complement strand
CCATTTCACAGACGGGACCCCCATTTCACAGACGGGACCTCCATTTCACAGACAGATCCCCCATTTCACAGACAGGACCTCCATTTCACAGACAGGACCTCCATTTCAGAGACAGGACCCCTATTTCTTAAATGGGACCTCCGTTTCACAGACAGGTCCCCCATTTCACAGATGGGACCTCCATTTCACAGACGGGACCTCTATTTCACAGACAGGTCCCCCATTTCACAGACGGGACCTCTATTTCACAGACAGGACCCCTATTTCTCAGACAAGAACCTCATTCACAGACAGGACCCCCATTTCTCAGACGGAACCCTCATTTCACAGACAGGTCCCCCATTTCACAGACAGGAATCCCATTTCACAGACAGGGCCCTGAGGCATCGGGCCCTGGGGAAGGTCAACACTCGAGGATGCTGTCAGCTGTGGCTTCTGTCAGGGAGGGGAGGCCAGGGCTGGGGTGGGGGCGGCTCCTACCTTACCCCACCAGTAGTGCTGGGGAATGGCCATGTGGTCACTGCGCGCACCACGGACCTCGGCCAGCCGGTAGTACTCGGACGTCAGGTCAGGGAAGTTGCGGTTCAGGTCCAGGTTCTGTGCATTCTGCCTCCCGCTCGTCCACCCGTTGTAGCCAGCACCCTGAAAACCCACAGCACCCCCAACTCAGGGTTGGAGGCCACAGGGCTCGGCAGAGTCTGAGCTAGGGCCGAGGTTTGTCTCTGGCTGGTTGGGATGAACTTGAATGCTGGGCGGTGGCGGGGAGGCGCGAGCTGCCCTTGACCCCTCCGCCATCACTCTCGAGCCCCTCCCTCCACCTCCTTGCTCATCCTGAAACACAGCACCTCCTTCTCCTGCTCCAGACCTTGCACTGGCTGTTCCTTCACCTGGAGTGACCCCTCCCCCAGTTACCTGCACGGCTGACCTCCCATCTCCACAGACAGCTTCGCTGGCCTCCCATCTAACACGTGCCCTCACACACTCTCTCAACTCCCTCTCTCATCCTAATTTTTCTCTATAGCAAATGACCTTTGAATACACCATAGAATTACTCAGTGTCTTGTCCGTCCCCTCCTTCCTGGAGCTAGAACCTTGCCAAGCCTGATGCCTGCTGAATTTGTGTCACCTGGAATGGTGCAGGCACTTAGTAGGCTCATAACCCCTCTTAGTAACTGAACAATGAGGGCACAATGAAGGCAACAGCCACGGGGTCCGGGTGGTGGCCATGCTCACCTCGGCAGCCGCCACCTCGTAGCCATCAGGGTTCATGGAGGGCAGCAGGTGGATGCGGGTGGTGTTGATCAGGCGCTGAATGCGGGGATTGCCCAGCAGGTACTCGGAGCACAGGTACTGGGCCAGGTAGATAAGCATCTCCCGGCCGGCCACCTCATTGCCATGGATGTTGCCAATAAGCTTCACTTCGGGTTCCACTGGGGAGAGATATGGGGCACGGGTGTGGTCAGCTCACAGTCCAGGAACCCCTGGAGCCTGAAGGGCCCCCGCGGAGGGGGAGCGCTGGTGCTGGGACTGATTCATCACTGTGTGATCTCAAACATCTCTGGATAATGAGGTCTCATCAAAGTCATCACTTTGGTTGAGCTCACTTCTTCTGTTTACCCATGAATATTAGCATGACCAGTCAAGGATAGTAATTAACAATAACATAAGGCACAGTTGATCCATGTGGATTTCAACAGCCAGTCTTCAGCTTTGGGTAATAAGTTAGGGTGCATATTGGTGCTTGAGTAGGAAGGCAACTGACACTTGGATGGATGGACGGACGGACGGATGGATGATCAATGTATATATGGGTGGATGGGTGAATACACGTATGGATGGATACATAGGTGGATGGATGGACGGATGGATGGATGATCAATGTATATATGGGTGGATGGGTGAATGTATGTATGGATGGATACATAGGTGGATGGATGGATGGATGGATAGATGGATGGATGGATGGATGGATGATCAATGTATATATGGGTGGATGGGTGAATGTATGTATGGATACATAGGTGGATGGATGGATGGATGGGGGATGGATGGGTGGATGGATGATAGAGAGTGGATGGATGATGGATGGTGGATGGATAGATGAGTGGTTGTTGAGTGGGTGGGTGGATAGATAAGTGGTGGATGGATGGATGGATGGAATGGATGGATGGGCGGGTGGGTGGATGATGGATAGATGGATGGGATGGAGGAGGAGGAGTGGATCTGGAGCCTGACAACCTCACTAACCATGTGGCCTTAGGCAAGCCACCTCTTCTCTCTGACCCTCACATTCCTGGAGGCTTGTCTCTGCCCCAGGCTGTGCATGATGGGGAGCCTGTGTCTGTGGGAGGGAAGGATATGTGGGTCCCAAAGCTGCATTCACCAGAAGGAGGTGTATGTTTGTGCAATGTGTAAGGACCAAGGGTTGATTGGAGACTGCTTCCAGATCAATCTTGTTGGGCTGACAAGGTCATGGAAAGCTGGGAGCCAAGGCCGAGGAAGGACCCTCTGTAGGCTCTCAGCGCCTGAGGGGCTGTGTCCTCATCCTCATCCTCATCCCCACCTCCAGGGAGGGCTGAGTCTTTTCTAGAATGTCCTGCATTCTCCAGCCAGACCTGACCCCCCAGCCCAGCTCCCAGAGCTTTGTGCTGTCTGCTCAGCCACTGCCTTTTCCTCTGCCCCAAAACAGTTTTACAATCATTTATTTGGCACCAGCACTAGAGTCAGGAGTGGCTCATTCACAACCTAGCAGACAGCGGCTGCAATAAAGTGGAATTGCATCACATGCCGTGCAGGGAGGGGCTCTAGGGGGAACACTGAAGTCCAGCATTCCCCAGGTGCCTGCTGTCATTTCAAAGCAGGACACCTAAACCCAGCATGCACCAAAATGAAAAGCTGTTTCACTTGTGTTTCTCACCGAGCATCTGGGAAAGTCACACGTAAAGCTGTCAGGACCAAGTGCCATGTGTACCTCTCTGCGGCCCAGGGGTACACGGGCAGGGTCGGAGAAACAATAAACACCCACTGGGCTCGGTGAGGTCGTCATCAATGCACAGGGGCTGCGTCCTTGCAGTCATATGTGCTCTCCTGAACGCCCTCCCCGACTCGCACCCCTAGACTTCCCGGACCACGCCCTCCTTCCTCCCTCCAGCCCCCCATCCCCCGTGTGGAGGATGGGGTGCAGGTGCGGGTTCGTGCACTGGGGTATGTGGCCACATTCCCCCGGACTTCCCGGCAATGCAGCTATCTCCCTGCGAGCTAAAATTCCTGCACCATCTTCTATGTGAAATTTCTCATTCATTTGGCATTCCACTCAGTCCCCACTAGGTCAGCGTTCCAACTATTATGAAAGAATCTTGTCTCCTCCCAAATTTACAAGTACAAGGATTACTCTGGCGAATCTCTCCTGTTTGTATATCCAGTGGTTCCGTGTGTCCAGGGGAATGTGGCCACATACCCCAGTGCATGAAGCCCCCACCTGCACCCCATCCTCCACACTGTGCGGCTTTGATTAAGATCCAACCTCACTTGTAGGGTCACCCACTCAGAGCCCGTTCCCAGAGGGAGCCTGTCCTGCCTCTGATGTAGGTACCCGACAGTGACCAAGGCTTACTCAGCTCGTGCTGGCCAGGGCGGCCCGAGAACTCGATGACCAGCAGCTCCTTGCCTTCGAAGCTGCGCCCGATGCTGTAGGTCGTGGCGATGTGGGCGCACCGGGTGGCCGTCCTCCTCAGCACACGCACCATCTGGGCGTAAGAGTGGTGGTCGAAGTGGATAAAGGTGGGGGGCAGGCCCGAGGGCAGGGAGTCCTCTGCCTCCAGGCCTCCTGGGGGAAGAGGCAACACGAGGGTCAGTCCACTCCCCACGCGACCTCTCCCTGGGCCCACACCCCCAGCCCCACCGCACTACGGCGACCTGAGGGTCAGGGTCCTCGGGGCACCCTGGACCACTCTCCGCCAATCTGCATTTTGATTTTTATTAAAAAAATCCCGTTATAATACCTATAACAATATCAACAGCTAATAAGAGCAGGTAACAAAGCTTAGTGCCTCATGTCACTGTGAATAAAAGCAATATGTACCCACCTAACGTGGAAAACGGTTAAAATACAGAACAGTCAACTGTGAAGGAAAAAATGTATCTACAGGGTCCTCAACCCAAAGAAAACCACTGTTTGGTGTACGTTGCCTTCAGTTTTTCTTTTTTTAATCATTAATATTTACTTGCTATTGGTAAGGTGGAAGCCCTGGCGGCGTAGTAGTTAAGAGCTATGGCTGCTAACTAAAAGGTCGGTAGTTCGAATCCACCAGCTGCTCCTTGGAAACCCTATGGGGCAGTTCTACTCTGTCCTATAGGGTCACTATAAGTCAGAATTGACTGGACGGCAATGGGTTTGGGGTTTGGTATTGATAAGGTTTTCACTGGCCAATTTTTTAGAAGTAGATCACCAGGTCCTTCTTCCTAGTCTGTCTTAGTCTAGAAGGTTCACTGAAACCTGTCTACCATGGATGACCCTACTGGTATTTGAAATACCGGTGACTTCGCTTTCAGCCTCACAGCAACACGCGAGCCACCACAGGACCACAGACTGACAGTGACACTGGCCGGCGAAAACCTTACGAACAGCAGCAGAACATTGTCTGACATTGTGGCGGAAGATGAGCCCCTCAGGTTGGAAGGCACGCAAAATTTGACTTGGGAAGAACTGTCCCCTCAAAGTAGAGTCAACCTTAATGAGGTGGACGGAGTCAAGCTTTCGGAACCTTCATTTGCTGAAGTGGCATGACTAAAAATGAGAAGAAATAGCTGCAAACTTCCACTAATGATGGGAACATGGAATGTACAAAGTATGAATCCAGGAAAATTGGAAGTCGTCAAAAACAAAACGGAACGCATACAGATTGATATCCTAGGCATTAGTGAGCTGAAATGGACTGGAATTGGTCATTTTGAATTGGACAATCATATGGTCTACTATGCCAGGAATGACAAAACGAAGAGGAAGGACATCATATTAACTGTCAAAAAGAACATTTCAAGATTTATCCTGAGGCACAACACTGTCAGTAATAGGATAATATCCATACGTCTACAAGGAAGATCAGTTCATACGACTATGATTCAAATTTACACGCCAACCACTAATGCCAAACATAAAGAAATTGAAGATTTTTACCAACTTCTGCAATCTGAAATTTATCACACATGCAATCAAGACGCATAGAAAATTACTGGTGATTGGAATGTGTAAGTTGGAAACAAACAAGAAGGATCAGTAGTTGGACCATATGGCCTTGGTGAGAGAAACGACACTGCAGATCGCATGACAGAATTTTTCAAGACCAATGATTCATTCACTGCAAATAACATTTTTCAACAACATAAACGGTGACTATACACATGGATCTCACCGGATGGGATACAAAAGAATCAAATCGACATCGTCTGTGGAAAGAGATGATGAAGAAGCTCAATATCACCAGTCAGAACAAGGCCAGGAGCAGATTGCGGAACAGACCATCAATTGCTCATATGCAAGTTCAAGTTGAAGCTCAAGAAAATTAAAACAAGTCCACGAGAGCCAAAGTATGACCTTGAATATATCTCACCTGAATTTAGAGACCATCTCAAGAATAGATTTGACGCACTGAACACTAATGCCAGAAGACCAGATGAGTTGTGGAATGACATCAAGGACATCATCCACGAAGAAAGCAAAGGTCATTAAAAAGACAGGAAAGAAAGAAAAGACCAAAATGGATTTCAGAAGAGACTCGGAAACTTGCTCTTGAACATCAAGTAGCTAAAGTAAAGGGAAGAAATGATGAAGTAAAAGAGCTGAACAGAAGAATTCAAAGGGTGGCTCGAGAAGACAGAGTGAAGTGTTATAAGGACGTGTGCAAAGACCTGGAGTTAGAAAACTAAAAAGGAAGACCACACTCAGCATTTCTCAAGCTGAAAGAACTGAAGAAAAAATTCAAGCCTCAAGCTGTAATATTCGAGGATTCTATGGGTAAAATACTGAACAACACAGGAAGCATCAAAAGAAGATGCTTCTGGTACAGAGTCACTGCACCAAAAAGAACTGGTCAACGGTCGACCATTTCAGGAGGCAGCATATGATCAAGAACTGATGGTTCTGAAGGAAGAGGTCCAAGCTGCACTGAAGGCATTGGTGAAAAACAAGAAGGGAGGGAGGGAGGAAGGAAAGAGGGAGGAAGGGAGGGAGGAGGGAAAGAAAGAGAGAGGGAGGGAGAGGGAGAGGGGATGGAGGGAAGGAGGGAGGAAGAAAGGAGGGAAGGAGGCAGTGTTTTTCCCATACTTTGGATAGCTTCCTTTGGAGAAACCCCTAGGCGTCTGGGTCAGGGGGCAGAGGTGTTAAGTGCCTCATCAGCTGGCCGGCTCTCCCACCCCCTCACTGAAGCACAGGCTCTGAGGACGCCCTGGTTACTCAGTTACTCGGTCCGGGGTGTCTCGAGCAGCCTGGCCCTCAGAGAGCAGCGAAGGGTGCGGTCCCTGCAGGCTGGCCCTGGCACAGTGAGGGTTAAGGCCTCTGTCTGAGTGGCTCACTCAACCTGTGGTTTTGTTTCAGCTCAGAATGGTTTTCGAAGGGAAGGAAAGTAGATGGAACCTGCAATCTTATGGCAGAGATGCCCAAAATAATCTGCCACAGCCAACTCCCTGGGCTCTCCCGGGGCATGTGAGTTTGCCCTGAAGCTGTCTGGGTTTCTTCCTGCCCACCCTGCCCTCACCTGGCCACCACTGCCCACGTTTCCTGCTTCTACGGGGAGGAAAAGCCCTTCTCATGCCGTCAGCCCTGCCTGCCGCCAAGTGCTCCACTGGCCCAGCACATCCACACAGCAGCCGGCGGAGTCGATGGAATCTCCCCTCTCAGAGAAGGAGCCTGAGGTTCTGAGAAGCCCCAGGATTAGCCCTGAGCTGCACGCAGGGCCGCAGAACTGAAACCCAGGGCTCACTGGAACCCAGCCCAGACGTGTCCCCTGGTGCATGTCTGTGTCCCCCTCCCATCCCCACGTCCAAGCACAAAGCCTGCGACACAGGAGGCACTCGAGTCAACCCATCCATCAGTGAATGAGTCATTGACCTGGTTCAAACTCTGCCTGCCAGGAGGGACTAAGGACATCCCTGCCATCTGTCTTCCTGAGCCTCCACTTCCCCATCCATACAATGGAGACATGACTGAGAACTAGTCTCTGCGCTGTCATGAGGCTTCAGTGGGATGGAGTGTGTGTGGCGGGTGGCATCAATCACATGGATCCGGGAGGACGAGAACCAGGAACGAATGCCTATACCCCACAGCAGGCACACACCAGCCACATGTGGCTACTGTAATTCAGGTTTCACTAACCTCAAATAAAACTAAAAATCCAGGCCTTCCGTCACACTAGCCACATCCTACATGTGACCAGTGGCCTCTGTACTGGACGGCACGGAATGGGCGTGCTGGGCAGGGCTGCTGCGAGTTAAGCCGTGTCCAGGAGGCTCGGGGCCCTGAGGCCCTTTGTGCCCGAGCTGCTCTGTAAAGCCCAGCTGGGTGGGCAGTGGGCGCACCCAAGGGGAGTCACCCCCCGGGCATTTGGCTGTGTGACGTCCAGCCCCCAAGCAGGGCTGGCTTCCCACAGCGTCACGGCCACGTGGCCTGCAGACCCACCATCACCCAGGGCTGGCTCGTCTGACGAGAAGACCCCTGTCCCGGCCGGGAGTCCAACTGCAGGCCAGAACCCTGCGTGGGATCTTTCAGGCCCCACCAGGGGTAATTACAAGGCTGTGCCCGGCAGGCCCTCCCCACCCAGACCTGGCGCACAGCCAGGGCCCTGCGGTCTCTGGAGGGAGCTGTAGTCGAGGACTCAGCCCCTGGCTGCACCAGGCAGCCACGCCCACAGTGTGTCCACACTCCCAGCCCAGGCACCTCCCCGAGACTGCCTTTGCGGGGCCTCAGCTGGGGCACCTTCCCGCTTGAGGCAGGACCTGTCCACTCCCAGCGCCTCCTCCACTCTCTCCCCTGGCTGCGGGGTCTGCAGAGCCAGGAGTCTGGTCCTGGGCTCCGGCGGCGATGTGTTCCCCTGCCTAGACCCGACCCTCGCCTGGTGCCACTCCGTGGGGGCAACACGAACCCCCGGGGAGCCGGCTCCTCTTTTGGCCTCTTGCCCGCATCACTGAGGAGCCCTGGTGGCGCAGTGTGTAAAGTGCTCGGCTGCTAACTGAAGGGTTGGCAGTTCAAACCCACCAAGCTGCTGCACGCGAGCAAGATGTGGCAGTGTGCCTCCGTAAAGATTCACAGCCTTGGAAACCCTATGGGGCAGTGCCACTCTGCCCTACAGGGTCGCTATGGGTCAGAATAGACTCCAAGGCCAGGGGTTTCTGCTGCAGTAAGTGAAAAAGTTCTGATGGGCCCCTTTGTTTTGGCCCGGTTCTCTCATGGGCCACCTGGACACCTGGTTGCCGGCCCCCGAATCCCCGGAGCACCCGCCGGCCTCAGCTTACCACGCAGCTTCTCCAGGGGGTCATAGCAACCCTCCTCGTCACGGGCGAAGTAGAGTGCGCAGTCCAGGAAGTAAGGCCAGGCCATGTCGATGGCATCGAAGGCGGGCTGGCAGGCCTTCCGAAGGTCCTCACAGACATGCCGGCAGGGCCTGCGTGCCTGGCCACCCTCGCACCGGGGTGCCAGTACGGCACAGCCCAGCAGCCGCAGGTCAGGGTTGCACTGGCCCTCGAGGAGGTGGTGCAGGACACTCAGCAGGATGTACTCGGAGCTGGCCTCCACCGCCTCCCGGGACCGCTGATTCAGCAGGGTGGGAAAGGCTGTCCGGTTGTAGGCGGCATCGCTGCACATCCTGAGTGGCAAATCCACGCAGGTGGCTGGAGGGAGGCAGAGTTGCAGTCACTCCCTCACATGCTGACCCACGCGGTCCTCATCAGACATTTACCAGGGACATACTCCATCCAGCTGACACCGCACAGCTGCAAGGAGGGGGCACTCACAGCCTGGCAGAGAAGGACCAGGGCTACTTTGGAGGGAGCTGGGGCACGCGGGACAGCCAGAGAGAGCACCTACACCTGGCTGGGTGAGCTGAGGCAGGTCCCTCTTTGAGTCTCAGCTTCCCCATCTGCAAAATGGGAACCACAGAGCCAGCCTTGCCGATGGGTACGCGAAGGGAGGCCCTGGGGGTCTGGGGTTTGCATCTACCCAGAGGCACCTTGGAAGAAAAGTCCTGGCAATCTACTTCAGAAAAGTCAGCCACTGAAAACACTGTGGACCACAGTTCTACTCTGACACACACGGGGTCATCACGAGTTGGAGTCCCCAGGTGGTGCAAAGGGTTAACACACTCAGCTGCCGACCAAAAGATTGGAGGTTCCAGTCCACCCCGAGGCTCCTTAGAAGAAAGGCCTGGCAATCTACTTCTGAAAAAACAGCTACTGAAAACCCTATGGTTTTCTGCTCCAACACACGTGGGGTCGGCATGTGTCAGAGTCGACTTGGCAGAAACTCACAGCAACACCTTACCTCATGGGGGCATTTTGAAAACTATGTCGGCTCTGAAGTCTCCATAACCCTCAGGATGGCGCCCGAGGCATGGCTGGTTCCCGGACAGAAGCAGCTGTTATTAGCAAATGTTTCTTCAAATCATTCCCTGGCGTATTCTAAATGGAGGGGCTGGATTTTTAAAAAGAGCAGGAAAAAACTGTTCCCCATACAAAAGTCAATGACAGATATAAAATGTTTTGAGTCGAGCTGTACTGAGCAGAAACAGCCAAGACAGAGGCAGGCAGACCCCGGCGTGAGCCCTCGGGCGCTCAGGGGCTGGGAGCAGGGCGGGGGACAGGAATAGGGTCTCCCAAGACCACGCAGCCAGTTCCATGCTGGAGCAGGGCCTTGCCGGCTGGTCTCATTCCCATCCACAAAGTGACAGGGGGCACCGTTGGCCCTACACCCACCCTCCGTCCATCTCAGCACCCGCCCGCCCTGGTAGCCACGGTGGCCGGAACCAGAGGCCCACGGGTGGTTTCTTGATTCTCCATCACTGCCCGCCCACCCACAGAGACTGACCCCTTGCAGCCTACAGAAGCCAGAGAGAGTGAGAACTGTGTTCCTAGACAGATCAAGAACCCTGAGACCATGCGGTCCAGTGTGGTGGCTCCGGAAATGTGGTCAGTCTGAACTGAGATGTGGTGTAAGTAGAAGCCACACACCAGATCCCAAAGAAGCAGTGCTGAAAAAGGACTGTGAAATGTTTCACTGATGTTCTGACTACATCTCATTAACAGATTGATTACATGTCAAAGCAATACCTGGGATACTCTGGATTCAATAAAATGTACTATTAAAATTAATTTTGCTGCTTTCTTATTACTTTTTCAATGTGGCTATTAGAACGTTTGAAATTAGCATTCTGTTTCTGTCGGTCTGGAAGCGGCTTTCAAGTCCACTTATGACTGTGGCATCTCGTGACCACAAGATGGAGCTGTGGTCAGCGTTTCTGCAACTGGGAGATCGATCTAAGGCTGGAAGCCTCCCTCCTGGCCGGACCGCAGAGGTCCCCTCAACTCTCCTCTAATTGAAGACAAACTTGAATAAGGCTAAGGAGGTCAGGCCATCTGCCTGTTAAAGAAAAGATGGCCCCCTTGCTTGAACTTAACTTGAATTCTTCTGAGAAACAGAACTTCTGTTAAGCACAGTTCCGGGGAAAGTTAACCAAACAATTTTTAAAATAACCAAGCTGGAAGCGAGCCGGAGGGAGGGGGAAAGGAAGACACAATGCTTAGAGGACACTGAGCTTCTGTCAAGGGTGATGGAAGAATATGGGAACAGTTAACGGGGACGGTTGAACAATGTGATGGACGTATTTAATGCCACTGAACTGTACATGAGAAGAATATTTTGTCACCTATATATTTACCACAGTAAAAAAACAAAACTAAAGTGACGAAGCTGGAAAGCACCTAAGCACAAATGATTAAGTTTCAACCAATCTATCCTTTGTGCTTAGTGCTTTCCAGCTTCATTATTTTATTTTATAATTTTTGTTTTTTACTGTGGTCAATTTTTTATTGCCAGAATGCTCCTCAGAAGCAACGGTGGTGAGACATCGTGCTTGGTAAAGTAAAGGGTCAGCGAAAAAGAGGAAGACCCTCAACAAGATGGATTGACACAGGGGCTGCCACAATGGGCTCAAACAGAGCAACGATTGTGAGGATGGCGCAGGACCGGGCAGTGTTCCGTTTTGTTGTACATGGGTCGCTATGAGTCGGAACCGACTTGACGGCACCTGAAAACAATGACAAACTAATCTATAGATCACAGACGCGAAAGTTTAACAAACCAATCTGAACCAAAGCCTTGGTTTTAGATAGCCTGCCTTCTGCCAACTGAAAATGTCAGCCAATCACCGTAATCCCCCTGGGGGAATGCCCAGCTTATAGGGCGTATATACACCAGCTGAAATTGTCACCGACAAGCTCATCTCTTCGGAGAGAAGAACCCCTGTTCGTGAACAGTCGTTCTTCAGTAAACCTGATCTGCTCATGATCTCATTTGAATTAAACTTCTTTTTGACAGTTCTGGCAGCAGAAGCAAGATCCAGAAGACCCCCCAATGAACCTAGCGAGTGACACATGCCACTACCCACAACACCCCTTGCATCCACTTGATCCCTTGCCAGCCCCAGAGTCTGAGGGGTCAGTTTCTCTGGGCTCTGAGCTCCGCTCTCTGCGTTTTGAGCTCCCAGGCTGATTGACGCTCCAGCTTGGAGCCTGGACAATACCTTGGTGAGTCACCCTTCTGTTCTGCCCCTTGCGGGTAAGGAATGTGAATCCCTGTGCCTTCAGACAGCCATTTGACGAAGATCCCAGCTTACATACTGTCGTCTTAGGGATTCTAAGCATGGGCTCCTTCTGTCCTGGATCTCCTCCTCCTCCCCCTCCTAAGACCCCTGCTTCGCACATGTTTTTCTCACTCCTGAGCTGCAGGTTTCCTGGGAAGGGGCGTCCTATACCAGGATGACCGCGATTTGCAGTGAGCACTTTGGGGAACTTTTGTTTGGTGCCCAGGTTTGGTCAGTGGTTCCCATTTGCTTTGTCCTTTTCCTCTTTGCTCACTGTCTTCTGTGTCACCATCTTGTGTTGTACTGTCTAAAAGTGTTGTTTGTCACAGGAAGAGAAGCATAGGGTAGACCACAGGCATCACCCCACAAGCCTGTGACTCGAGCCAGCCTCACAGACCGGTGAGTTTGCCGCTGTCACTGGACCTGCGTCTACTTGGACAAACTTTGCTGTGGGTCACCTATAAAACCAGAGGAGGTTCTCCTTCTGTCTAGATTTTTTTGTCCTGAGAGCTTGGCTTTGATCCAGAGAGAGCGTTCTCTCTGGTTCTCCACCCAAGGGACACAGACTGCAGGGTCTGCATTCAGAGGTGGCCGACCCTCAGGGCGGGGTGCTGAGACACGAGGTCCATAAGCATCGCATTCCTACTGACGGTTGTCGGCTCTCATGGGGTCCTCTCCACTCCCAGGGAAAAGTCCTGCTCCTTACATGGTCTCTCATCCCTAAACCTTGCACCCACCGTTTTAAAAAGGCCTAACTTCACCAAGAGTGACGTGGGCCTTCAATGGTCACTTTGGGAAACTTCTGATACAAATAAACTTGCTCATTTGAAAAGTGCACTAGAAAAAAGAGTATTACACACACCATAAAAAAAGAGTGTTCCTATTTCAATTGATATAACGAGTCCTCAACAAGACAGTGACTCTAAAATTGCTCCTCTAAAAACTTTTTTGAAGCACACAGAAGACAAGATCAAGTCCATGACTTCAGGGGGAGGGCCACGGTCCTTCTGCTCCCCCAACTGTGTGTGCGATGTCTGAGTGTGTGTGTATACTACATCTGCATGTATGTGTATGTGATGTCTGCACACATATGTATGTTATACTTATAGGAATGTGTATGTGATGTCTGTACACATACGTATGTTATA
>NW_004444047.1:3012221-3022586 GCF_000243295.1 Trichechus manatus latirostris | reverse complement strand
GTATGTTATACTTATAGGAATGTGTATGTGATGTCTGTACACATACGTATGTTATATCTATATGTATGTGTATGTGATGTCAGTATGCATATGTATATGATGTCTCTATAAATGTATATCTGTATGCATATGTATGTCTGTGTGTATATATATGTGTGTGATGTCAGTACGCACATGTATATGTCTCTATATATCTATACATGTCTGTGTGTATGTGTATATGTATGTGATGTCTTATGTATATGCATGTTATATCTGCATATATATGCATGTTATGTCTGTGATGTCTGCATGTATATGTATGTTATGTCTGTGTGTATAAGTGTTATATCTATATGTATGTGTATGTGATGTCAGTATGCATATGTATATGATGTCTATATACATATATCGGTATGCATATGTATGTCTGTGTATATGTATGTGATATCTGTATGTATATGCAAGTGATGTCTGTATGTGATGTCTGTATGTGATGTCTGTATGTATGTGTATGTTATGTCTGAATATGTATGTATGTTGTGTCTGTATGTATGTGTGTGTGATATCTGAATATATATACATGTTATGTCTGTATGGATATGTATGTTGTGTCTGTATGTATATGTATGTGTATATTTGTATGTTTATGTATATTTGTATATATGTATGTTATGTCTGTATGTATATGTAAGTTATGTCTTATGTATGTGTGTGTTATGTTTGAATGTATATGTATGTCTGTATGTATATGTGTTATGTCTCTATGTATATGTATGTTATGTCTGTATGTATGTGTTATGTTTGTATGTATACGTATGTCATGTCTGTATGTATATGCATGTCATGTCTGTGTATATGTATGTTATGTCTGTATGTACATGTATGGGCATGTCTGTATGTGTACATGTGTTATGTCTGTATGTATATGCATGTTATGTCTGTGTGTATATGTATGCTATGTCTTGTGTGTATTATCTGTTATATCTGTCTATATATATGTATATCCATATGTATATGTATGTTATCTCTGTATATATGTGTATCTTTATGTATATGTATGTGTATCTTTCTACTTCCAATGATATTCTCAAACTAGATTATAATATCCCTTCAAAGATCTTTATCTTAATTGGTTGAAAGATGAATAAGCACCTCTATAAATTGCTAACCAAAAGGTCTGTGGTTTGAACCCACTAGCCACTCCGCAGGGGAAAGATGTGGCCGTCTGCTTCTGTAAAGATCTACAGCCTTGGAAACCCTGCGGGGCAGTTATACTCTGTCCTACAGGGTTGCTGTGAGTCAGAATTGACTCAACGGCAATGGGTTTGTTTTTGTTTTTTTTTAATTCCCAGAAATTAATAAAAGTGAATTTATTCTGACAAGTTTATTTCAATAGTAATTATGTTTTAGAGTATATCAGCTTAAAGACAGTTTCCAAGATCTTTCCGGTAACTTAAACTCTTGGACTTAGACTAGGTATGCGGGATGCGTTTTGTTAAGGAAAATGAGTGTAATTTTGTCCTAAAGTAAAATGACTGATTGTCCCAGAAAGGAAAAGAGGAAAGTGTAAGATGAAACCTAAATGGATATGGAAAGTTGTAGAAGCTTGTTGTGGTCAAAGTTGACTAAGATTTGATGGGTTTATTTACAAGATTGATAAAGAGCTAGAGTATCAAATAGTTTACTGACACAAAACTAGAATTTGCATTTCGCTGTTAAAATGACAAAATTGTCTTGAATTACTGGCTCTCTCTTAGTAAGAGGCTGTAAAAAGTTATCTTTCAAAACTATAATTGAGGGCCTGACAAAAAGGAACTCACTGTCCCTTGCACTAGTCCCTGTAGCCCTCTCATCCTACCTGTTCAGAAACCCCTTGGTGTTATTATCATTTATAAGAACTTCAAGCCATAATGCTTACAGCTAGAGTGCTCCTTAGAAGCGAGGATGGTGAGACTTTGCCTCACATATTTTGGACACTGTTATCAGGAGGGACCAGTACCTGCAGAAGGACATAATGCTTGGTAAAATAGAGGGTCATTGAAGAAGAGGAAGACCCTCAATGAGATGGATTAACACAGTAGCTGCAACAATGGGCTCCAGCATAGAAATGATTGTGAGGATGGTGCAGGACTGGGCAGCATCTTGTTTTGTTGTACACAGGGTCACTATGAGTCAGAGCCAACTTGACAGCACCCCACAACAGAGCCATAAATAAGACTGTTATCCTCAGGTTCCCACTTGTGCCCAATCCAGCACCTTATCATCCCAAGTTCTAAAAGGCTCAAAATTGTTCAGAATCAACAATGTGCCTGGACAGTCATGCCCCAGGGTTTCACCAAGCCCCCACCTTACTTTTCACAGACCCTCCAACAGGACCTGCAAAGATTAAAATTCTCAAAGGAATCCACCGTAATCCAGTATGTAGAAGGCCTTCTGTTTTGCACAGTTTCCCAACTGTCAACCCTTTGCTCGGGCCTCAGAAAAATCCCAGTCAAAAACACTGAATTAATATTATTTGCTGATGGCTCTTACTTCAAAACTGAACAAAGAAAGTGTCAGGCTGGTTATGCCATGACCACTTACACTGATCTCAAAATAAAGGGAACCCTCCCAAATCACAAATCTGCCCAACAGGCCAAATTAAGCACACAAACTCAGGCTTGTCACTTAGCAAGAGATCATACTGCAAACATGTGTGCAGATAATAGATATGCTTTTAAAGCAGTACACGACTTTGGGATGCTCTGGAAACAAAGAGGGTTCCTCACCTCTACTGGAGCTTCAGTAAAAGAAATGGTCTGTTGTTGTTGTTGTTAGGTGCCATTGAGTCCGCTCTGACCCATAGGGACCCTATGTACAAAAGAAGGAAACACTGCCCGGTCCTGTGCCATCCTCACAGTCGTTGCTATGTTTGAGCCTATTGTTGCAGCCACTGTGTCAACAGGTAGCTCAATTATCAGATGATTTATTATTGCCTAAAGAAGTTGCCATTATAAAGATTGAGGCTCATACCCATAAAACAGACCCTGTATCAAGGAAATGCCTTGACTGATCACCATGCTAAATCAGCTGCCGTGCAAACCTTTTCAGCTCCCGAACAACTCTGTGTACTGCATGAAGTCCCTCTTAGTGGAATATTCCCAGGTGATTTGGGAAAGTCTCAGTCAGGAGCCTCTGGAGTTGAAAAACAAGATGGGAAGTACCAGGACTGTAAAATAAGCCTTCAAAACAGACTCTCAGCGGGCCCAGATGGCCACTTAATCATCCCAGAATCCCTAACATTGCCCGTTCTACAAGCCTTGTATGCAATCATCCACCATGGAATCCAAAACAATGATTCTTGTTATGGTCAAATGTTGGTGGGGCAGCTGCAAGAAAGCAGCACAAAGAATACGCAATCCATGCTATACTTGCCAAACTCATAACCCAAGGAAGACTCTGAAAGTCATGCCTGGTATTACACCTCAGCCAACTGGACCTTTCAAACATTTGTGAGTGGACTTTATCCACTTCCATCACCTACAGGATACGATTACATGTCAGTAATTGTTTGTTTATTTCCTGAATGGGTTGGAGCTTATCTTTGCTGAAGGCAGATACTACTACAGCAGCTAAAAGTTGCTGAAGAAAGTCCATCCTCTTTGTGGCATGCCTCCAGTTGTCTTGTGATCGAGGCGTGCATTTCATGGGAAAAATTATCAAAGAAATCTGTCATGTTACGCCAGTTTGGCAACGTCTGCATCATCCCTATCATCCACAAAGTAGAGAGTACGAATGGAGCCCTAAAACTCAAATTGGCTGGGCTCTCAGACTCTAAAGCTGCCCTGGCCAAAAGTACTTCCTTTGACACTTCAGGAAAACACGGACCCTCACCTTATGAAGTTGTGACAGGACGCCCCATGCATTTAGGATCTATACCTTACACAGACCTGGCCCTTGCAAAGGCCAACATGATTCCGTACCGCAAAGGACTAATGGACCATTTCCAGGCTTATTCCCAACAAGAGCAAGCTGCTTTCCAGGCCTTTTATCCCAAAAAATGACACGTCCCACCTAATCTTGAACGCGAAGACTTAGTGTTTTGGAAAAGGCATCAGAGGAAACTGGCACTTGAGCTCCACTGGAAAGGACCTTTCCAGGTGTTACCACCCACACAGAAGCTAAGCTCAAAGGAATAGACTCCTGGGTACACCTCTCCCACTTAGAGAGGGCCCCTCCCCCAAGGTTGGTCCTGTGAACCAGTGTCTGATTTCAAGCTTAATTTTACCAAAGATCACTGTACCCTAGAAGCAAACAACTGCCAGAAGTAGTTAGCAAGACAACAGACCAAGTAGAGGACATCACGAGGGAAACAGCTTTCTCCCAAGACAATGGATCAAGCTCATAACTGAACCTCAAACTTGGACTACACCTCGTTTAACTCTCATTGCTTTGATCATTATCTGGTGTATGCTATACTTGTTTTCCCTGTGGGAGTAAAAATCCTTGTTACTCATACCCAAGGTGCCAGAATGAGCCCATTTTCCTTAGCCTCTGCTTTCACCTAAGTTTAACCACTCATTCTTACGCATAACCTACACAAGACTTAAGTGTAGCAGGAATCTTTCCAATTGTTGCATTTGTTACCATGCAATTATAAAAGAACCACTAGGACTTGTACTCCTAGCAGAAAATTGCTCCCTCTGTTAATGAATCTTCTGGCGTGTGGGTCCCTCAGCACTGACAACAACAGATCTTCCCTCGTCCTTTCCAACATTATGTATCCCTTATGTATTTTAAGCAACCAGACTAATAGAATGTCTTTAGGACATCTACACCAAACTAAACAATGTGAACTCTCACTTGGCTTCAACTAAACCAAGTAGTCAACATGGCTACAGGATATGGTGTTGTCATTGTTAGGTGCCATTGAGTCGGCTATGACTCATAGCGACCCCATGTACAACAGAACAAAATTGCCCTGGTGGTGCAGTGGTTAACCAAAAGGTCAGAAGTTCAAATCCACCAGCCACTCCTTGGAAACCCTATGGGGCAGTTCTACTCTGTCCTATAGAGTTGCTATGAGTCAAAATCAACTTGATGGCAATGGGTTTGGTTTTTTTTTGTTTTTGCCCCTGGTGGTACAATGGTTAAGCACTTGGCTGCTAGAGGTTTAAACCCACCCAGTGTCTCCACGAGAGAAAAGACCTGGCAATCTGCTCCAGTAAAAAATTACAGCCTAGGAAACCCTATGGGCAATTCTACTCTGTCACATGGGGTCGCTATGAGTCAGAATCGACTCAATGGCACCCAACAACAACAAAAGGCCATGCATTCCTTTGGCTAATCCTCCCTCAACCTTTAATTTAGCAGCCACCAGTTATGCAGCAAGTTGTGCTGTGATGTGGCCAGACCTCCAACCACTCTTCAACCCATCCTAGCTTTAATACAAACAAAAACTTATCCTTATCCCCAGGAGGAACCTGATTATACTTTCATTGCAGACACAAACTCTACTAGACTTTGTCTACAGATTGGCAAGGACTTGGTAGATTAAGGTATTTGGTTCCAAATCTTCAATTATTAAGAGCCCTTAATGCTAACCAAGCTTCAAACCCTGGATCCGTTGCAGCAGCTTAAAAGTAGTACTCTAATTGACCCTGCTTTCGGTTCTCACTCTTTTATTCGGGCAATTTTCCCTAGTTAGGTTTATTAACAGCAATACAAGGAGGTACCTGTGCTTTAATACATGAAAACCATTGCTTTTACATAAACTCCTCTGGAATAATGGAAATTAACATCAACCAAATTAAAAAGCAACTAAAACCTATTTCACTCACTGGAAAAAAACCGACATGTTTTCCTGGACTGGTCTGTTCCTGAGATTGGGAGATTTGGTTGAATGGACCAATAGAAGACATTTTGAGAGTTCTATTAAGGGGACTTTTTCTATTCCTGGAACCCTGGTGGTGCAGTGGTTAAAGCAATCGACTGCTAACCAAAATGTCTGTGGTTCGAAACCACCAGCGGCTCCAGAGGAGAAAGATGTGGCAGTCTGCTTCTGTAGAGATTTACAGCCTTGGAAACCCTACGGGGTCACTATGAGTTGGAATGGACTTGACGCCAGTGGATTTGTTTTTTTATCCTATTCTTATTGTTGTTGTTAGGTGCCATCAAGTCGGTTCCAACTCAGAGCAACCCAGTGTACAAAACAACGAAACACTGCCGGGTCCTGCACCATCCTCACGATTGTTGTTATGTTTGAACCCGTTGTTACAGCCACTATGTCAATCCATCTCATCGAGGGTCTTCCTCTTTTTCACTGACCCTCTATCTTACCAAGCATGATGTCATCCAGTGACTGGTCCCTCTTAATAACATGTCCGAAGTACATACTGTATGTTTGTTTCACTTGCACTTTTTTCATTTTATTTTGTTGTTCTTGTTCAGAATATATACAGCAAAACATATACCAATTCAACATCCTCTACATGTACAACTTAGTGACATTGATTACATTCTTCATGCTGTTCAACCATTCTCACCCCGCCTTCTGAGTTGTTCCTCCCTCATTAACATAAAGTCACTGCCCCCTAACGTTCCTATCTAATCTTTTGAGTTGTTGTTGTCAGTTTGATCCCATACAGATAGTTCTAAAAAGAGCATAATGCTCAAGGCAGACATTTTTTTACTAGTTAAGCTAAACTACTATACAGTTTTAAGAAGACTTCAGGGGATATTTTTGGTTTAAGATTTAAAAATTATCTTAAGGCAATAGCTTCAGGGGTTCATCCAGCCTTTGTGGCTCCAGAAAGTCTGGAGTCCATGAGAATTTGAAATTCTGTTCTGCACTTTACCCTTTTGATCAAGATTCTTCTATAGAATCTTTGACCAAAATGTTCGGTAACGATAGCCGGGCAGCATCCAGTTCTTCCGGTCTCACGACAAAAGAAGTCATGGAGGCAATTAGCCACACATTCCATATCCTCCTCCAATCCCTGACTTTCCTTCTTCTATTGCTCCAGGCAAATAGAGACCAATTGCCATGCCTTGGATGGCCACTTGCAAGCTTTTAAGACCCAGGAACTATGCAACAAACTAGGAGGTAGAACAGAAGCACTAAATCACTTGTCCTTTTCGTTGTACTTCTATAGTAACCTGACTGACCAAACCTCCACCACCTATTGTACAATGGCAGTTAATCTCAATGAAATGCGAGAACAAACAGAACGTGTCTATGTAACCAGAACACAAGAACAAGATGAACACGTATGTGTAACTGTAACTGTTCCTTAACCAGAGACTCACTTTCTCAGAAGGATCCCAAGCTCTTTAAAATAGTAATCCTCCTCGCTTAAGGAATTTAAAGTTCAAATGAACCAGCTGAAGAAACCATAAGACAACTAACTCAACATCAGATTAAGACTAACAGACATCTTACAAGTGCTGGTATTCGAGAGTGGTCACATCCCAAGGAAGATTAGGAAGATGACCAAAAGGAGGATATTGTTAAAGGAAAAAATGGCCCCGTGTTTGAACTCAACTTGAACCCTTTGAAAAAACTGAGAACTTCTGGTAAGGATAGTTCTGGGAAAAGTCAGCTAAACACGCTTAAATAACAAAGGTGCAAAACAGCTAACCACAAATGATTAAGTACAGTTCAGCTTATTTACAGACCCACAAGTTTAATGACTCAATCCAACTGAAGCCCCACTTTTAGATATCCTTCTGCCAACTGAGCAAATGTCAACCAATCACCATAACTTCCCTTTTTGAAAGCCCATTTGTGCAGAAACACCCTAATTGAACTGTGTACATATTGTTGTTGTAGTCTGCTGCCATTGAGTTGGCCCCAACTCATGACGACCCCATGTGTTACAGAGCAGAACTGTTCCATCGGGTTTTCTTGGCTGTGATCTTTACAGAAGCAGCTCACAAGGCCTGGTCTTCCACGGAGCTGCTGGGTGAGTTCAAACCACCAACACTGGGGTTAGCAACCAGTGACAAACCACTTGTGCCACCCAGGCTCCTTAACCAAAAATCCCAAACCAAACTCATTGCCATCAAGTCGGTTCCAACTCATAGCGACCCTATACGACAGAGTAGAACTGTCTGGTAGGGTTTCCAAGGAGCAGCTGGTGGATTTGAACCGCCAATCTTTTGGTTGGCATCTGAGCTCTTAGTCAATGCACCACCAGGGCTCCAGGCTCCTTAACCAGCTAAAACTGTAATCTGACAAGCTCCTCTCTTCAGAGAGGAGACTTCCTGTTCACAAACGGTTGTTCTTCAATGAACCCTACCTGCTCATGACCTATTTTGAATTAAATTTCCTTCCGACATGCCCAAGGCCGCTAAGAAGGGAGTAAAGGAGTCAGGATTTGAACCCCGACCTGCCTGCCCCCTAAGAGCATTCAATTTGCCCCAGACCAGGCTCCCTGTGAAGATCTGGAGTCCTCCACCAGGCAAAGGAGCTAGGCAGGGGGGACTTGCTCTGAGCCACTATGACACACAAGACAAGGCCATAGCCGTCCTTGGACATAGGAGCCTGGACTCAAACTACCCAGCCCTGCCCACTTCAGTCTGTGGTCTGGAAAAAGAACTGGCTCCCCGGGAGCCTCCATTCTATCTGTAAGGAGTGCAGACTGGGCTGGATGGAGGGCTGATTCTATAAACGGTCTCTGGTGCTACCTCCATGCCACCCTGCCCAGCCCTCAGAGACAGGGGCTCACAACGAGATGAAAAGAGGTGGCCTGTGGCTGCACAAGTCCAGAGGAGAGAGGATGCACATCTCGCTGTGAAAAGGGCAGGTCAAGGGAGGCTTCCCAGAGAAGGGGCCCTGGTATCTGAGAAGTCTGATTCTAGACAGCGTTTCCAGGGATCTCAGAGATCCAGGGCAGGTCCACCTATGACAGCGCTCAAGTTCCATCCACATCTCCACGCATGTGTATGTGCACACACACGTGCGCACACATGTATACACACATGTGCACACATACACACTTGTGCATGCTGCACGCATGCACAAACACACGCACATACATGCACACACATGCACGCACATAAACGTCACGTGCACTTACATGGGCACATGACGTATGTACACACGCACTCACATACTCATGTGCACACGTGTACACGCACACGGACACACTCACAGACATCCTGCCTGACCCAGGCCATCCTGCAGAACACACTGGAAAAGGGGAGGGCCAGGCCGGGGGCGGGGGGCCAGGCCAGGGGCAGGGCCAGGCTCAGGGGGAGGGTTGGGGGAGAGGGAGGGACACGCTGAGGGGGAGGGCCAATCTGAGGGGGAGGGGGAGGGGGAGGCTGAGGGGGAGGGGCAGGTTGAGTGCGTACAGGGTGAGGGAGTAGGATAGGGTGAGGGAGTGGGACAGGCCGAGGGGGAGGGCCAGGTGAGGGCGGGGGCCATGCTGAGGGGGAGGATCAGGCTGAGGGGGAGGATCAGCCTGAGGGGGAGGGCCAGGCTGAGGGGAGGGTACAGGCTCAGAAGGGGGGGCAGCCTGAAGGAGACAGGAAGAGGCAGGCATCACACAACGAGGAGGGTGTTTTTCTCCAGCCTCATCCACCAGGAGGGTCCCAGGGAGTTCTCAGGTGTCTCCAACCAGCATTCAGATTCCAAACCTGACACCCCAGGCCCCTGCGCCCCAGGGGACCCCAGCTCCCAGGATCACAGGTGCCTCCTGGTGATAGGACCCTGAAGACGGTGGGCTAGCTGTATCCCCCACGTTTAAATACCCCGGGAAACTCCAGGAGGGGAGGGGCTGCCCAGAGCTTCGGGCGCCAGCAGGAACGCCAGCCCCTTCCCCACGCCTCCGCCTTGAGCAAGCTCTCAGCTCAGGCGAGAAACGCCTCCAGAAGGTCCCTGGGTCCCTCTCCCTGACCCGCCCCCCCAGGAGCGCCCACTCTGGCAGGGCACCGTACCCCCTTCCAGGCCCTCGTCCCCACTTCCGTAGACGTTGAGGTCTACATCACAAGCCCAGTGGGGAGGGAGGGAGGGAGGGGTCAGGAGTTCGCGTCTGCCCAGATGCCGCCTGCTCCTGTTAGGACCTGGGACCTGGAACCGCCGCCCCCACCCCCACCCTCCTGCGAAGCCCTGGCACCTGCTCACTAGGACCCGCCTGCAGGGGCGCCCAGCATGCAGTACCCTGACCGAGAAAGACCCCCCGCCCCTGCCCGGCACGGCGCCCCTGCGAGGTCCCCGACTGCCCACCGCGCTCCGTGGCGCAGGGAGCCTGGCGCAGACAAGAGGTCATCCGACTGTCCACGATCGCACGGTGCCACTTTGGAGACACTCTCGCCCGGGCCATAGGCGGGTGACCGACGGGGAGAGTGCCGGGGGCCGGGGCGACCGGGGCGGGCCCTGCCTTACCGGCGGGGTCCTGC
>NW_004444047.1:3007718-3012046 GCF_000243295.1 Trichechus manatus latirostris | reverse complement strand
GCTCCCGCCCAGGCAGGGGGGCCCCCCGCGGACCGCGGAGTCGGGTTACAGCGGCCGCGCCAGAAACCTGAGCAAGGACCGACAGACAACCGGCAGCTCTCCGGGCGCACGGCGCCCCGCCCCCAGCCCGCCCCTTCCCCCATGCCAGGAGATGTCCCGCCCCCCATCCTGGCCCCGCCCCCTCCATGGAGGTGCCCCTCCTCTCAGCTCAGCCTTGCCCCTCCAATAGGATGTCCCACCCCTCAACCACTCCGAGTGGGTGCCCCACCCCTCCTTGGGTCTCAGTTTCCCCACTTCCCACCTGAGGGGGCAGGACCTGGTCTCCACACTCCCTGCGGATCCTGCCTAAAATCCCTGACTCAGGACGGATTTAGGGGCGGAGGCCAGGGTCCTGGCCTCAGCGCTGACGCCCACACCCACCCCCAAGCTGTGAGCAGGGCCAGGTCACCGCGCTCAGATCCTGGGTAGGAACGGGGAGGGACGTCCTCTCGGCACCTCCGACGCTCCTCCAGGATGTGGCCTCACTGGGAAGGTCCCTGTGGAGGGAACGTTTAGGCAAAGGGGAAGACAGGCTGCTCCTGGTGCCCGGGGCCACCCCGACCTTTCGGAGCCCGCGTCCGCCGGCACCGTGGGGAGAAGTCCCCCTGGTTTGCTCACCAGCAGGGCCCAGCAGGGAGCCGGCACGTCCTTGGCAACTCGTCTAATGACTGAGTCGGGCCCTGGTAGTGGAGTGACGGCTTAGAGGCGTAGAGGGCGGGAGTCTCCCATTCCTGCTCCGTCCCACTCCCCCCTAAATCTGGGAGCAGAGGTAGGCCCTGAGAGAGGGGAGCCCAGTGCAGACCCCACCTGCCTGGGGGTGACCCGTGAGGCTCGGGCTCCTGGACGGCACCTCCTGTCTCTGAGCTGTTGCCTGCGTTGCCCGTAGCCACCTGGGCAGGTGGGAGGGGGGAGGCCCAGGAGCCTGGCCAAAGCGGAGGGCAGGGCAGTGTTGACCCTCAGCTCACTGTCTGCCCAGAGCTCCCCTCTCTGCCGAGGGCAGGACTGCTCTGGGGTTCAGCCAAGTCTTTGAAGCCATCCCCCCCCCCCGCCCCACAGAGCTGGACTCCTACCTGCCGGCAGTTCTCAGACCTATGTGCACACTGTATGCGCACCTGTGTGCACATGCCCCGGGGACAATGCCAGAGGACACCTGGGTCCACAGCCCAGCGAGGTGACCCGGCCGGGTCCCTTACCTGCTGGGACCTTGGCTTTCTCAGCCCAGAGGGCAGCTGGCCTGGACAGTCTCCAGGCAGCACCCCGAGGTCAGTGCACCCTGCACCAAGACCACTGAGGCTGAAGACTCTGGAGAAGCCGCTCGACCCAGAGGGCGGGGATGCCAATCAGGGCACACACTGTGCAGCAGGTCACCTGCCTGGGGGTGACCGATGAGGCTCCTGGACGGCACCTCCTCCCTCCTGAGCTGCTACCTGCATTTCTCGGAGTCACCTGGCACCGAGGTGACTGCCACTAGCACTGGGGGAGCTGCGGATTCTGAGTTGCACATTCCCGCACCAGCCCCACCCTCTCTGTCCTTGGACCACGACCTCATCCTTCCAGAAGCACCTTGCCAGTCTCCGGGGGGCTCCGCCGATCTGGTACCACGTTCCTGTAAGTCCCCTTCTCAGGGTTTCTGGCCCAAGTTGGGGGGGGGGGTGCGCATCCAGATCACTCACCTTCTTTCACGCCAGCCAGTGGGATCAGGCCGCTCACCTTCTGTCTTAGTCATCTAGTGCTGCTATAACAGAAATACCACGAGTGGATGGCTTTAACAAAGAGAAGTTTATTTTCTTACAGTCAGGTAGGCTAAAAGTCCAAATTCAGGGTGTCAGCTCCAGGGGAAGGCTTTCTCTCTCTCAGCCCTCTCATCAGTGTTCCCCCCGGAGTAGGAGCTTCTGGGCACAGGGACCCCGGTCCAAAGGACGCGCTCTGCTCCCAGCACTGCTTTCTTGATGGTATGAGGTCCCCAACTCTCTGCTTGCTTCCCTTTGCTTTTATCTCTTGAGAGATAAAAGGTGGTGCAGGCCACACCCCAGGGAAACTCCCTTTACATTGGATGTGACCTGGGTAAAGGTGGTGTTACAATCCCACCCTAATCCTCTTTAATGTAAAATTACAATCACAAAATGGAGGCCAACCACACAATTCTGGGAATTATGGCCCAGCCAAATTGATACACACATTTTTGGGGGGACATAATTCAAACCATGACACCTTCTTTCACTCCAGCCAGTGGGCGCATTCTCAGGCGGAGCTATGTCCCTTCCTCCTGAGCACCGAGGTAGACACAGGGGTTCCTTGTTGCCCCCCACCTCAGACAGGGTGAGCTCTCACGGACCCTCCCCAGAGCCTGCAGTCCTGTGGGGCCCAGCTCTACACGGGCGTCCCCTGTGGCATCCTCCTCCGGGGATTTCTGAGCCACGCGGAAATAATGATACACCTTCAAGTCAAAGGCAATCTAGACTTGATGAAATAGTGTTTGCTATCCTTTGAGACCCAGGGAGCAGACCCAGGATAAACACCTCCAGGACCAGGCCCCTGCCTCCACAAATAAATTGGTAGGTGTAACTTCTAACCCAAGGCCCCTCAGCCAAGAGAGCACGCTCTTCACATCACAGGATGGGGGTCACCCTTCCCTTGGCCCTATGGCACCAAGCCAAGGGGGAAGAAAGAGGTGCCAAGTCCCCCCACCCCATAGCGGGCCCCGTCCAGTGACCCACCTGACGATGGCCACCTCCACCCGCCCTCCCCCAAGAAACCTCGGGACGCTGGCCTGCCCGGCGTGTGGGAAGGCATTCTTTTTCCTGTTTTCTCAAAGAAATGAGACACGGTTTGAAAAAACTGTTTACTGGCTCACAACTTTCCTGAGACACATCGTTTTGCAATACATTTAAGTTCCAGTGAAAAGTCTTTTTCAAATTAAAAAGAGACCGCAAGCCCAAGGCAAAAGAGAGCCCAGCAGCTGATGGAGGGGGCAGAAAGAATGTCCTAGAATGCCTGGTATTAAAGCAGCTTCTTCTAAAGCAAACGCAGGGGGTGCGTGCACTCCCCTAGGAGGCACGCACGTGGGTGGTCTTTTAGAAGCTCCGTGGGGGCTTTGGGGATACAGTCTCCATCTGTTACGAGCAACCTTGCCTCTTTTTAACCATCGCGCTTGCCAACAGCACAGGGTACACGTATTTCCTTGAATGCGTTTCAGGTCGTAACAGCAGATTTCAACGTGGCAGGGACTTGGAAATACAGCCTGGCAGCCCCGCTGGTTGGGGTGTTTCTGCTGCCCCAGCAAAGTTCCCAGGAAGGAGGTAGGGCGCAGCGTGCCAGTCACAGGCTGAACTCAGGAGTTTGGAACAAAGAGACCAGACCAAGCTGACTCCCTAGGGAACTCTCACCTGGGGGCGCCTGGGGAAGGGTGCTGGGGGGCTTTAGGTCTACATCACATGCCTTTTGTGAACCAAAGGAAGCAAATTCTTCAACCGGATTTCACACCTGGAATTCCCAGGGATATTTTGAATGAACTGGTGGGGTTGTTTTCTTTTCTTCCCTCCCCCACCCACCCCCGCCCCCCGCATCTGATTTTAACTATTGCCCAATCACAAGCATGTCCTGGGTGGCGCAGTTTGCACTTGACTACTAACCAAAAGGTTGGCAGCTCAAATCCATCCAGCAGTACTGCAGAAGAAAGGCCTGGTGATCTACTTCCATAAAGATTACAGCCAAGAAAACCCTATGGAGCAGTTCTACTCTGTAGCACATGGGAATCAACTCGACTGCCAAGGGTTTGGGTTTTGGGTTTTGACCGCGTGCTTACGGTTATGATTATTCCTAAGAATAATTTCTTCTATTTGAATCGTGGTTTCTAATTTACAAACACTTTCAAACATCTCTTGCTGGAGGGTTTGCAGTCAGCCCAAAGCAGTCAAACAATACCCCGATATTTAAAAGGAATTTGTCACCCTGGCTCCACTAGGCTCTGGACTGTCCGGAACAAGCCAACTGGCCAGCAGGAGCTGAGAGCTGCGCGCAGGGGCTTTGAAGAACGAAGCCCCTGGAGGGACAGAGTGTGGAGCCTGCCGCTCCCTGTGCCCCTGTGCCCAGGGCATGTAGCCCACCCTTCACTCTACATGGGAGGAGCCTGAGCTTGGAGAGTGAGGAGAGCAAGTCATGACCTGACTGAGGAGGGGCATGTGCTCACTCACCCACCCAGTCACTCATCCACTTATTCACTCACTCACTCACCCAGTCACTCATTCACTTCTTCACTCACTCACTCACTCACCCAGTCACTCATTCAC
>NW_004444047.1:2994190-3007579 GCF_000243295.1 Trichechus manatus latirostris | reverse complement strand
CTCACTCACTCACCCAGTCACTCATCCACTTATTCACTCGCTCACTCACTCACCGAGTCACTCATCCACTTATTCACTCACTCACTCACACAGTCACTCATTCACTTATTCACTCACTCACTCACACACCCTCTCACTCATTCACTTATTCAGTCACTCACCCAGTCACTCAGTCACTTATTCACTCACTCACTCACTCTCTCACTCACCCAGTCACTCATTCACTATTCACTCACTCACTTACACACCCACTCACCCAGTCACCCATTTGTTTACTTATTCACTCACTGATTCATTCACTCAGTCATCCATTCACTCACTCACCCACACATTCACTCACTCACTCATTCACTCACTCATTCACTCATTGATTCACTCATAAACTCACTCACTCATAAACTCATTCATTCACTCACTCAGATGGCAAAAGCTGTGTGTCATCTTGGCTGGGCCATGATTCTCAGCGGTTTGGCAGTTATGTAATGATGTAATTTGGGAGTTATGTGATGATGTAGTCATCCTCCATGATGGAATCTGATGTGATCAACCAATCAGTTGTAAGAGGAGTTTCCTCGGGCATGTGGCCTGCATCCAATATATATATGGACATTCTGGCAAAGCTTTCTGGCTTGATCTGGATCCTACATCTGACTTGTCATCATTGGACCTCCGGTTCTTGGAACTTCAGCAAGCTGACTGCTGTATTGTCTGGTAATCTTGGGATTAGTCAGCCTCAGCAGCCTGTGAGCCAGCAGCTTGCAGTCTTACCTGCTGTCATGGATTGAATTGTGTCCCCGCAAAATATCTGTCAACTTGGCTAGCCTGTAATTCCCAGTATTGTGTAATTGTCTACCGTATTCTCATCCAAAGTGATTTTCCTGTGTGTTGTAAATCCTGTCTCTATGATGTTAAAGAGATGGGATTAGCAGCAGTTATGTTGATGAGGCAGGACTCAATCTACAAGATTAGGTTGTGTTTTAAGGCAATCTTTTTTGAGATATAAAAGAGATAAGTGAGCAGAGAGACATGGGGACCTCATACCACCAAGTAAGCAGTACCAGGAGCAGACAGCATCCTTTGGACCCAGGGTTCCTGTGTGGAGAAGCTCCTAGAACGAGGACCTCCCTCCAGAACCAACAGAGAGAGAAAGCTTTCCCCTGGAGCTGACACCCTGAATTTGGACTTCTAGCCTACTAGACTGTGAGACAATAAACTTCTGTTTATTGAAACCACCCACTTGTGGTATTTCTGTTATAGCAGCACTACATAACTAAGACACCTCTGATCTTGGATTTGTCAGCTCCCACAGACCATGAGCCAGTGGCCTGCCGTCTGACCTGAAGACCTTGGATTCATCAGCACTTGCAGCTACATGAGTCAGGAGAAGCCTACAGCCTGAAGCCTGACCCACGGACTTGGGACTTGCCAGCCTCCACAACCACGTGAGCCATTTACTTTATATATACTGAAAAACACAGGAAGCATCAAAAGAAGATGGAAGGAATACACAGAGTCACTGTATCAAAAAGAATTTGGCAATGTTCAATCATTTTAGGAGGTAGCATATGACCAGGAACCGATGGTACTGAAGGAAGAAGTCTAAGCTGCACTGAAAACATTGATGAAAAACAAGGCTCCAGGAACTGACGAATACCAATTGAGATGCTTCAACAAACAGATGCAGCACTGGAAGTGCTCACTCTTCTATGCCAAGAAATTTGGAAGACAGCTACCTGGCCAATCGACTGGAAGAGATCCATATTTATGCCTATTCCAAAGAAAGGTGATCCAACAGAATGCAGAAATTATTAAACAATATCATTAATATCACAAGCAAGTAAATTTTGCTGAAGATCATTCAAAAGTGGGTGCAGAAGTATATCAACGGGGAACTGCCAGAAATTCAGGCTGGATTCAGTTTACAGACCCACAAGGCCTTGAATGAAGGGGAGGCTGAGTCCCCTGGAGGAAGGACCCCGCTACGCTGCCAAAAATTTATACTGTTAATCTTTCTCCCAGCCTTCCCCAAAGGGATATACAGTCTTTTATGAGAGTGACTGTTCATTAAGGGAAAGGAAATAATTAGACTTTCTGGGGATTACTGGATACTGGCTTTGAGCTGACACTAACTCCAGGAGACCCAAAACATCACTGTGGCCCACTAGTCAGAGTGGGGATGTATGGAGGACAGGTTATTATTGGAGCCTTAGCTCAGGTTCAGCTCACAGTGGGTCCAGTGGGTCTCTGAACCCATCCTGTAGTGATTTCCCCAATTCCAGAATGCATAATTGGAATAGATGTAGTCAGCAACTGGCAGAACCCCCACATTGGATCCCTGACAAGTGAACTAAGTTACCATGGTAGGAAAGGCTAAGTGGAATCCATTATAACTGCCCCTACCTAGGAAAAGGAAGCCCTGGTGGCACAGTGGTTAAGAGCTCAACTGCTAACCAAAAGGTAGGCAGTTAGAATCCACCAGGCTCTCCTTGGAAACTCTATGGGGCAGTTCTACTCTGTCGTATAGGGTTGCTATGAGTCGGAATTGACTCAATGGCAACTGGTTTGGTTTGGTTTTGGTTACCTAGGAAGATAGTAAACCAACAGCAATACTACATTCCTGGAGGGATTGCACAGATTACTGCCACCATCAAGGACTTGAAGGATGCAGGGGTGGTGATTCCCACCACATCCCTATTCAATGCGCCTATTTGGCCTGTGCAGAAAACAGATGGATCCTGGAGAACGACAATGGATTACCATAAACCTAACCAGGTGGTGACTCCAATTGCAGATGCTATTCCAGATGTGGTTTCATTTCTTAAGCAAATTAATACATCTCCTGGTAACTGGTATGCAGCTATTGAGCTGGCTAATGCCTTTTTCTCCATACCTGTTTAGAAGGACCACCAGAAGCGGTTTGCCTTCAGCTCGCAAGGCCAGCAATACACCCTTACTGACCTACTTCAGTGGTATATCAACTCTCCAGACTTATGTCATAATTTACTCAGCAGGGACCTTGATTGCCTTTCCCTTCCACAAGACATCACACTGGTCCATTACACTGATGACATTATGCTGATTGGGCCTGGTAAAGAGGAAGTATCAACGACTCTAGACTTATTGATAAGACATTTGCATGCTAGATGGTAGGAAATTAATCCAACAAAAATTCAGGCACCCCCGCCTCAGTGAAATTTCTAGGGGTCCAGTTGTGTAGGGCATGTCGAGATATTCCTTCTAAAGTGAAAGGTAAGTTATTGCATCTGGCTACTCCCACAACTAAAAAGGAAGCACAATGCCTAGTGGGCCTCTTTGGATTTTGGAGGCAGCATATTCCTCATTTGGGTGTGCTACTCTGGCCTATTTATCAAATGACTTGAAAAGCTGCTAGTTTTGAGCATGGCCCAGAACAAGAAAAGGCTCTGCAACAGGTTCAGGCTGCTGTGCAAGCTGCTCTGCCACTTGGGCCATGTGATCCAGCTGATCCAATGGTATTTGAAGTGTCAGTGGCAGATAGAGATGCTGTTTGGAGTCTTTGGCAGGCCCCTACTGGTGAATCACAGCACAGACCCTTAGGATTTTGGAGCAAAGCTATGCCATCCTCTGAAGATAACTACTCTCCTTTTGAGAAACATCTTTTGGCTTCTTACTGGGCCTTAGTAGAGACTGAACACTTAACCATGGGACACCAAGTCACCATGCGGCCTGAACTGCCCATCATGAACTGGGTGTTGTCTGACCCACAGAGTCATAAAGTTGGACATGCACAGCAGCACTTTATCATTAAATGGAAGTGGTATATACGAGATTGGGCCCAAGCAGGACCTGATGGCACAAGTAAGTTGCATGAGGAAGTAGCCCAAATGCCCATGGTCTCCACTCCTGTCACATTACCTGTCCTCTCCCAGTCTGCAACAATGGCCTCATGGGGAGTTCCTTATGATCAGCTGACTGAGGAAGAGGAAACTCATGCCTGGTTTACAGAAGGTTCTGCACAATACGCAGGCACCACTCAAGAGTGGACAGCAGCAGCACTACAGCCCCTTTCTGGGACCTCCCTGAAGGACAGTGGTGAAGGGAAGTCCTCCCAATGGGCAGAACTTCGAGCAGTGCACCTGGTTGTTCACTTTGCTTGGAAGGAGAAATGGCCAGACGTGCAATTGTATACTGGTTCATGGGCTGTGGCCAATGGTTTGGCTGGATGGTCAGGGACTTGGAAGGAATATGATTGGAAAATTGGTGACAAGGAGGTATGGGGAAGAGGTATGTGGATAGACATCTCTGAATGGGCCAAAGAAGTGAAGATATTTGTGTCTCATGTGAATGCTCGCCAAAGGGGTGACCTCAGCAGAAGAGGATTTTAACAATCAAGTGGATAGGATGACACGTTCTGTGGAAACCAGTCATCCTCTTTCCACAGCCACTCTTGTCATTGCCCAATGGGCTCATGAGCAAAGTGGTCATGGTGGGAGGGATGGAGGTTAGGCATGGGCTCAGCAACGTGGACTTCCACTACCAAGGCTGACTTGGCTACAGCCACTGCTGAATGCCCAATCTACCAGAAGCAGAGACCAACACTGAGTCCCCAGTATGGCACCATCCCACAAGGTGATCAGCCAGCTATTGGGTGGCAGGTTGATTACATTGGACCACTTCCATCATGGAAAGGGTAGTGTTTTGTTCTTATTGGGATAGACACTTACTCTGGATATGGATTTGCCTTCCTTTCACACGATGCCTCTGCCAAAACTACCATCCATGGATTCACAGAATGCTTTGTCCACAGTCACAGTATCCCACACAGCGTCGCCTCAGATCAAGGGATTCACTTCACAACAAATGAAGTGCGGCAAGAGGCCCACGCTCATGGAAATCACTGGTCTTACCATGTTCCCCAGCATCCTAAAGCAGCTGGCTTGATAGAACGATGGAATGGCCTTCTAATGACACAATTATGATGCCAGCTAGGTGGCAACACTTTGCAGGATTGGGGAAATGATTCCAATTACCACACCACCACACTCCTCAACACGCTGCTGCCTCCCTGCACCACACCTCTGCCCCCCGCACCACACCGCTGCCCCCGAGCTGCACTTCTGCTCCCCCACACCACTGGGCCCTCAGTGTGTCCACTACAGAGGTCACTCTGTCCTGAGAGTGGTTGTGGGTGGAGGCTTGGTGCAGACCCCTCCTCAGCAGCTGGTTGACGCAGGCAGGATGTGGCAGTAACCCCTGGTGGAGCAGGGCATGCACGAAGGTGCTGGTGGCTGCCTTGCTGAATGCCAGCTCCCATTCAGGACGCCCCGGTGAGTGGTGACAGTGACAAAGGGCGGGAGCCCACCAGCCTGTGAGGGAAGGTGAGCAGGGACTTCACCAACAGGGATGATACACACACCCGCTTTGCTCCAGAGGTTTGGAAGGTTCTAGAACCACGGGCTTGAATTCAACTTACTGTCCTGACACTAGCCAAGGGGTTGTGTGCAAGCTCTGAGGCTCAGGCTTCTCTTCTGTAAAATGGGATAACAGTGCCAACCTTTTGGGTTGTTGTAGGATCAAGAGAGATAATAACCAGGCACAGAGGAAACCAGTAGCCATGGAGTCAACAGTGACTCATGGTGACCACATGTGTGTCAGAGTAGAACTGTGCTCCATGGGGTTTTCAGTGGCTGATTTTTCAAAAGTAGCTGACCAGGCCTTTCTTCCTAGGCACCTCTGGGTGGACTCAAACCTCCAACTTTTTGGTTAGCAGCTGATCTCATTAACCGTTTCACCACCCAGGGACTCCAGCACATAGTAGGTGCTCAGTAAATGGTAGCTTGATACTTGGGTGCCACAAAAGGTTTGTGCTTGACTCCTAACCTAAAAATTGGTTGTTCAAACCCACCCAGAGGTGCCTAGGAAGAAAAGCCTGGCGATCTGCTTCCGTGAAGACTACATCCAAGAAAACCCTATGAAGCAGTTGTCCTCTGTAACACACGGGGTCGCCATGAGTCGGAATGGACTCAATAGCGAGGGGTTTGGTTTTGGTTTTTTATTATCATTGGCGTTATTTCAAAGCTCTTTCTCCACCATTCTCTCGTTTGGCGCAGCCTGGTGAAACAAGTGCTCTCGGAAGCCTTCTGTGTTATGAAGAGGTCGAGTGATGTCCCTGAGGCCGCTCAGCAGGTAAATGTCAGAGTTTGGTCTCATCAAGCCTCTGGGTCTGCATCCAGGGTTTTCTCGCCGATGCCAGTGCAGACTTCTCATGAGGGGGGGAGGCTGGACACATGAAGCCAGTAAACCAAAGACCTGTTGCCATCACGTCGATTCCTACTCATAGCGACCCTAAGGACAGAGTAGAATTGCCCCACAGGCTTTTCTTGCCTGAAATCTTTACAGAAGCAGATCACCAGATCTTTCTCCCATGGAGCCACTGGTGGGTTCAAACTGCCAACCTTTCAGTTAGCAGCCCAGCGCTTAACAGTTTGCACTACCAGGGCTCCTTAGACAGATTCAGTAGAGATGGTTTTTTCCCTCCTCAGTCTACAAAACAAACATTTATTAGCTCATTCTACTTGCTTTGTGACCTTGACAAAGTCCCAGCTCTTTGTCCCTTCAGATGTTGTGACCATCAAGGATTTTCTCAAGAAAGATGTGACAATATCCTAGAGCTAGCCTCTGACAGCTTGTGGCCATTTAGATTTAAAGTTAATTAAGATGAAATAAAATTGAAAATTCCCTTCCTCACTCGTATGAACCGTATTTCAAGCATCAGTTAGGCACAGGTGGCTAATGGCTACTGTATTGGTAGGCAGAGATATAGCACGTTGCCATTGTCCCAGAAAGTTCTATTGCACAGCCACGTTCTGGAGCAGTTCTGCTCCTTGAGGGGCACCTGGTAATGTCCGGAGATGTTTTTAGTTGTCAGCAGTGGGGGGTGGGTGTTACTGGCGTCTAGTGGGTAGAGCCCAGGGATTCTGCTAAACATCCTACAAATGCACAGGACAGCTCCCATAACAAAGAATTATCTGGCCCAAAATGGAAATAACGCTGAAGCTGACAAGTCTTGCTCTAGAAAAATTCTACATGAAAATAAGTATATGACCCAGGAGTGAACATAACACTGTGGCTGAAGAAGCCAGGCTTGTTCACTACTCCTTTATAATTTCACAATTAAATCCCTGCGCCTGATCCATGTGCAGGAGCTCCTGAAACCCCAGCACCCACCCCTTGCATGCATGCATGTGCACACACTTGCACACATACGCAGGATAGTCCGATAAACAGCTGGCTCGTGGGAGAGAACCAGGTGTTACCTGTGTCCACGCTCGAACCTGTGCAGTTTCCGAAGAACCTGAGGCCTGTGCCAGGCTCACATGGGCAAGGACAGGGCCCGTGACCCACAAGAAGCCCAGCTTGGTGTCCCTGAGCCAGGTAGGATTCTGAACTCTGATTCCGAAGCACTTCGAAGGGAACTTGGCCAGGGCAGTGGGGGACAAGTGGTGAGGGAAGGGAAGGTCCACTGCAGTCCGAGTGGAAGCCTCTTCCCGACACACCTAATAACCCAAGGAACGCAATTGGGAGGACAGACAACCTTCCAGATAGACAGGCGACTTCACAGGGCAGAGCACCGAGAGAACACTCCTCACACCTGCCATGAGGGGCCCGTTATCCCCTTCACCGGGGTGGGGGCCCGGGCGGGTCCCCAGCTCCTCCCTGGGATGCCCCTCAGCCCGCCCCTGGATTCTCCCCTCTGTCATCACCAGCAGGGAAACTCTGGCCAGCTCGCATCCCGCAGCACTTTCATCTGCCCCTCCAGATGCTCTGGTGCCAGTCCCCGCCCGGAGTTCTCCCTGCCACTGGCCTGTCCGCTCAGCTCTGCAGCCTCAGCCCCATGGAGGCTCCAAGGCCCACCAGGAGACAGGCTCATCTCCCCTCCCCACCCTCAGAGGCCGAGTCCCTTACTGTCTCCATCTTACAAACGAGAAAACAGCCCAGTGCTGGAGAAGGCTGGAGCAGGTCCCAAGCTGCCTGTGAGGATCTGAGCCTGCGGTCCAGTTAGAGAGCCCAGGAGACCCTTGTATGAACAAACTCAGCAGCCTAGCACCCCGTGCCCAGGTCCCTCCCATCGGGCAGCTGGCGAGGGCCATAGGTGACCAGGTCCAAGGAGACTGAGGACCGCCAGCTCCTCTGTCAGGGTGTAGTTCTGTGGACGGCTGGACAAAGGGGGATGGAGAGTCCCCAGGGGCTGACCACTGGGGCTCCTGGCCACGGGATGAGGGCCCCAGAGTGCCGTAGGCAGAAGCACAGTCCCTCTCAGCCACAGTGCTGTGACAGTGTCCAAAGTAGCCCTTTACGTGGCAGCCCCCAATCATCTGTGCACTCCTCCAGGGTAGGGCCTGGCCTGACCAGTGTGCACAGACAAGTCTGTGCGGACACCCGGGAGCGGAAGCTGGAGAAAACGCTGGGCGTGCGAACCCCTGGGGCAGGGGATGGGTGGCAGGTGGCTCGGCCACAGGCTCCTGCCGGCCCACTCCCGGGAGCCCCTGGGCTGAGCGGGCGCTCGAGGCCACCTAGGGTGCAGGTCAACAAGCAGCACCCCAGCCCCTGCCTGACGACGACGTAGGTGCGCCGGCAGTGGCCGCACGTCACCTGCTGCACCCCGAGTGGAGTGAGGCAGGGCACGGCGAGCCTCAGCGCCAAGCCGGCGATGTGGAGCGCGGCCGTGAAGGCGGCAAAGCGCCGGCGCTTGGGCTCAGGCGGCAGGTGCAGCGAGCAGGACGCAAAAGCGCCACGAGCAGGCGAGCGCGAAGACCAGCGACCGTCCCCACGCGCAGGCCAGCAGTAGACTGGCGAAGCGCTGGGCTTACAGGCCGGGAGTAGCGCAGCGGGAAGCCCACGACCAGCCACTGGTCCCGCGCTCAGCGTCACCACGCTCAGCGTCACGTTGGACGCCAGGAAAGTGTCCAGGAAACCCACGACGGCGGCCGTTCCTGCGTCACGGCAAACAGCGTGAAGGACAAATCTAGGGCCGCCAGCAGCAGGTGGCCCAGCGACAGGTTCACCAGGAAGGCGGCGGAGGCGAGCGTGCCAGCTCGGTGCTGAAGGCACAGCAGAGCAGCACCAGCGCTTTGGACAGCAGCGCCACGGCCAGCACCAGCCACAGCAGCCCCGTCAGCAGCGCCACCGCCGGGCCCAGGGTGCTCGCTAGCGGCTCGCCGGGCGCCTCGCGGTGGCTGGGGACAGCACTCAACCCTCAGCGCCGGGGAAAACTTGGCGGCGGCGAGGCGAGCGCTCCCGCGAAGGACCAGAGCTCCAGAGCCGGCGGGCCGGGGCAAGACCTGCGCTCAGGAATAGCCGGGACGCGCGGGGCCGGACTGCCGGGGCCAAATGCGCGCGGCTACTGAACCCGGAGCGGCCCGCCGCGGGTGGTGAGGTGGCCGTGGCGCTGTCCAGGGTGCTGAGTGCACTCGCCGTCCCGGCTCCAGGCGCCTAGCTGCCCCGCTGCCCCGCCGACTGCCAGCTCCCGCGGCCCGTTCCTGCGGCTGAAGCGAGGCGGGAGGGCGTGGGGCGCCAAGGGACCGAGAGCTCCTTGCTGCCGGCTTCTCTTTCCTTCCCTCCTGGCGGCGCGGCGGGAGGGGGCCCGCGAACTCTTTCCCGACCACGTCGGTCCTTGCAGTGGTCACACCTTCTCCGCCGAGCCTCCCTGCAGCGTCTCATGCGTAGTGGACATGCCAGCGAGCCGGTGCGTCCCTCACCAGCGGCTTGCGCTCCCCGCCCTCCCCAGGCGCGGGCCTCACGCTGGGGTGATTGGGTAGTGTGCAAAGGGCGTGAGGTGCAGAGTGTGGAGGGACGCAGGAGGAGAGGGAACAGGAGGACAAAGGGAGCACACGGAGAGGGCTGGAGAGAGGAAGACTCAGGACGGAGACAGGATCAGGACCCAAGAAGGGTGGTGAGAAGCAGACACGGGGCTGCGGGAGGAATGGAAGGGGAAGAGGAAGAAGGAAAGACAAACAGGAGACTTGAGGAGGTGGGGGGGGGGACAAGAAGAAGGGGAGAAAGGGCAGAGGAAGGGAGGAGGGAGAGACCTGGGAGGCCCTGCTGACCATGGTGTGTATGGACTCTCCCTGGGGCCAGAGCTCTGTACCCCATATGGCGCTCAGTCCCCCTGGGGGTTCTGTCCCTCTCTCCACCTCCTCTGGCCCCTCCAACGGCTTCCAGACTTGGCCACCCCACGGGAACCTTCCAAAGCCTGCAATGCCTGATGGTAGGACAAGCATAAAGTAAGACGCCCGAAGCCACTGGCCCCAGGATGCTTTCAGGCATTGTCTCCACAGTGGCAGTACTGATGTGACGGGAACAGTGGGCAGACCCTGACGCCACTCCACCCTACCTAACCCCCACCCCATCCTCACCAGGAAGCTGTGTCAGCCTAGCCCTTTCTGACAGAGAAAGAATGGCTGGGGAAGGGAGATGATGCTCTTGGGGGGTCTCCAAAGTGCCAGGGCTGTGCATAAAGATGAGAGAGAAGGCAGGTGGCAGAGGGAAGCAAGAGTGTGGATGACCTGAACTATCCCTACCACCCCCAGCTGTGTGCCTTGGGTAAGTAACTTAACCTTCCTGGGACTCCAGCTGTCATCTATAAAATGAAGCTATTAAAGAGCGTAGCCTTCAGTATGGATTACACCTCAACATAAAAAAAACAAAAATCCTCACAACTGGACCAATAAGCAACATCATGATAAACAGAGAAAAGACTGAAGTTCTCAAGGATTTCATTTTACTTGGATCCACAATCAATGTCCATGGAAACAGCAGTCAAGAAATCAAAAGACGCACTGCATTGGGAAAACGTGCTGCAAAAGACCTCTTTAAAGTGTTGAAAAGCAAAGATGTCACTTTGAGGACTAAGGTGCACCTGAGCCAAGCCATGGTGTTCTCAATTGCGTCATATGCATGCAAAATTTGGACAATGAATCAGGAACACTGAAGAAGAATTGATGCCTTTGAACTGTCGTGAGGCAGTGGTACTGTGCTGTGTGGATTCACCCCGCCCACACTGGCCAGCTTCTTCACTGCCATTTCTTTGTTGCTGGTGTTGCTTTTTCGGCCTGTGTTGCTTTCTTCCCTGCCTCTCACCTCCTACCCCTCCTTTCTCTCAAACACCTGACTCCATGTGCCGTCTTTGCTTCTTCTTGACAGGTTGTAAAGCACCGCTCGGCTGGGAAACTGCTTCTCCAGTCTGCATCGCCACGCTGCTGGGATCCCTGGGGGCTTTGTTGTTTGCTTATTTTCTCTTTCTATTTCCTTCATTTCTCGGTTTCTCATCTCTTACTACTTACCTTCTTTTCCTGTCTCCTGAATACCTGATGCTGGTGTCATCTCCACCCCTTCTAGCCTGGCAGTACTGCATGGCTTGGGAAACATTTCCCCGGTCTCTGCAGTCGCACTGGTAAGATTCCTGGGGGCAATATTTTTTTTTTCTCTATTTTTTTCTTTTCATTTCTCAGTTTCTTTTCTCTCCACTGCAATGGCAGGCTCCCTCAGCAGTTTTTTTTTTTCTGTTTTTTTTTTTTTTTTTTTTGGCTCCTGTTTCTCTCCCTTCTCCCTTTTTTCCTATACCCAACCTAGATCCACACATCACAACCCCCCCACACCCTCCCTCCTGCCTATCTGCACCATATGCTGAAAATTGCACTCCCAAGCAGCACAGGCATGGCCTACAAGAACCTACCCTGCACTGACCCCTAGCTCACCTTGTTGGCCCCAGTACTTGCCACAAACAACCCATCCCACCCCCCCTTCAGTGGGTCCTGCCCTGCAACACCATAGCTGAGTGACTGCCCATTGGACAAGGATTTGAAAAAATACTGTCCACAGACAAGCAAACAACAAAGAATGCACAGCCCACCTGTTCAGACATAACCAAATGAAACAAAAAGGCAGGATGAAGCAAACAAATCTACAATCAATAAACAAAGAAAATAACTACTGAATGTCCTGAAGACAGCAGACAATATTAAAACATATTAAAAAAACAGGACAGGATGGTTCCAGTAGGCATCCAAAAGAAAACACCAGATGACATTCCAGTAGAAGAAAAGCACTAGAACTACCTGATAAGGAATTCAGATCTCTAATATTCAGAGATAGCTAAGAGTTGAAGCAAAAACCAGACAAAAATGAGGAAAAAATAGACAAATTCAAGGAAAATGCAGACAAATTCAAGGAAAATATAGACAAAAAATGGAATAATTCAGGAAAATAATACAGAAACAAAATGCCAAAATAAATTCACAACTAGAAATCATACAAAAACTACAATTAGAAATCCAAAAGATAAACAAAAATGTTTCAGAAATGGACAGTGTCATAGAAGGGCTGAGGAGCAGGTTTGAAACAATGGAAGAAAGGATCAGCAACATTGAAGACAAATACTTGGATAAACTCTGAGGAAAAATCAGAAAAAAGAATGAAGAAAAATGAAGAAACCCCGAGAATTATGTGGGATACAATCAAAGGCAAATATTTGTGAATGATCAGAGTTCCAGAACAGGGGGCGAAAACAGAAAACACAGAGAGAAGCATTGAAGAACTGCTGACAGAAAACTTCCCCAATATCATGAAAGATGAAAAGCTAACCATCCAAGAAGCTCAACGGACCCCATATAGGATAGACCCCAAAAGAAAATCACCAAGGCATGTCATAATCACACTCGCTAAAATCAAAGAATCCTGAGAGCAGATCAAGAAAAACAAGAAGTCACATACAGAAGAGAACCCATAAGACTAAGCTCGTACTATTCAGCAGAAACCATGCAGGCAAGAAGGCAATGGGATGACATATATAAAACCTTGAAAGAAAAAAATTGCCATCCAAGAATAATATATCCTGCAAACTCTCGTTCAAATATGATGGTGAAATCAGGACATTTCCAGATAAACAGAAATTAAGGGAATATGTAAAAACCAAACCAAACATACAAGAATTAAAGGGAGTCCTTCAGTCTGAGAACAAACAACATCAGAACACAGGCTGAATCTAGGATGCGGGATTGTACCAGCCAGATGCCAACCTAGGAAATGAACTCTCAAGGACTATCCAAAACCAAAAGTATTACAACAGGGAACCAGAGAAGCTAATCTGTAAATGACAACAACATCAGAACAATAAAAAAGGGAATAAACGGTATAGGTATAGAACCTTCTAATGCAGAGGAAGGCAAGGTGATACCAAGTAATAATAGACTGCTTCAAACCTAGGAAGATAAGGGTAAATTTCAAGGTAACCACAAAGAAAGTTAACAAACCTGCTCATCAAAATAAAGAAGAAAAACATAAAGTCTCAGTAAAAACAAAACCTACAAAAAGAAAAGAAATGAAAAAAAAATCCACAAACAAAAGGAATTC